>NC_048227.1:45769185-45857008 GCF_002007445.2 Ailuropoda melanoleuca
CGCTCCCGGAGCTCCCTTCTCAGCCTGCTGTCTCAAGCGTGCGGGTCCGCGGTCTGTCCACTCCCCCTTGCAGGTGGCTACCGCTTCCCGGCGCCCTGACACGGCGGCTCCCTCCCCCTTCTGTTTAGCTTCCGATATCTGTGCGCGGTTTCACGGCTCCCCGCTTCGTACCTCGATACTCAGCGCTGGAGATGTTCATTTGTAGAGATCCAGATGTATCTTCCTGCGTCTCAGGCTGATTCCGTGGATATTCCTGCTGGTCTGGTACCTATCCAGCTCAACTCAGGGGACCGGCTGAAAAAGGTGTCCCCTACTCCTCCGCCATCTTAACCTCCCTCCCCAATTTGTTCTTTTATACCACTTTTATATTTTCAATGTTGATAAAACTGCATTTATTCATGAAAATATAAATTTTCTGTTTAATGTCTAAGAAATAAAAACTAATAATATTCAATATATTATGATTATTATTATTTTTTTTTATTTTCTGCCTTAAACTTTTAACTACGGGGAATCTTCCCATTCTTTGCTGTGGTTTTCTGACTCTGTGGCAGCTCTTACCAGTGGGAAGCTCATAACCTGGTACTTCAGCTAGACAGAACTCAGACTCCTTAGCACAAGGAAACTTCTTTCTCCTAGACAGTTGTGTTAGCAGAGTAGGGTGGAGTCAGAGCCTTGCTATAACCAGGAAGGGAGCTCATTCTTCTACTTATATCCTCCTTCTACCAGCAATGTGTCCAATAGACACATTTTACCAGTGAGGAGCTGAGAAGTTGCCTAGACTTGGCCTTTTTAGCACATATCTTGATACAAGTTCTTTATTCAACCTATAATTTCTAATAGGTCAAGCATACCAGTTTGCCCAGTCCCATTTCCACCCATTCACATATTCTCCACATTATGGAAAAATTATACATATATGTAAATCATAATATCTGTTTCACTGTATATTTAAATCTTATGAGTTTTTACCATACTTACAGTTTTGATGCCTTCTCTTTTTATTCATTCCCTTAAACATGGTCCTTGAACAGTATGGGTTTGAACTATGTGGGTCCACTTATAGGCAGATCTTTTTCAGTAAATAAAGTACAGTACTGTAAATTTATTTTTCTCTTCCTAGTGATTTTCTTAATAACATTTTCTTTTGTATAGCTTAATTTACTGTAAGTATACAATATATGATATATAGAACATGCAAAATTTGTGTTAATTGGCTGTTTTTGTTATCAGTAAGGCTTCCAGTGAACAGTAGGCTATTAGTAGTAAAGTTTTTGGGGAGTCAAAAGTTATATGTGGATTTTGTCCTTAACCCCCACAATGCTTAAGGGTCAACTATATATTCCTTTATATGCTTAAAAACATTCTACCTGTATTTCCTTCAGTTTATGATGGCCAGTGTATAACCTGATGTTATGTGCTCACATTGTTACTGAGATAATCACACTTAAGGATTTCACATGTATTAACTCATTTAATTATCACAACAACTCTATGAGGTTGGCCTAGTTATTGCTCATTTTGCAAATGAAGAAACTGACACAGAGGTGAAACGTATTGGCAAAACTCATGGAAATAATGGTGTAAGACACAGTGGAAAACTGAAGTCAAGGCTCTCAATCACTCTAATATTCTGTCTCTCGTATTCATATAGTGATCAAGTTTGTTATGGAGAATTGGCTTATTTAAGACAGTCTTCTCCCACTTTTTTTTTTTTTTTAAGATTTTATTTATTTATTTGACAGAGATAGAGACAGCCAGCGAGAGAGGGAACACAAGCAGGGGGAATGGGAGAGGAAGAAGCAGGCTCATAGCGGAAGAGCCTGATGTGGGGCTTGATCCCATAACGCCGGGATCACGCCCTAAGCCGAAGGCAGATGCTTAACCGCTGTGCCACCCAGGCGCCCCTCTCCCACTGTTTTCTTATTCCACCTTAGACAGAAAAATAAATGGAATTGAATTGTTAATTTTTGAACAATTGAAAATGCCTTTACTTTATGTTTGATAGCTTTCTAGTTTGCATATTCTAGGTAGAATCAGTTTTCCTCTGAACAGTGAAATCATTGCTCCATTTTTCTCTAACATCCAATATGATTGATGAAGTCTGAGGATCATCTTATTTTCATACCTTTATAGGATAAGCTGATTTTCTTCCCTCTCAAAGATTTTGTAGCTTCTGTTTTTCTCTGATATTCTAAAATTTCACAAGCCACATGTCTGAATGGAAGTGTTTTCATTTGTCATGTTGAGGTCTTACTCTGAAAACATGTTTAACTTCATAATTTTTTGAATATTTCATTATTTTTCCTCATTGTTTCTGCTTAACTTTTGTCTTTTAAACTTTTATTCTTTTGAGAATCGTATTTTTATTTTTCTAGAGTTGTTTCTTGTTCTTGAATCATTCATTATGAATAACTCTAGATTTATTAATTATAATTAATATCTTAAAGGTTTTGCTTCCTTTGGCTTAAGTTCTCTTTTTTCAACTTGATTCTTTATACTATTAATACTCCTCAGGTGCCTGGTAGTTCTTATGCAAATGGTGAATTTAGGACTGGAATTATGATGGATAGCTACTATATGTGGCATTGTGTTTCTACTGCAGGCCTTTCCTCAGTTGGAAGATTTACTTGAGTGAACTGAGTATGTGGGAAGGTCTTCCTTACTAGCAAGACTCACTTTCAGGTTTATTGAGAAATAGATGAACATTCTGGGGTCCATACTAGTACAGGGGGAAAAAAAACAAACAAAAAACAACGAGCTTCACTTTTGGAATCTAATGGCTGTACTAGGTGCCCCACTCTTTCTCAGATTTACTGCTTTTTTAGACTAGAGAGTAGAAATATCCTTGTAGACAGGGAAGGATGGAGAACAACTTAACAGCTTGCCATGTTGTAATATGGGAGGGGCACATATGTAGGAGATTCTTAGTTTTATGAATGCATCTTTTAATTAACTTCACTTGACTGTTTCTCACAGCCTATTACTCTTCTCAGTATTCACTAAGCTGAGAGACTTTCTGCCATTCTGTATGCTAATGAGTATGTTCTGGTCTATGTCTTCCTTCATTCTTGCTCATCCCTTGAAAAAATTAATGATATAATAATGAAAGGTAAATTGTTGTCCTGCCATTCTCAGAACTGTAATAGATTTGTCATTTTAATGAGATTTAGGGAGCTAAAACCTATATGTTAAGTTTGCATTATTGAATCGTAAGCTATAAATAAGTTCTAATTGTCGATGCCTGTTTGACTGGGACAATTTGAAGTTCATGTGAAGGTGACAATTTAGTGGTATTGGGCATCAAATTTACTTAAAAGCACAAGCTTCTCTTAGCTTTACTTAATTCCTACCCCTTCTTCCCAGTCTTTACATTTTTATCCTTCCTCTCCATGGTAAAATTTCGATAAAAAGGTCTAATTTTGCAGCCTCCAATATCTCCTCTCTTATTCTTAATTGAGAGGTCTTTAAGACTTTCTCCCCACACTCTAGTGAGACTGTTGTTTCTAAGGACATAAAGACCTCCATAGTATTAAATCCACTGGTTATTCATACTACTTGTATTACTTAACTTACTGTCAATGTTTGGCCCCATTGATAACGTAGTCCTCAAAACATCGTTTTTCTACTCTTCTTTTTTTTTTTTAAATTTTTTTTATTATATTGTGTTAGTCACCATACAGTACATCCCTGGTCTTTTTCTACTTTCTTAAGATAACCTCCCAACTCAAAGGTGATTTTTTTTCTAGTTACCTAGAATAAGGAACTTGAGCCCCCCCCTTTTTTTTTAATTTCATTGCAGACATTTTTTCAGCTTTACTTATTCTTTCCTCTTCTCCTTTAGCCCCACATCTAAGCAAATTTATAAGAAAACCTGGATGATCCCCCCTTTGGTAGCATCAGATAGCAGATTTAAATCACACAAGTTCCTGGCTATGCACAGAAACCCTCAGTCTGACTCCACCCTAAATGATAATAAAAACTTCAGGCCAGTCTCCCTTCTTTGCTCTCTCAAGCCATTTTGGATCAGTTTGGGAGGACTTCCATGCCATCTCCATAAAGCCTCTTACAAGTAATAAACTTTTCTATATCCTCTTGGTGCATGTGTGTTATCAGTTTCCACATATGAGCTAAATTTCTCAACACTTTAACCTCTTAATAAGGCTCAATGAAAGGACCTCTTCTTTATTTTAATCCCAAATATATGATCTACATCAATTCCCAATTGTATTATCTATTCCCAAATGTATTATCTACATCAGGCCCTTCCTTCAATTCCTAACATGTATATAAATTACTTACTGGATGTCTCTCCTTAATGTCTAATAGACGTCTCAAACCCAGTATTTAATACTGAGCTCCTAATCTCCCCCAGACCTTTTCCTCCCACAGTTTTTCTATTTAGTTACTTGGTCCAAAATATTGAAATAATTCTTGACTTCTTTCCTTCACAAACATGCTGCAAACCTTATCTGCTACACAGTCTGAATGTTCCCAAAACCTTACCACCTTACATTGCTATTTCTGCGTAGACTATTATGCAAGCTAATACCATTTTCAAACTGGGATTAATGAAACAGCCTGCGACCTGACATTTCTTCTCTAGCCCTTACCCCACACTCTTCAGACTCTTCTAAACATAGCAGCCAAGATGGTCTTATTAAAAATGTAAATTAGACCATGTCACTTCTCTGTTCAGTCCCACCTAGGCTTCCTAGTTTACTAAGAGAAAAAAATAAATTCCTTTAAATTGCACACAGAAATCAATATAATTTGGGACCCATGATTCTCTGACTTTATCTCCTATTACATCCCCACTAATTTGCTCTACACCAGCCACAGCGGCTACCTCTCTGCTCCTTAAATACAAGTTATATTTCTCTCATATGCTTTTGCATGTACTGTTCCCTGTGTCTGGCATGAAATTTTTCTATGTATTTCATTGCACACGCCCTCATGTGCTTTAGGTCATTACTCAACTCTCACTCTCTGCGACGTCTTTTTCCTCAATAGCATTCTCTGTTCTCTTTACTTTTCTGTACTGTACTTATGAAATCAACAGCTAATATATTGTTTTATATTTTGTTTAAATTTTGTTTTGCAACTTATTTTCCACCACTAAAATATAAGTTTCATGACAGCATGGATTTTTCAGTTTTGTTCATTGCTAGAACAGTACTTAACACATGCATGGTGCTGAATAATTATTTGTTGAAAAATTAATTTAAAATAATTTGATAATAATTAAATAATTTAATTGAATAGTTTAATTAAAAATTAATAAATTAAATAAAAAAATTAAAATGATTAGTTTTATATAATATAGCATTGGTAAATTACTTCTAGTTGAGCTTCTTAATGTTCACTTTATAATTCAATCTATATAATGTATATCCCTTAACTTGCTTTCTCCATTTCTATGATGGGTACAATAATAAATCATGTTACCAGGCTTGATGATAAGAAGTAATTGGTATGACTTATTTAAACCATGGTGAGGTATATAGATTATTATATTTTAGTCAAGTTCTGGAATAGCTGAGGCTGTAAAATATTTGGGGTGTGTGTGTTTTAATTTTTAAATATGTTTCCTTAAGAGCAAAGATTAATAAGTGAACAATAGTTATTATTACATCACCCATTGTGAGTAATTCAATCTGACTCCCTGTCTCCTGGGTGCTAAGTAATGGGTTAACTTGGGCTGTGTTCTGATCGAGCTCTGAAACTGAGAAAGAAAACTTCACCATATAGATTGTAGATGATATACAGAGAGTGGGATGAGTTAGTAGAACCAAGACCTAAGTGTGCAATTAAGGTCTAATAAACAAAATAGAGATGGCACAGAAAAATGGCCAAAATGAGAAATTAAACTGAATATAGCTAGCAAGGATCATTAGAACCAGGTGAACAAAGCACAGCAATCTTAGTGAGTTGGGGAGAGTTGATGAACCAGTATAATTGCCTGGAATAAACCTTGTTACCTGTGGTTGAATTTTTATATGTGGTACGGGGTAGGACAAATAGATATTCTGACCTCGAAGAGATTACAATCTAATGAGAAGAGACAGAGATCAAAATACATGAAGTATCAACCATATACAACAATAAGCATTTTTAAAAAATTGAATTATACAAAATTTTAAGTTTTAATAGTTGCAATAGAAAGTGAAAGCACATGATGGATAAAATTTTCAAAACTTAAATGAATATAAGAAACAACTAGATTCCCTTAAACATTTTTAAGTATGTAGTACATATGAGTGTTTTAGACCACCTTTGTTCAGTATTATGTCTGTTTTTAAATGAACTGAAAAGTCACAGAAAAGAGTTATCTTTAACTCTATCTCTATACTATAAAGCTATCTGTAAAAATAATCATTAATAAGGATTCTTCTTACTAGGGGATATTATTACAATGAGATAGCTTAAGTCCGGATAGTCTATCCAGATTTTATGGTATAAAATTTTTATATTGAAATTGTACCATATGCAAAAGAAATTATTTGTTTTAATTTAAAAAAAATCAGGTTTGATACATAATGGATTATATAGTTTAAAAAAAAAAAGCCTTTTGGAAAGAGACAATTAATTTACATTTTAATATATCAGGCTGCTTCTATCCAAGGTGGCCAGACCTTCTCTTTTGAGAAAACCAGGTTAAGTGTATTAATGGTTGGACTGCTAAGCATATCACTTAATATTGTTCACTAACATTTATTGATTCTTGGAAGAGACTTGCTAGTAAAGCCTCATTCCTGTACTGCTAAGATTAGGTTTATCCTGCATTAATGCTTTAGTTTGATCATTTAAATGTCTCTCAAGTTCAAGTTTTACACTTTAATTTATTCTTAGGCCTTTGACAATGCAACTACAACTCTAACACTCTGCTCACTGGAATGATTTAGTCTTGATTTTAATAAGACTAGGCAAATTGGCAGCTTTAAATAACTCACAAAAAAGCAGTATTTTTCAAGCTTTTTGTACATAACTACGCATGATTATCAATGTTATGAACAATGAGATGTGATTGTTCATGGAGGAAGAAAATTTCCTTTTATAAATTAACAGTGCATCTATTCTGTCCAAGTAAGAAACTTCACAATAGTTTTGAATTTTTTTTTAAATAGCCAGTGGGGTGGGGGGAGAGTATAAAATGAGTCAATCAAATTAAAAGATGACTAGATTTTTCTTCTTTTAATATTGTCTCTGGGTTTACCCGTGAAAAGTAAAGTACCTAAAAGTTGTAAACCAGAGTATCAGAAGTTAAAGATGTATAGAATTATTCAAAACTATCTTCTTTCGTAGACTTTCTTTGTATTTCTGTAGTTTATTTTTATAAGCATGATGTTCTCATTTGATATCAAGTGGCCACTTTAAGTGTCCCTAAAATATTTTTGAGGGCTATGGAATATGAGTCATGATTATCAATAAAACTCACCTTTTAAAGTAGTCATTGAGTTGTTTGGCCTCTTTGTTATTTTGACATCCTTCAGATATTTCCTATCTCTACTTCCTATGGCTTTTTCTCAAATTTCTATAGATATAGTCTTAGGAACCTATTGAATTTCTTAGAAAACATTTCACTTAATTTCAATAGGAGCCTATATGAATATGTTCCAGAAACAGGCCATTTCTACCTAGTTACTCTTACCAAAAAAAAAAAAAAAAAAATCAAGGTGAAATACATCTGAATGCTCAAATTGAGTTTCCCCACAGTAACTGCATAGCCAGGGTAGCTGGTGTGAGGTAGGCAGCATGTCTGTGATGACTATGTATTAGGGATGTGAGTTGAGCTCCTATTTATTAAATTTATAATAATTAAATAAAAATGACATTAATCCATGGATTGGCCAAAAGATGACAAATTAAATCTGAAGCAATATTTTAATTAAGCAGTTAGTGTTTTCAAAGAAGGGGAAAAAAAAAGTTTGCCTAAGGATCACACATTCCAGAGGAAGTATAAAATATTTGATCAGTAATGAATATAACCAGTGAATTTAGCACATTTATTATGCACGGATATTATATATCCCTATAACTGCAGATTTTGCTTTTTATGGATGTTATAATAATGACAAAGTGATGATGCTTGACCTGAATTTAAGAGTTGGGGAGAGAAACTTTGAAGTGGTATATGCAGTGGCCTTTTTGGTGTTTTATTGTTTGTTTGTTTGTTTGTCTTTTAAAGAAGCAACATGATTGAGACAGTGTTAGCACACAAACTATTGAGTAGTACATCTGGCCAGGAACTATTACATCTGTAGCATTGAGTTATTTGAATACATTTAAAATGATAATAATAGTGTTTGTAATACAGCTAACTTGCAATATTGTAAAAGTTTACTAATAAATAATAGCATAGCATTCTCCCAATATATAAAATACTGTATTTTTGCTAAAGTATCATTTACAAAGCTGGAAAAGGGTCCCATATTTTATTTTGTGAGGACAGTAATGTTCTTGCTCCTGAAAGATATTTTAGTCATAAATTCTAAATAAATCTATTCAAATAATCCTTATGTAACTATCATTCTCTTATAAGTGGTGAATCTGTGAAACATATGCACCTGGGTCTCATTAGTAGATAGTGCTATCAATGATCACTGAATTTCCCCAGCTTTGGCCACCATATTCTCTTGAAGTAACCCACTGAAACCCTTTTTATATTGCTTTTTCTTTATTCTTTCCTTCCTCACTTCTTCCCTCCTTCTCATACCCCATTTTCTTTTTTTTTTAATTATTTTTATTTATTTATTTATTTATTTGAAAGAGAGAGCATGAGAGAGTGTGAATGAGTTGAAGGGCCAGGGAGAGGGGCAAAGGGAGGGAGAGGGACAAGCAGATTCCCCACTGAGCACAGAGCCTGATGTGGGGCTTGATCTCAGGACCCTGAGATCATGACCTAAGCTGAAATCAAGAGTCAGAGGCTCAACTGACTGAGCCACCTAGGTGCCACTCTTACCCCATCTTATTTCTCTCTCTTTCCCTGTGTGTGTGTGTTTTGTTGAAATATTAGTAAGTTCCTAGTACTGTTTAAGATGTTATCATATAGTAAGAGATAAAACTAAGTCACTGCCTTCATCATGGTGGAATTATGAGATTCTAACAAAGTACACAAATACATGATAAATTTGTAGATACCAAGATATGCTATGAATTAAATAAAGTAGAGCAGGTTGATAAAGAGTAATTCCAGAGAGGAGGATTGGATGGAAATGGTTATTTTCATGGATGTGTTTAGGGAAATTTTCTCTCAGAGGGATGACATTAGACCTGAATGACAAAAGTAAATGACATAAACGAAGACATGGGTACAGTAGGAGTAGACAGCTTTCTTTTAATAAAGAGCCCATTTCCAGAAAAGAAAAAGGAAAAGAAAAAAAGAGTAAAGAAAGAAAGGAAAAAAAACCCCATTTCATTTAGAAGTGTTCTAAATGAAAGATAAGCTAGAAGCATGAGGTGTTCATTTCAATGATGAAAAGATAGCTAAAAGATAGAAAATCTCACATAGATAACCATTTAAAAAGGTCAAAAAAGAAAAGATGCATGACCATCTCAGCACACACCACAAAGGCATGAGACAAAATTTTAAAACTATTTCTGATTTTTAACCCTTAGCAAAATAACAGTAGTTGACTCTTTCCTTAATATAATTGAAAACTGAAAAAAAAAAATGTATCAGTCCATAACTTTCTAATGTTTCATTGGAAACCTTGCTGAAACACTGAAACAAATATTAGAAGCATTTCTGTTGAAGGCTAGAAGGAATGAAACAAGCCCAACATTTTTTTTTTTTTAATACTGATCTACAAGTACTGGCCACTGCAAGAGAATAAAAAGATGTTTAAATTAAAAAAAAAAAAACAAAACTTCCATTGGATCAAGCAAAATTGTATTAGAGAAAGTGTGGGTATTGAATGGGTAACAAATGAGGTTGATGAGGGAGGCAGATGACATATTAGGTAGAAAGGCGGCATTGGCCACTGTTAATGATGGGCAATTACTCTAAGTATGTTGGAAAGGTATCAGAGAACCTTTGGGAGTCTCCAAGGACATCTCATGAACAATTCTGATTATTAGTTATCAAAAAGTTTTTCCTAATAGTTTTTCTCTTCTGTTCTAATTTTCACACAGGAAACTGCTGAACACTGTTTCCGCATCCCATGTTGCTGTTTTCATTCATGGAAGTGTTCTGTGGATAGCTTCCAACTCTCCTGTTTTTGCCCTTGTCACAGCAATCCTCTGCCCATGGTCCCAAAGCCTTAGGGTGTCCAGGCTGCTCCAAGATCAGTGGTAGAATTAGCAAAGATGTAGTCTTTCTCTTCAGTTCCATGGTGTGTTTTTGTCCTCTGGTTCTACAGGTCGTACTCTTTATACTGAATCTAACAAGCCTCAAAACAAGCATAGGATCTTGTATGGGATGAGATCAACTCACATCCCAATAACCTGTAGCCCTTTCTCTTGTGAGCCAGCACAGTGTCCTTCATTCTTCATTTCTTTGCACATTTTATTTGCCCCTTGTGCTTAATTTCCTGCTTTTTGAACTAAACAAAGCAAAGAAACACAACTAAAACCTTCCAGCGTATTCACTAATACAAATGCATATCGATGTCTGGTACCAGGCTCCACCAGGCCAATAACCACTTGGGCTCAGCTGAGACAATCTCTTACAGAGTCATTTATTTAAAAGAGAAAAAAAAAAGTATCCATTAGACTAAGTAATAATCTAATTTCTACCCATTAAAGAGACTGAAAAAAATTCATCACATGTGTAAGTTTGATCTTATCTGTATTACTATCAGAACATTTTTTTTATTAAAACTTTCTAGATTATGAAAGGACTATGTATTTATTTTGGAAATTGTGAAACATGCAAAAATATAAAAAAGAGAATGTTAAAGACTGATAGTCTACCATTCAAAGTGAATGGCTGTTAACATTTTGTAAGTGTTGGTGTGTGTATGCATTTGGTAATTATGTGTTTGTACCATTTGAGAAGTTGATTTTGCCCCTTACTTTATTTTGATCATTTTTCCACATCTTATGTATCTTTTGATAATTTGATTTTATAGTCAGTATCTTGGTTTGGTTTCATATTTTAAGTCTATTTATTTTATTTATTATTTTTAAAATATTTTGTTTATTTGACAGAGAGAGAGGCAGTGAGAGAGGGAACACAAGCAGGGCGGGTAGGAGAGGGAGAAGCAGGCTTCCCGCTGAGCAGGGAGCCTGATGCGGGGCTCCATCCCAGAACTCTGGGATCATGACCTGAGCCAAAGGCAGAAGCTTAACGACTGAGCCCCCCAGGTGTCCCTTTAAGTCTATTTATATTCTGTTTTCTACAGGTACAGCAGTTTGGTGCTCTTTTATTCTCTGTTGAGGTTTTGCTTAGATAAACAGAATTATAACTTGATATCATCAATGTTAATATCATTATTTCAAATGAAATTTCTACATAGTTATTTTTGATACTTGGATGAAGTTTTATTATCTTATTAAAGTAATTACATCTATGTTTTATTGGATGGATACATTGAATATTACTGGTTCTTTTATTATAAAAAGTCCCATTCTAGGATTTTAGGATTTGAATAATCTCTCAGTTATTTGGAGTGTGTCACTGAGTACTTGTTTTTTCGAAACAAAGTGTAGATGGCATATTTTATGAAATGTTTATTTAAGAACAACTTTTAAAAATTTATTTTAAATTGTTTTTGCCTTTCTGCATAAAAATCAGATTGGCTCTACCTAAAAATCTTGTTTTACAATCTTCATTATCTTTTGGCAATCTTACTTTCAAGAGTTTGAGGTCAGCCAGTTATTTTCCCTTTTTGTAGGTACTAATTTTTTTCCCCCCAGAAGCATATAGAGAGTATTTTTTAAGTCCTTTAAACATGGAACACTTCCACAAAGGCATGTCTGAGTTCTGGTATCTTTTAACTAACGTTGACCAGTCCTCTATGAACTCTTCCTATACATCAGTTCTTTAATACAGAAGTATTTTTAATTATCAATTTAAAAATTATTGATCTACAGTTTTATAACCTGTCAGCTTTGTTCCCTTCTTCTGGGTTGGATCATCTTAATCAGTGTTCTACTTTTTTTCTCTTTGGCTTCTGAGATAATTCCTTAAGACTGTTATTTATTTTATTAATCTTATTTTCCTTAATGTCTGATCTGATGATCTCATCTCCTTTGTGGTTTTTATTTAAGCAGTCATAGAGTCATACTCTGTCTTTTCTGTTTCCTAGTCAGAGAGTCATTAGTCTTGCATAAATTATATTGAATTGTTTTGAGAACTTGAATAAGACATTTTCTGAAAGTTCTTTCTTATAATAGCATTATTTAAAATTGTCTTTCAGAATGGTTTCCTTTCTTTTAAAATACAGAGTTTTCATATAGCTCATGAATTCTTTTTTCTTGTTACTTACTTTATTTTGATCTTCTGGTAGCCATATTGGAAATGAATTCTGTTTATATCTTTCAGATCCAGACAAATGAAGAGGAAAGATATTCAGTTTTCTATAATTGACTGATCTACTTCATATATTCTGCTTGAGGATAAAGGTAAGGGGCTCAATCTCAATGTAATTTGACCAGAAAGTGTCTTCTCTCCTAGGTTTTCCCTATTGTATTTGGCATGGTTTTCTTACTTCGGTAGGTGACTGTTTCCACTATGTGTGCAGTCATTCTTAAAAAACAGATTTAGTGGTGTGTTTACCTTTTACCTGTTATGGTTGTGTCCGAGAATTATTAACCAGGAACAATTGCAGGTTAGATGATCTAAGGAGTGTAGCTTCTTGTGTCTGACTCTCTTGCTAGAGTTGCTGATGAATCTATTTATTTCTTTTGATTTGTTCCTTTTGATGTGAGGTACGAGTACCTTCCTTCCTCATGCCTCTAAGTGAAGTGTTGTCAGTAGGGCTCTGCCAAGTTCCCTGCATTTATTCCTCAAAGTTTCTGTTCCTGCCCAGAAAGGGCATCCTTCTATGTCCAGAGTATTCTAAATCTGATGCTATTCATTCTATATCTAGCAGCAAGAAATTCCTTGAATATGCTAAATTGTTCTGTCCATACTCTCAGTTTTAAGAATTCATGTCACACACACTCAGCATTGGAATAGGAATCAAAGAGGTGTTTTGTTGTTGTTGTTGTTGTTGTTTTAATTGCTACTTCTCCTAGAAGTTGCCATTTTTATTCAAAAACAAAAGAATCTCTCAAAACCCCACATCATCTCCCTTGGTGCCTACATTCTTTTGTCATGTTGGTAAACAAATATAAAGTTTATTTATTAAAACATAATTAGATTATGTTCTTCAAAGAAAAAAAGTAAGTGGTTATTATTTGTGTGGCTTTCTGATTAATAATACGTGTTTCTCTATAGGGGTATGGGGGTAAAAGTGAGCCTTGCAGTAATGGGTAACCAGGCCTTGTCCTGTTGGAGTATGAGCCCTTAATTAGAGACATAAGACACATACAAGAACAGCTATCTAAGGCAGAAAATCTAAAATGTCCATGTAATAAAGACAATAAGAACCAAAGGTGCTCAAAGGAGGGAATTTATTAGATTGGCTCATTCAGAGAAAGCACTGGAATTTTAACTGGGACTTGAAGGAGGGGTTTGGTTTCAGTAAATGTGAGTAGCATTTACCCTAGTAAGGGAAAAGAAATGGAATTCAGAACGTAAGAGGCGTGCTGGAGAGAGTTCATGTATTGCTTTTTACGATTGTTCATCATGATGTCTACTAGAACTTTTGCATATCTGCACCTAAAACTTTAGTTAGTTATTATTTTTAAGGCAATTTGTATTTTTGAATAACTATGTCTTGAATCATTCTTCTATAGTGAGTTTATAATGAAATCATGCAATTTGAGCAGCTTTGAATTGAAGGTTTTGAGGATATCCACTTACCTCGTTTTTATTAAAATGTTTCTCTTCTCCAACTGTTTTAGGAAAGAGTTTGATCGAACAGGAAAGAGTAATTTGATCTTAGTGAACTTTTGTTACCAAAGTTTCTCCTAAATTTTTGCTCTCTATAAAATTGGATGGCAACATAATCTAAGAATTTGAATTACGTGAATTTAACAAAAGTATTTTTCTTGTTTGTACTGATAGTTTTTTCCGCAGCATTGAACTCGTGTATTGAAAAAGAAAACATCTTATTACATCAAAGTCCAATGATGTGTAAATACATTGGGCAGTATCGGCTACTGACCCTACTTTCTTAATACTTAATTTTCTCCATTACCAACGAAGTTGATTCTTCCAGTTTAGAATAAAATCAAAGAAAAACATTTTATTCAAAAGGATTATATTAGGCACTCTGTTTTTGTCTATTTTTGGATAATCAGGACACTGTGATATCTTGTAAAGATCCAGGGAAAAATTTAGAATCACTGAGTTTTATTGAGTATCAGAATATTTTCAGTAGTGGGTTGAAAGATATATAGCCTTATTATGCTTATTCAAGAATACCGTGTCATCATAACACAATATTTACACTGGATAGAGTAATTCTGAGAAAGCTTATTTTCTCTCACAAATTAGGTTTTCATATATGTTTACGATCATTTTTAGTCTGAAACAAAATCATTTGCTCAAAAAGATCTATGATTTGTCTTATATGGTTAAACATTATTAAATCCTAAGAAAGTGTAACATTAAAGGTATCGAATTTAAAGTCAGATAAATACGTGTCCAAATATGGGCTAAAATAGTGACAAATTGTGTAATCCTGAGTAAATAATTTTGATTTACTTGACTTATTTGCATAAATCCTTATGATAGGAAATTTGAGTAAGTCTTTATGATAGAAACAAATACATTTAGATGGACAAATCAAGGAAAATTTTTTAAAACTACCACTGATTAGAAGTTAATGTTTATTGAGATTTCGTGTTAGGCAGTATGCAAGTATTTTCTATTAATTATGTCAAATTTATTTCAACCCTATGAAGTAGATCCTATATATATTTTCACTTTACAGTGAAAACAATGAACGTTAGATATTTACTTAGTTTGCTCTAAGGTCACATAACTAAGATAAGGCAAAGTTTAGCTTAAAATCAAGGAGATATATATATATATATATATATAATATATGTATAATTTTGTGTATAGATTCTGCACCAGTATACACACACACACACACAATATACAGTGTGTGTGCATATAGAAGACAGAGAGAGTGTATATATATACACACACACACATATATATGATTCACTGATTCATTAATATAATATGTTCACATGACTTTCTGTTACGATAATAGTGAATTTTAGTGTCCTTAACCAAATTTTCATTTCCTCTTCCCCATAGTTCTATCACTATTTTTAGTTTAATTAGTAATGGGCATTTACATCTTTTCAATTTCATTTAGTTCACTGCGGAGTGAGTTAGTATATTATGATCACATTTCTTTTATTACTTGGATATTGTATTATTTTCTTTATTTTGTATTACAAATTTTGAAATTCACATATCCTTAATGCCTATACAAGTCATCTTTTTCTTTAATGTGCCTATACAAGGTTTTTTTTTTTTTTTATAAGATTTTATTTATTTATTTGACAGAAAGATAGCCAGCAAGAGAGGGAACACAGCAGGGGAGTGGGAGAGGAAGAAGCAGGCTCCCAGCAGAGCAGCCCGATGTGGGACTCCATCCTGGAACGCTGGGATCACGCCCTGAGCCGAAGGCAGACGCTTAAGGACTGTGCTACCCAGGCGCCCCTGTATACAAGGTATTTTATTGAGTGTCTTGGTTTTTTCCCTACAGACCTCAATTCTAAGACTGGCAGTCCTCCTGCTCTTACCTGGTTTGCTCCCCAAGTCTACTACAGAGCTACCATGTTCTATTACTATGTCGAATCCACTGTTTGATTGTTGCTAGACTTCTTTCTTGGCATATGCTCATGTCGTGAGCGTGTTAAGAACTCCCATAATGGAGTATATGGGAGAAAACTTATAACTCCCTGTATTGCTTACGTATTTTTATGCTTTTATACTTAATTGATTAGTTGGCTTACCTAGCATTCTAGGTGGAAAATTATTTTCCTTTAAAATATTGAAGTTTTTAATCTCCCTTTTTCTAGCCTCCTGGATTGCTGTTGAGAAGTGTAGTGTCATTCTGATTGTTAATCCTTTACATATTAACTACTTTGTTCTGAAAACTTTTACTTTTGGTGTTAAAAATTTTATGATGATGTGCCTAGTTGGGAGTCTTTTTTTAATTAAGTGTACTACTCTTTTAGGACCTGTGGATTTTACTTTTGTGAAATGTGCCTGTATTAATTCCTTGAAAATTTTCTCCCCTCTTTTATTTTCCCTTTTTTAAAGATTTTTGAACCCCCACTATTAGGAAATTGAACTTCCTGGATTGAGACTGATATTTTAATTTTTCTCTTTCTTTCTTTGTCTATGTTCATTTTCTTTTGTTTCTACTCTTAGGAGAACACCTTAAGTTTATCTTTAAATTTTTAAATGTAGGAGTTACACTATAAGAGCATTTTCTTTTATTGCTCATATTTTCCAAAATACATTGTTATTATTTCACATATAGAATGTCTTCTCTCTCAGATTACTTTTTTAAAAGATTTTATTTATTTATTTGACAGAGAGACAGCGAGAGAGGGAACATAAGCAGGGGGAGTAGGAGGAGGGAAAGGTGGCTCCCTGTGAGCCTGATGCAGGGCTGGATCCGAGGACCCTGGAATCATGACCTGAGCAGAAGGCAGACACTTAACCACTGAGCCGCCCAGGTGCCCTATCTCAGATTATTAATGAATTTTTTTCCCTTAATTTAGTTATTCTGTTGGTACATTTTTCCTTTTCTCTCTGTGTTTCTGGTAGTTTGTGAGGGTCAGGGCTGTTGATAGTAAATAGACATTCATTTCCTGCGCCTCCTTTCTTAACTGTCCAGGATCCGTACCTGCCTCTCATTGTACTAGCCTCCTCTGACTTTTGAGTCTAAACAGGATTCTGTGAATTAAATTGTCTTTTTTTCCCCCTAATCAATAGTTTACTCTCCAAGTTAGTCTATATCTTTCTAAACCAGAAAAGGGGGAAAAAAGAATTTATGTAGCTATTTACTCCACAGCTAAGTGTTTTTCCCACAGAGCCCTGGAAAATTCTAAATTTAAGGCAAATAAATATATAAATAGGTGTGGACATTGAGTTAGCAATCATGATAAGTAATTATATGACTATCTACAAAAAGAGAACAAAAAAACTGGGCTGACCTGACGTAAACCTCCGTTATCGAGGGACTTGCAGTGGTATGTTTATTCATTGGGTATTTCCAGAAACCTGTACTCTATAAACACAGAGTTCTGCTTGAATGACAGTGTCCATGCTGACCTCAGAGGGAAAGAACCAGGGCAGAGACTGAGGCAAAGCCAGAAGTAAAACAGAAAAGAGACCCTTAAGAGAAAAGGTATATCCAGAACAGAGTTACAATGAAGTGCAAAACAGCCTCCACAGTAAACAATACAAAATTTAGACTTGAAAGAATCTGTCCTTTCTGCTTGTTCACAATCTGTAAACCACAAAGTGAAGCCTGCCAGTTAAAAGTGCCACATTATTCTAAGAGCCTGAAGTCGACCATACTATAGCCAGAAAGTATAAAGAGAGACCTATACTTACACACCAGCTAGGGAAACCCAGCTCTATATGCTAATTATGATACATCTCCATTCATAATATGGGATCAGACTAACCAGAGATCTGCAGATAGTTGAAGAAGACTGAGAACATGAAAAGAAAGGACAAGATGAAAAAAAGAACAATAGCTGTAGATAGGCAACAATTAATTTAGTAAATAGAAGACAAAAAAAATTATTGATATCTTTAAAAGATTTCAAAAGAGCATTGGTCCATATTTTTTTTTTTTGTAAGTATTTAAAACATCTAAGAGATAGGATAATAAAGAAAAAAGATAGATCTGGAATTTTGAAACAATTTCTAAAAACAAACATATGAAAATGTAGAAATTTAAAAATACAAAAAGTGGGGATAAAACCCAAAATATCAATATAATAAATAGGTTTAATAATTTAAAAAAAAAGCAAAACTATAGTTCTGCATGTAAAGGTCTTAGAAGTCACTCCATTCTAACACAAGTAAAAAACTGCAAAGACTGAAAAATCAAAATCAATAGTTCTTCTAGGATCTATAAGAGAGGTGACACAGGGAAAATTCTGCCCCTCAAAGCAGATACAGCCAGTCAAGTGCAGGGAGTCACAGCTTATAGGAACAGAGATTTGGCAGCAGAAACCGCTATAGGAACTGGTGCTGATATAGGAAAAACTGGACCGTAATTGGTGAATTGAGGGAGGCTGAATGTTGAACTCCACATGTAGTCAGTTATAGGAAAGCTGCCACAGTTTTGTGAGATTTATCTTTAGGAGCTCAACCAGCTTCTCACAGTAAATATCAATAAAATTCCTTCATCACTAAAATTTCTTCCGGTGGGAAGACGGGAAAAGGAACCATTTTGGAATGTTCCAGAATACTCTGTTCTTCTTAACAAAAGCTACCTCAGGTGAAACTGGTTAACTGTTAAGGCCTAACTGACCGGAGGAAAAGATAGACCCAACTCCAGTCCACTCTAGCCATTCTGTGTTACCTATGGGGGAAGGAAAACATAACAAAAAAACTAAGAAACACATATAAGGTACATAGTCCAGAAGTATTGGCTCACTAAAAGTTTGAGACGTAAAAATGGGACTGAAGAAAATTTCTCCTCCTCCAACACCTCATCAGCACGGTACTAAAGGCCTATTTACCATGGTTCATTTTACCTAGTATATTCATATCCAGCTATCAAGAAAACATATTATAAGGCATAGCGAAAGACAAAAACACAATTTGAAAAGACAGAGCAAAACAGACAATGGAGGAATGTTGGAATTATCAGACCAGGAATTTAAAACAACTATAATATGCTAATATGCTAACGGGACTGATGGATAAAGTAGATAGTATTCAAGAACAGATGGGCAATGTGAACAAAGAGATGAAAATTTTAAGAAATTCTATGTTTTAAATATTGGTTAATAATGTATTCAAATACAGCCAAAGGACTGTGGAACAACTATGAAAGGTATATGTGTAATGGGAATATCAGAAGGAGAAGAAAAAGAGAAAGAAACAGAAGAAATATTTGAAATATATTTGATATTGATAATGATAATGACTTAGAATTTCCTCAAATGTCAGTCACCAAACCACAAATCTGGGGAGCTCAGAGAACACCAAGCTAGATAAATGCAGGGGGAAAAATAAACTAAACAAAACTCCACAAACTCCACTTAGGCATATCCTTTCCAAACTACAGAAAATTAAAGAAAAAATCCTGAAAATAACAGGGAAAAATACACCTTATCTATAGAAAAACATAAATAAGAATTACATCTGAATTCTCAGAAGCCATGCAAGCGGGAAGAGAGTAAAATGTTTAAAGTGTTGAGAAGGAAAAAACGAAACTAAAATTCTGTACTTTGTGAAATAATTTCCTTCAAAAATGAAGGGAAAATAAAAACTTTCTCAGACAAAAAAAAATCTTGCCTAGTAGATCTGCCTAGAAAGAAATGTTAAAATATATTCTTTAGATAGAAATAGATAATATAGGTTAGAAACTTGGATTTATTTAAAGAAAGATCATTGAAGAAGGAGTAAATCAAGATTTTAAAAAAATAATTCTTTTTCTTATTCTCATCTGATCTAACAGGTAATAGTTTATTTGAAATATCAATACTGTACTTGATTATGTATAAGATAGATATATATGCTTGTGTAGCTTACATATAACGGGGATGAATGACCAAAATAAAGGAGGAAGGCATTAGGATTATTTTGTTTTTTGTTATTATAAGGTACTCACACCACCTGTGAAGCATTACAATGTTATTTGAAAATGGACTTGGATTAGTTATAAATGTATATTGCAAATATCAGGGCAACCACTAAAAAAAGTTCAAAAAAAAGATGTATATCTGTTATACTATTAGAAGAGAGACAGCAGAATCATATAACATGCTCAATTAATATCAGAAAAAACAGCAAAAAAATAGGAAAACAAACACAAAAATGAAGAACTGCATGTGGCAAAAACTGATAGAACTGCAAGGAGAAATAGATAAATCTACTATCATAGACAAAGACTTCAAGACTTCTCTATCAGATATGGACGGATCCAGCAGGCAGAAAATCAGTAAGGACAGAGTTGAGCTCAAAAACACCAGTTCTCATCCAAACTTCCCATATTTACTTCAGATTTGTGCTATACATGGTCTCTTATGGAACATCTATTCTTATTTATCTTTCAATATAACCCCATGTTATTTTCCTATTTGAAAAATTAATCAGTATCTCTGGTCACAGACTTCATCTATTCCTGTAACCAGCATTACTGTTCATACACTTACTCCTTTTTTTTTGTACGTTCATTCTCATTTTGTTGTGCTCAGTCTACCATCTTGAATTAGATATCTGTTCTGCTATTACTAGTTGTGAAAACGTGGCAAGTTAATTAGTTAATATCTCTGTATCTTAATTTTCTCAGAAAAAATCCTGGTGATAGAAGTCAGAGGAGTTTGGTAAAAGCAGATTTAGGTACAGATCTTAGACTGTTATGAAAACAGGTCATGAAAATTGTTCCAAGAAAGTAACTAAATGGAAAGTAAAAAAAAAAAAAAAACATTAATAATATGAGAAAGAAGACATTTCACACATGAAATAATAACAAGATATTTTAGGAAAATGAACATTTAAGGGATCTAGAAAATTATCTTAAATAGTAACTGCTACATTTAAAAAGTTTTAAAGATAAATTTAAGAAGATAGCTGGCACATTATATGAACTTAGGAATTACTAGTGTACTTTATCGGTAGTCAGGGGTCTCCAGAGAAACAGAATCAATAAGATATCTATATATTTTTTATCTATAGCTCTATCTAAATCTCTGCCTGTTTATCTTAACTACCTGTCTATCATCTCTCTCTCTCTCTCTCAAATCATTTGTCATCTATTTTATCTGTCATCTATCAAGAGAAATTTAAGGAAATATCTCGTAATTACAGGGGTTGGAGATTTTAAAATTTGTAGGGCAGACTGGCAAATTGGAAACTCATTCAGGAGCTGATGCTATGGTCTTGAGACAGAATTTCTTCCCTGAAATCCTTGGTTTTGCTCTTAAGGCCATCAATTGATTAGATGAGGCTCACCCATGTCACTGAAGGTAATCTCCTATACTTAAGAGACGCAGATGTGAACCACATCTATAAGATACCTTTACAGAAATATCTCCATTAGTGCTTGATTCAATAACTTGAGTATTATAGCTCACCCGTCTCATTGAAGGCAATATCCTATACTCAAGAGATGCAGATGTGAACCACATCTGTAAGATACCTTTACAGAAACACCTAAATTAGTGCTTGATTCAATAACTGAGTATTATAGCCTATCCGGGTTGACATATAAAACTCACCATTACACTTCCTCTGACAAGTTTGTTTGTTTGTTTGTTTTTTTCTATCCAATAACGTCAAACACTAAAGATCATGCTTCCCAATTTAAAAAGCATAAGCTGGTTTTAAGAGGAGAATAAATTTGGTTATCCAGTACCCACACTATGAAATCTTAGCCCAAACAATGATGATTACTAAGAATAGGATTTAGGATTGGAGAAGGTCATAGAAAATTGAACATTCATTTACTTTCCATCAGTAATTATTCTGATCAGGAGCATTCAGAGAGATGAAGTAGAACTAAGGCACTGGAGCATTTTCAAGTCACTCCTGGAGTTTCTAGCACTTTGTATAGAATATACTCCTCTCTCACTCTCTTAAACTGATCTTAAAAAAAGTAATAGTCAATTTTTAAAAAATCGAAACCAAGTTCTCAGGAAACCTCAGGGTGACCCTTTCTAAAGTGAAAGTGCCCTGAACTTTCCCATACAATATTGTACTGTTTCTAGAGAAATCACATGGGGATGCTCCTTGCTTATTCCATTATCAGTTTATCCACGTGTAAATATTTGGAGGCAAAGCTACTGAACCTTATCAACCCAAAGAATTGTTGTTGTATATAAATAAAACTGAAAGAGGGCACAGGTTGCAGCTTTAGCATTTTATTTTGTTTTCACACTGGTAAAAGGTCTTCAACATAAATAGATATTCTATTAACACAGAAATTAAGCTACAACATTTTTATACTATTTTTAAACAGTATATCAAATTTATTTTAATTAGATATTGCTTATAGGTGTTTATCATTGTAGTTTAGGAACAAATTATTATTGAATAAGTTTTTTTTTTTTTTTAAAGATTTTATTTATTTATTTGACAGAGACAGAGACAGCCAGCGAGAGAGGGAACACAAGCAGGGGGAGTGGGAGAGGAAGAAGCAGGCTTCCAGCAGAGGAGCCCGATGTGGGGGCTCGATCCCACAATGCCGGGATCACGCCCTGAGCCGAAGGCAGACGCTTAACCGCTGTGCCACCCAGGCGCCCCTATTGAATAAGTTTTGATTTTAAACCTTTAAAGATATAATTTTATAACTAAAAATTCTCATTTTAACTATAAATTAATCCTTATAATTTATTTTATATGAATATCAAAAATCATATTTAATAAAAATGGAAAACTAATTAAATTTATTCAGTAATTAATTTTAATTATGATTAATTTATATCAATATGAGAATTGATTTTCAAATAAAATCATGAATGACATCAAGACTATTGATGTTTTAAAGCTTATTTGCACCAGTTCTTGACATTTTCTAAATACTACAAAAGATGTATTCAATCTAAGAATGCAGTTTTCTATTTTCTTTGTTGAAATAAATGATGTCATTGTTGAACCTAAGTGATTAGCTAATTTTCTCAATCGTCAGTTAATTCATAATCAACAAACATGATGCCCTGCTTCAGCTTGAGGGATAGCTTTTTTTCCAGGCTGGAAAAAAAATAAATTGCCCTTTCCAACTTCAGTTTTCCCTTTGAGCTCTGAATAGGCAATTTCATTATGTATGATCCTATCATACATATCCCAAAAAGTAGTATTTTTCCACTCAGTCACACTTGAATGCTTGTAGGAGCTTAGGGGAAAATATCTGGGGAGCGTTTTGTTAATGGAGTGCACACCAAATGTATACCGTTACACAGATTTACCTTTGATTTTTATTGTTTTAATGCCTACTACATAGAAAACTATTTTTAATACCTTCTATACACAGGTACTGACCTACGAAATTTACATCCATTATCTCTTAAAATTTCAACAACAAACTTACTTGATAGCTTTGATTTATCTTCATTTTAAAGTTTAATGACGGTCAGTGTGTTTAAGTAGTACACCC
The DNA here is from genome assembly GCF_002007445.2 of Ailuropoda melanoleuca. NCBI lineage: Eukaryota > Metazoa > Chordata > Mammalia > Carnivora > Ursidae > Ailuropoda > Ailuropoda melanoleuca. The sequence goes on from NC_048227.1 coordinate 45,792,552, forward strand.
ACGTGTACATCTCTGTTTGGTAGATTTAAGATGTATGCCCAGCTATGTCATCATGCTGAATCCTGTTTATCTACAGTACTGTATAGTAAGAATCAATACTCCTAATAATGTTCCAGAAAATGGCTTCTCAATCATCCGGGAGCTGGTGCACCAGTTTATTGGTTGAGATAGACCTTCTTTTGAAATTAGAGAGAGCACAAGACCATTTTTTTCTCATAATTATTTTTGCTTTTTTATGAAAATAGAGTTACTTATAAATGAGTAGTGAGGCATTGATTATGGTAGCAGGAAATGTTTGCTCTCTTGTTCTGCAACTTTTATAGCTGGCTTAGTTTTAGCTCCTCACATTTCTCTATCAGTAATAATTTCTAAATTAAAGGACAGTTCTAAGTTGGTCGTTCAGTGCCTGACTCAACAGTAATTTTAACCATTGCTTAAGTAAGCTAATCTATGTTCATGCTCTAATATTTTTACTCCTTCCACCCCTCCTCCAACATCTGCTCCATTGAGTCTGGCAGTTTTTCTTGTTTCTAGCCCTCTTGAATTTCACTTATCATATTTTTGCCAAAATATGGTTGACACATATATTATCACATTAGTCTTTATTAACTTTCATTTTTAAAATACATAAGTAGGTAGCGTCATTATAAGGTACTGTCATTAAAAATAAATATGTTCTTTTTTAATTTTTCTATTAGGTCTAACATATTGGACTCTTATTAGTTTTAATATTATTTTGTAGCAGAGAAAATTAACTCTTTGTTTCAAATTTTTCCATGCGCTCCCCTATATTTCTCATAATCCCTTGAAATTAAGTTCCTATCTTATGACTGGTTCTAGCCAGTGGACTTAGAATATAAACAATGTGTTTCCTTTCCAGTCTGAGAACATTAAGAAATGGTGTGCTTTCTCTACCACTCTATTCCTAGGTCATAGCAATGTTAGAGGGTAGGTGGTCCAGGTAGTATAGCTATAGGATAAAGGAAATCCACCAACCCTTCCATATTATGTGAATAAACAGCAAATGTTTATAGGATTAAACTAATGATGTTTTGGGCTAATTTGTTAGAATTGCATGGTCTAGCCTGTTCTGCATACTATACCAGTATACTCTCCAAATACTTGGCAGTGCCTTCTTCCTTCCAGTAAGATCTTGACTGTAAACTCTTTTGTTCATAGATAATTTTAATTATAATGATTTTCTTTGCTAGCTAAATTTTTCTCAAGATGTCTAAATAAACTTGACTTGGAACATAAATTCAAAACAACACTTTAAAAATAGAAATTAAGTATTTGGGTATATATTTATAGTACTTTCATGACATTATGAAAGATTAAACTACAAAAAATAAAAGCATAGCAAAGCAATGAGAGAAATAGAACCCCTCTTCCCACACACACAGATATATTCATGCAGTTGTCCTATTTCTGCTTCTTCATATACATTTCTAAACATATATCCATCACAGAAGAAATATGGTAGAGTTTATAAATCAGTGCAATATAATAAAACTGTATAGTTTAATAAGAAAACAGATACTGCTTCTAGACTTAGTTCATGAAAACTTAGGGACTATTACAGCAACTTTATCTTCAATTAAGTACTACTGTCTATCTATTAATTAATCACATAAGTGACCTTTTATTACTATTTCTAGAATGTGCTTTGGGAACATCCAATAGATTTAATTCCTTACCTTAGTAAATACCTGAGATTCTGAGCTAAAGTTAAAGGACAGTTGCACATATTCTAAATTCTCCTAGATCTGGCCCACCATTCCTCTGCTAAGCATTCCAAGAATATAGAGCATTTCAGGAATATAGAGGCCATCTCATAATTGTATACTCAAGTGTGCTTTTGCCAGCAGTGATCAGAAATGACTTACTCGATACACAGAATCAGAGTGCTTGGGTTTTATTCCTGCTTCATAGCTTACTAGTGAGGGCCTGGGCCTTAGGCTCTTCATCTGAGAAATGAGGATGTTAATAGCATCAACCTTATAACATTATTACAAGATTTAAATAAGTTAAAATTTTTGTAAAGTGCTTAGAACAATGTCTGGAATATAACAAGCACTGTATCATTTATTTTTGTACTAATAAAAATATGACTGCTTGGATTATTTATAGGGCAATCATAGGTATATTGTACTTCTGTCATTAAGTTAACATATAAAGGAACTTCTGACAATCTAAGATATTTACTTAACAAAAATATACTTTTAGTCAGAAGCCAAAGGATTTAATTTTCTCAACACTTCTTTCCCAACATAAAATCAAAACACATACTCTTCCCAAACGTTTTCACATGGAAGCCAGAGGTCTTTATGCTGGTAAGGATCATCTCATGTTCTTGCTGCACTGACTCACAGCCTAACTTCTTGGCATTATTCTCTGAAGGTAGAGTCTTAGTGTGACCTGTTATTATCTATCTTGATTCCATCGCTGGTTTCTTGTCCCTGCCACCAATTATACCCTGACGTTAGACACCCTAATTCTTGCATGGATTTTTGATTGGATTTGGTTGTTTAATTCTTATTGGTCCTGCCAGAACTTACAATCAAAACCTACCTTTTTAATTTTGTTTTGTTTTGTTCTTTTTACCAAGATATCCATCTCTTCTTCTGAGCTTTCCTATTGTAGCTCTTCGTCACTATTCTAGGCTTCTGGTAACAGACATTGACGTCAGAAGTTTTACTTCCTTTTATATCTTTTTGAGATAAAGAAAAAGAAAAAAAACCCCAAAACACAAAAACACAAACAGTGCTCTGAGCGTGTAATTTTATTTCAGCCATCAGTTTATATTTCTATATGGGATTGCTGTATAAGAATCTTCCATTGCTTTCAATTTCTTCTCTGAAAGGGGATGACCGAGGGAAGCTACTACTTTTCCAGCAGAAGCTCTATGGTACTAGTGCCATTCTTTCTTCCTGACTCACAGTCTGTGTTTGAAAGAAAGCGGAGCTGACTTGGGACTTTCTTTCAAAGCTATAGTATGTATAGACTTTGAACATCTGAATAAAATGAATGATGAAAAGAATGAAAGAATAAACGGATGTTTAAATTAACATTAATTTATGTTTCTCTCTAGAGTGATTTGATGTATTCACAGAGATAACTGTATTATAGCATAATTTTAGAAGTAGGTGGGAATATATCACATGAAACCAAAGTATGAATATAAATGGAAGCCAATAAAATCTCTAATGCACTGAAAACATATAAAGGTGAAGGTGAGCATAGATGCAATTTTGTTTTTTACCTGTCAATAATAAGACGAAAATGCCATTGTTTGCATGGGTCATGACATCCATAAAAAAACAAAACCAGTGAACAGGAGAAGCCAAACAAAGAGAAGAAATACATTTTCTTGAGGGAACACATGCAGATATTCACAGATACATGCTTTCACACACATGCCAACACTCATACTTTCATAGTTATATCCTTATATATCAAGTAGGTAGTACTTTCAAATATCTATTAAAAATCTTTATAATTTTGAACTCCTTATAACTACCTTATAACCACAGGAGATTTCAAAGCAGGGAGAAACATGAAATCTGGCAAGACTGTGAAGTCCAAAAGATTAGAATGTCAAGTTTGTATTGCTGAGGATTGTGGATGCATAGCAATTAATGGCTCTGAAATTGTAGCTTCTCCAAACCATTTAAGGATTTTGAGCCACAGTTGAAACACACTGAGCCCAAAGTCTCTGCTCCCATCTCTTTATCATCAACCAGAACCTTAAGGTTTTCTTCCATACCTCTTAGCTGTACTTCTTAGCCATAGGACTCACTTTAGAAGGCATTTTCTGAACAGGAAGAATCGTTGCCACTCTGGGAAACAAATTGAGAATATAGCAGGAAATTTACTTTATTTGGTCTATAACAATTTAATCTTCAGCTCTAATAGTTTATTTGCTAATCCTACTTGACTAAATTCTTGCAGAGGTCTTTAATCTGTAATGATATTTATATCAATGCCCACTAGCAGTGCTATAGTTAATGGTCTGTTTTCATTTCCATTATAAACTCCCTATTGCACGAGTAACAGGAGAACCAAGAACCTGTGACTTTCCTAGCTGAGGGCACATTTCAGTGCTCTTCTAAATTACAGTATTAGCCAGAGCACTTTTGTCAAGCAGTATTTTCAGGCAATTTAAGAAATAGCATTTAAAGGGAAAAAAAAAATCCAAATCCTACTTAACTATTTTAACAACCAAAAAAAATATCTATAGGTAAAATTCTGTTTTTGTAGCTTCTTAAGCATGTTAAACATATATGTACAAATAATAAACAGTTTTTCATCTTTAAATAAACAGTTTTCCATTTTATTGTGTTAGTGAGAGATTGTCTTTAGCATATGGTTTCAATTAAATACAAAATAAAGTAATAAACATGAGGAACCTTTTATATTTTACTCAGATTTTTTTTTAAAGATTTTATTTATTTGACAGAGATAGAGACAGCCAGTGAGAGAGGGAACACAAGCAGGAGCAGTGGGAGAGGAAGAAGCAGGCTCACAGCAGAGGAGCCTGATGTGGGGGCTCGATCCCATAACGCCGGGATCACGCCCTGAGCTGAAGGCAGATGCTTAACCGCTGTGCCACCCAGGCGCCCCTTACTCAGATTTTTAAACAATCTACTACTATATCTGGAGAGGCATGAATGAGAAGTATTGATAGCATATATTTTGTGAAAGACATTTTTCTAATATACACATTGTAAGGGGCTGATAATTGTAGTGTGGTTAAAATGGATAAATATAACCATAATATTCTTTTCTCTGAATAAATTATACAGCTGAGTGTTTCATTACAGCCGTGCTTTGCTTAATGGAGCAGAATATAGAACCAATAGTTCTGGTCTCTTCTTGACTAAGCTGCTATGGTTTCTGTGTAATGATTGGCTCTTAAGAGAATAGCCTTCCCTTAATAGAATTGGGATATTCCACAATGAACAAACAAAAAGGAAAAAAAAATACAAATTCAGAAAACACATTGTTAACATTTTTTTTAATTTAGAATACATGGCAGAAAGAAATGCATTATATCAACTGTACCATTAATTCAAAATGTAAAAAATAAGACATGTGGAATAAGTACAATATATATAATTTATAAAGATGCATTTCATTCATTGCACAATTCTAGGATATGATAGAGGACAGATTGCTGGGGTCTCGGTTCATTATAACAACTGTCCTATCTAGGCTTCCCTTTCTCTCTCAGCTCTGCCTAGTCATTGTGTCTGTGAGGACCCGTGAGGGGAAATGGGCACAGGACGTCACTTATTCGTGGATGTCTCTGAAACAAAATGCAAATCTTCTGTAAACAAGTCAATTTTGAATAATTCATTTTATGATATTTTATTTTACTCTTAAACAAAGGCACTTAAAAATCATACCCATTTTTTGTCATACATTTTTGAAATTTATTGTATACCTTCCTGTATGTATAAAGAGAGCATATTGAAGACCATTTAAACTGTCATTGATGATTCAGTCAGAATTTAAATTATTGTTGTGTGAGCTAATACAGCAATGCCCCCAGGGCATATTGAGTTATGTAAGGCTGTTTGCCATTATGCTAAATGACCTTACACTGCCGTATCTGTGGTTCTTATGTGATGGTTTTGTGGATATTTTTCATATTTTTCTCTGATGTCTGGCAATATGCTGGCATATTTTACTAGTCTCATTGAAACTGTTAGTCTGTATTTCCATTTAATTTAATTTAATTCAATTTAATTTTAAATTACTTTACATTTTTTAATCTCATTTTATTTTGCTTCTATTTGACTGGTGACCCAGAAAAGGCTGTTAGGAATTCATGTAAAACAAGATTCCATAGCTGTGAATGACAACCTGAGTGTATTTAGAGCTTAACATTATTATGTGACCTAAGTTATGATTCTTCAAAGTTTTCTTATTCTCTACTCCATATACTTTGTATATCTACAAAACATGTTTGGAAACTTATTGAATAACAGGTAAGTTGTTATGATACAGAGGACTAATTTCAAAGAATATTTATTAAAATATTAATAGAACCTTATGTAGATACCTTCAGTAATTCCATTACATAAAACTTCAAATAGGTGTTTTGGGGTTTTGCATGCATTATAGAAGATAGTAAGTACCTACCAAAGCTCCCTTAGGCCCTGCATTAAAAAATAATAATTATCATTTTGATGTGAAAAAAATCTCATATTTAATCTCATATCTAGATCTAATATCTAAAATAATACCAAATATAAAATTATGTCTCTTAAATTTTTTGCATGGTGGGATTGCATTGGCAACTGTTGAATATTGAAATCATATGCATGCCCAATGATAAGAGTAATGCTAGTTTACATGTATTAAGGGCTTACTGTGTATCAAGCACTATTCTAAACACTTATCATTTAGTAATTCTTTATGTCTCACAACAAACTGTAGGATGTGGATACTATATTTTTTAAAGATAAGGAAACCAAAGCATGAGTAAATAGCAAAACTTCCCATGATCACACAAGTAATAGATAGGGTGTCAGACTTCCATCCCAGGTGGTCCAAAAGCATAGCCTCTTAACCACTGTGCCTTAGTAGGAGACATAATAAAACATCCATCCAGTAGAGCATTAATACCCATTCAGTAGATAAAGTAAGTTATTATGACTATGTAGAAATAGAAAAACAGAAAAGCACTAAAAATATCCACACCCTTTGTGATTACATCTCTTTTAAAATATGGTCTGTAAAGTGATTACTAAAAAGCATAGAGAAAATGGCAGAAAAATTATTTTTTTTGTTTTCTTCTTCTGTTTTGTGTATGCATATACATATAATTTTTTTCCTTTTTTTATAGTTGTAAGAACACAAAATGAGAACTACCCTCTAAAAATTTTTAAGCATATAATATAGTATTGTTAACTATAGGCACAACCTTGTACAGCAGATCTCTCGGACTTTATCATCTTGCATAAATGAAATGTTATACACATTGAACAACAACTCCCCATTTCCCTTTGCCCCAGATACCATTCTATTCTCTACTTCTGTGTGTTTGACCATTTTAGATTCTTTTTATATAAATGAAATCATGCAGTATTTGACCTTCTCTGACTAGCTTATTTTTTTAATGAGTATGTATTGGTTTATAATAAAACTGTGTATTTAGATATATTTAAAATATGTAGAGTAAATTTAAGAAGAAATTTACAAAATAGTTAAATAAGCAAAAAATTATAAGCACTGTTGATATCAAGGACAAACATTTGGGGTTTTGTAGTATGATTAATGCATAACACAAATGTTTGTGTTATACATCAAGGAAGTCTATTCTCTGTCAGTCCTTCTTTAGGTTCAGAAGCCCAGTGGAAAATGAGTTGGAGAAAATAACAAGAAATGCACTAAAGGACTCTCTGAAAAGGAGTTTCAAGGGCTTCCTTATCCCAAAAAAGGAAGAAAATGAGATCTGAGTTAAGTTTTGAAATGTAACATTAAGGAGAGTAGTGTTCTCGGTAACTCTGGGAAGGGCTGCCTCACCTTGGCTTGAGCCCCATTGGTGAGGACCCAGAGTAGAGCTGATTGAATGGGCTGCCAGGGGCAAAGAAGGCCCCAGATAGATTAAAAAAATGATGTTCAGAAGCAACCAATATTCCTGGCTCCTAATGTTATCCTTGTTGATGGCTTTATAATTATCCTAGTTTGTGATTCTGCAAAGAGTAAACTGGTCCATCAGTCTGATAATTCAGTTATAGTTCAGAATTCTTAACTCTTTTTACTGAAACTGTAAGCTCTCTCTAGGTGCCAAACATGAAAGCACAAAACCAGGTACCTTAAGAGAGAAAGGAAACTAACTACATGAAAGTTTGTTATAGCAAAGAATATTATACTGATTTTGAAATACTTGTGTTCCCTCGTTTTAGTTGCTTGAATTCTGGTAGTTATGAGGTAGCCCCAGATATTCCTCTCCTTGACTCACCTGGCCTGTCTTTCTTAGGTAGTTAGGAAAGGGGAGCCAAACATGGAGTCTCTAAAGAATAGGTGTCGAAGATCTACATTTACTTTCATGGCTCATTTTCATAAATTCTTTGCCATGTAAAGGGAGAACAATATGATCTGCAGTCTCCTGTTTATGTGTGAGGAATAGAGAGGAGAAGCAGAGAAAATCAGGTTGGAATGTGAATATGCCCCTGATTTGGCCTCGCAGGAGACAAGGGAAATGCCAGAAGCCAAAATTACCTGCTAGCTCTCTGAAAAGGTGGTTCAGTGGGAATAACCAACTTCTTTTCTGTTCTCCATGTTTTGGGTCCAAGTCAGTAGCCTTGGTTACACATGTCCTCTTTCCCATCAGGGATAAAGGTGCAAACACATTCAAATATGTTCATGTCATAGGGGAGTCACCTGAAGGAAAATAGGGTCTTGTTTCGGAATTAGTTGTAGTTTCACTATCTACCAAGTGGACTTTAGGTAGGCAGTTAGGCTTCCTAAGAGGAAAACCTGTAGTACAGAGAAGTAACAGTAGCCTTGTGGCCCACTTTTCACTTTTTACAGAATTCTTAAGATACTTGAACGGCAGATAGGAAGAGAAGGATATTGGGTAGAAATAGGTCTTGGTAAGTCCCCTCTGTTTTCTATTCCTGAGGATCCTGCTTACTAAGCAACCTCATAGACAGGAATAACTAGTTAGAAATCTGACAGAACGGCGTTCATGAGAGAGAGGAGGAAAGATCTCAGCACAGCATACCTAGGTGCTTCACTTGAACTAATGAGGAGAAACAAAACAAAGCCTTAATTCAGTTGTCTTGCTTTGCCGAGTTTTCCTGCAGCCATCCTCTTAATGTTACCATAAGCAATTTATTTTGTTTAATTGTCTAGTTCTATTACAAAGTGGGATGACTTTGCTTAAAATGGCACTTAAATATTACCTTCAGAAGTGTTATTTACTATGTTCACAGAATAGTTTGCTTTGTAGGTTTTATAATATTCATAGAGAATGATGTATGCTTGTTTGAATTTAATTTAGACTAGAAGAGTAGATAAAAAGGGGGAAGTTGACAAAACCCACAGGATAGCATTAAGAAAATGAGGCAGAATAATGCTGCCGAAGAAATGCAAATCTTTCAAAGTCCATTAGTAGTGTTAATAGAGAAGTAGAAGAAAAAGCATCAACTGCCTGCCTGGGGTAAATAGAGGGCAACCCACCCGTAAAGGCTCTGAGCACTAGGCCTTTGACTCGGTATTTTTGGACTTTACAGACTCAGAAAATGTCTGAGATCTTTATTAAATAAAATAAAATAAGATAAATGTATGCCTTGTGCTAGGTAAAAAACAAAATAGGAATTTTCTTCTGTAACCGAGTGATAAGTGACCCTGTGTGTACCTACTTGACTGAAGGAGTAGGTCACAGAGAAATCGACAGTTATTGGGTTTTCCTTGTTTTGAGATAATTCTGAAATCAGCTATGATGTTACAAAGAAAATTTACATCAAAGTATTATGTGACTATTAATAGAAAAACTGTATGAGGAACATTTTTAATAGCTCACCCTGTCAGCGGTAAAGTCTCTGGTTCTGTGTATGAGAAGACACTTTATGACACCTAGATTTTTCATACTGGAGCATTTATTTAGAAAAATGAGATGTCACTGGGAATAGGCAATGAGTGATTCTCCTGAAGAACAAAATAAAAATAATCTCTTGAGTCACTCTATGATTTAAGTAAATCCATACTTTAAATAGGTACTTAAAAAGACACCTGAACTCTTTTCCATTTAGTAAGATTCTGTTCATTAAATGTGGCTGTGAGAGATGGAACTATCTTTTTTTAATAGTTTTATTAGTGTTTTATGGCATCATCAGGATTTCTTTTCTTTTTTTTTAATTTTTTTTAATTTTTGTTTTGTTATATTAGTCACCATATAGTACATCCCCAGTTCTTGATGCAATGTTCCATGATTCATTATTTGCATGTTACACCCAGTGCACCATGCAATATGTGCCCTCCTTAATACCCATCACTGGCCTATCCCAATCCCCCACCCCCCTCCTCTGAAGCCCTCAGTTTGTTTCCCAGAGTCCACAGTCTCTCATGGTTCATTCCCCCTTCTGTTTACCCCCCCTTCATTCTTCCCTTCCTTCTCCTACCGATCTTCCTATTTCTTATGTTCCATAAATGAGTGAAACCATATGATAATTGTCTTTCTCTGCTTGACTTATTTCACTTAGCATAATCTCCTCCAGTCCTGTCCATGTTGCTGCAAATGTTGGGTAATTGTTCTCTCTGATGGCTGAGTAATATTCCATTGTATATATGGACCACATCTTCTTAATCCAGTCATCTGTTGAAGGGCATCTCGGCTCCTTCCACAATTTAGCTATAGTGGACNGCTATGAACATTGGGGTGCATATGGCCCTTCTCTTCACTACATCTGTATCTTTGGGGTAAATACCCAGTAGCGCAATTGCTGGATCATAGGGTAGCTCCATTTTTAACTTTTTAAGGGACCTCCACACTGTTTTCCAAAGTGGAACTTACATTCCCACCAACAGTGTAAGAGGGATCCCCTTTCTGACATCCTCTCCAGCCTTNGGCTGTACCAACTTGCATTCCCACCAACAATGTAGGAGGGATCCCCTTTCTCCACATCCTCTCCAACAATTGTTGTTTCTTGCCTTGTCTATCTTTGCCATTCTAACTGGCGTAAGGTGGTATCTCAGTGTGGTTTTGATTTGAATTTCCCTGATGGCTAATGATTTTGAACATTTTTTCATGTGTCTGTTAGCCATTTGTATGTCTTCATTCAAAAAGTGTCTGTTCATATCTTCTGCCCATTTTTTTATTTGATTATTTGTTTCCCGTGTATTGAGTTTAAGAAGTTCTTTGTAGATCTTGGATACTAGTCTTTTATCTGTGGTGTCCTTTGCAAATATATTCTCCCATTCCGTGGGCTGTCTCTTAGTTTTTTTGACTGTTTCCTTGGCTGTGCAGAAGCTCTTTATCCTGATAAAGTCCCATAAGTTCATTTTATCTTNTTTTTTAAATAATTTTTATTTTGTTATATTAGTCACCATACAGTACATCCCCAGTTCTTGATGCAATGTTCCACGATTCATTACTTGCATATAACACCCAGTGCACCATGCAGTATGTGCCCTTCTTAATACCCATCACCGGCCTATCCCAATCCCCCACACCCCTCCCCTCTGAACCCCTCAGTTTGTTTCCCAGAGTCCACAGTCTCTCATGGTTCATTCCCCCTTGTGTTTACCCCCCCTTCATTCTTCCCTTCCTTCTCCTACCGATCTTCCTACTATTTCTTATGTTCCATAAATGAGTGAAACCATATGATAATTGTCTTTCTCTGCTTGACTTATTTCACTTAGCATTATCTCCTCCAGTGCCGTCCATGTTGCAGCAAATGTTGAGAATTCGTTCTTTCTGATAGCTGAGTAATATTCCATTGTATATATGGACCACAGCTTCTTAATCCAGTCATCTGTTGAAGGGCATCTCGGCTCCTTCCATGATTTGGCTATTGTGGACAATGCAGCTATGAACATTGGGGTGCATATGGCCCTTCTCTTTACTACGTCTGTATCTTTGGGGTAAACACCCAGTAGTGCAATGGCTGGGTCATAGGGTAGTTCAATTTTTAACTTTTTAAGGGACCTCCACACTGTTTTCCAGAGTGGCTGTACCAACTTGCATTCCCACCAACAATGTAGGAGGGATCCCCTTTCTCCACATCCTCTCCAACAATTGTTGTTTCTTGCCTTGTCTATCTTTGCCATTCTAACTGGCGTAAGGTGGTATCTCAGTGTGGTTTTGATTTGAATTTCCCTGATGGCTAATGATTTTGAACATTTTTTCATGTGTCTGTTAGCCATTTGTATGTCTTCATTGGAAAAGTGTCTGTTCATATCTTCTGCCCATTTTATGATTTGTTTATTTGTTTCTCGTGTATTGAGTTTGAGAAGTTCTTTGTAGATCTTGGATACCAGTCCTTTATCTGTGGTGTCCTTTGCAAATATATTCTCCCATTCCGTGGGCTGTCTCTTAGTTTTTTTGACTGTTTCCTTGGCTGTGCAGAAGCTCTTTATCCTGATAAAGTCCCATAAGTTCATTTTATCTTTTATTTCTCTTGCCTTTGGCGATGTGTCGTGAAAAAGGTTGCTCTGGCCGATGTCATAGAAGTTGTTGCCTATGTTCTCCTCTAGAATTTTGATGGATTCCTGTCTCACATTGAGGTCTTTCATCCATTTGGAGTTTATTTTTGTGTATGGTGTGAGAGAGTGGTCAAGTTTCATTCTTTTGCATATAGCTGTCCAATTTTCCCAGCACCATTTATTGAAGAGATTGTCTTTTTTCCCCCGGATGTTTTTTCCTGCTTTATCAAAGATTAGTTGCCCAAAGAGCCGAGGGTCCATTTCTGGGTTCTCTATTCTGTTCTATTGGTCTATGTGTCTGTTTTTGTGCCAGTACCATGCTGTCTTGGTGATCACAGCTTTGTAGTATAGCTTGGTATCTGGCATTGTGATGCCCCCAGCTTTGTTTTTCCTTTTCAACAGTTCCTTGGAGATTCGGGGCCTTTTCTGGTTCCATACAAATTTAAGGACTATTTGTTCCAGTTCTTTGAAAAATGTCCTCGGTATTTTGATCGGGATAGCATTGAAAGTGTAGATTGCTCTGGGTAGCATGGACATTTTAACTATGTTAATTCTTCCGATCCATGAGCATGGAATATTTTTCCATCTTTTTGTGTCTTCTTCAATGTCTTTCAAGAGTGATTTGTAGTTTCTAGAATATAGATCCTTTACGTCTCTGGTTAAGTTAATTCTGAGATAACATATGATTTTTGGGAGACAGAACTATCTTATCTGCCTGAGCATCAAGTTGACCAAATGTGTTAAATGCCCAAACTGTGTTAAAAACAATGTAGCAATGAAAAAGTTTTAAAAAAAGTAGCCAGTGGGCATCACCTTAACCTTAAATTCACCACATAATTGGGGACAGAGAGCATATACACATTAAAATAAACTGCAGCATTATTACATCTCTTTACTAACAAATTAAGAAACTAAGTACATATGTTAGTGGGATAATTAGGTGGACTTCTCAAGGTGCTTACTAACTAAGAAGGAGTGATTCTATAACTGACTTTGACATTAAAAACAAGCTGGTTCAGGGGCGCCTGGGTGGCACAGCGGTTAAGCGTCTGCCTTCGGCTCAGGGCGTGGTCCCAGCGTTCTGGGATCGAGCCCCACATCAGGCTCTTCTGCTATGAGCCTGCTTCTTCCTCTCCCACTCCCCCTGCTTGTGTTCCCTCTCTCGCTGGCTGTCTCTATCTCTGTCAAATAAAAAAAAATAATAAAAAAAATAAAATAAAATAAAAACATTTATTAAAAAAAAAAAACAAGCTGGTTCAATAAGAAATTGCTCAACTGGATCTGGCTTTTGTTTCTTTTTTTTTTTCTTTCTTTCTTTCTTTCCTTCTTTCTTTCTTTCTTTCCTTTTCTTTTCTTTTTCCTTTTTTTTCTTTTTTTGTAGTCCATTAGCACATTGTAGGTAAGATTATTGTATTACCTGATGAAGTATTTGCTGTCTGTTGCACTAAAGTCGCCCATTACTCTGCTCTTGCATTCTGGGCTATGCTGGCAAGAGTATTTATGTAGCTGTTCTTATAATCGTGTGGTGAAAATAGACAATTGGGCTTATACTGTCAGCACACACATGTGAAAAACAGAGAATCTGTTTCCTTCTACTGCCCATCAGCTGCATCTGTGATGAGCCCTAAGTAAAATTGGCTCCAAAACTAGCATTTATATTTGGAAGCTCATTGACACAAAGTAATTTTTACTCTTATGAAACTCTACTCTCCTATTCTTCTTTTACACAAAAGTATAAATATTTGATAACAAGTTAAGGCTATGTTTCTCAAACTGGACTTGCCAAACGGTATTATCAGGTACTCAGCTAAGTCGTATTCCCATAGTCAAATAAGCTTGAGAAAAGTTACTGTTTCCCCCATTTGGAGAATCATAGTGCATGTTAGTATATGTAAGCATTGAACAGTCCTTCTATAAAGAAATTTGTTTATCTTCATTTAGCCCAGTGTTTTCCAAATGTGATTCATCCTATAGCATGTTTTCTTTTGCAAAATTCTTTTTATGCTTAGGAATGAATTTAACAGATATGATTAGGGAAAGGCTGGAATCAAGAATAACCTTTTTGTGGGGTAGAAAGTGAACTTTTAAGTTGGCCTGTTGTGGAGAAGATTGGAGTGAGGGTGAGAGAGGAAACACGCAGTCAAGGCTTTCTCTTTGTCACTGACAAACTGCTTTGTCTAGGTGTGGACAAACTGCCTTTTGCCATTCCATCGTGGCTCAGAAAACAATTAGGTAATCATCATAGAGGGCCCTCTCAAGATATGGAAGGAACTGTGTTTCGTGAACTCGATAGTACAAAGTTAATTTTTTTTTTTTTCCAGCATCAAGAAAGGCATTAGTGATTCTTTATACATAGCACCATTCTTGTTCAAAGCCAATTGCATTGCAGGCAGTTGGAAAGGGAATGAGTGTGGCCAAATGGAAAGACCTTTGGATTTGAGATGTACAGAATTGTTTAATACTCACTTTGACAGTCTCTAAATCTGAATTTAGTTCTTTTTCTCACTTCAAGCATGTGTAGAATTGGTAAATAAAAGGAAAAAAAAACTGGTATATAAATGTGGTAAGTAAGTTCCATGTTACACATTTTAGCTCTGAACTCTACTTTCTCTGGGATAAAAGTATCATGAAACTGGAGATTGAAGAAAATGATATTATAATGATATAGAAAGTTTAATTCTAGAATAAAAAATGAGTCAACACCTATTTTAAAAATAAAGTGAAAATTTTGGGGTTATCTTTTTAAGACATTTTTTTTACAGTAGTTTTAAGTTTACAACAAAATTGAGAGAAGTATGAAATTTCCCTTATGCCCCCCTGCCCCCACAGATGAATAGCCTCCCCCATTACTAACATCTCCCACCAGAATGGTACACTTTTACCAAGAATTAATCTACACTGACACATCATATTCACCTCAAGTCCGTAGTTTATTTTACGGTTCACTCTTGGTGTTGTACATTTTATGGACTTGGACGAATGTTTACTGACATATATCCATCGTTATAATATCATATAGAATATTGTCACTGCTCTTAAAATTCTCTATGCTTTGCCTATTTATCTTTCCCCTATCAGCCCCATGCAATCACTGTTTTTTTTTACTGTCTCCATAGTTTTGCCTTTTCCATAATGGCATTATAGTTGGAATCATATAGTGTATAGATTTTTCATATGGGCTTCTTTAATTTAGTAATATGCATTGAAGATTACTCTGTATCTTTTCATGGCTTGAGAGATCATTTTTTTAAGCACTGAATAGTAAATATCCCGTTGTCTGGGTATATCACATTTTATACATTTATCTCTACTGAAGGACATCTTGGTTGCTTCCAAGGTTTGGCACTTGCAAATAAAGCAGCTACAAATATCTCTGTGCAGGTTTTTGTGTAGGTAGAAGCTGCTCTTCAGCTCCTTTGGATACATACCAAGGAACATGATTGCTGGGTCGTATGGTGAGAATATATTCAGTTTTGTGAGAAACCATCAAACGCTCTTTTAAAGTAGCTGTACCATTTTACATCCCCACCAACATTGTGTAGAGTTCCTGTTTCTTACCAGCATGTGGTGATGTCAGTGTTGTAGATTTTGGTCATTCTTGTAGGTGTATAATGATATCTCATTGCTACTTTAATTTTCACTTCCCTAGTGACATATAATATGGAACATCTTTTCATAAGTTTGTCACCTGTGTATCTTCTTTAGTGAGGTATCTGTTAGGGTCTATGGCTCATTTTTTAAGTGAGTTGGATATTTTCTTAATGTTAAATGACCTTTTTCCTCAAATCTGAAACATCAGTGTAGCAACCATAGTATTGACTATGGAGCGTTATAGAAGTGCTGCCCTTGCTAACAGAGTTTAATAGACATTATACTGGAAGTATTGCAGTGAAGTGGACTAGGATGATTTATGTTTAAATATAATTATCATGTGATTGTTCATGTGAAAAGTTGTTTATGATGCCTTGTCCATTGCCAAGGGTAGAGAATACCAATAGTGGTTAAGAAGCTAGCATTTAAAGAAAATGTGCTCAGGGAGCCTGAGTGACTCAGTCAGTTAAGCGTCCAGCTTGTGATTTTGGTGCAGGTCATGATCACAGGGTCCTGGGATCAAGCCCTGTATTGGGCTCCACGCTCAGCATGGAGTCTGCTTGAGGTTTTCTCCCTCCCTTTCCTTCTGCCCCTCTCCCCACTCATGTGCAAGTTCTCTCTCTCAAATAAATAAATAAATAAATAAATAAATAAATAAATAAATAAAATCTTTTTAAAAAATGTGCTCAANTCAGCATGGAGTCTGCTTGAGGTTTTCTCCCTCCCTTTCCTTCTGCCCCTCTCCCCACTCATGTGCAAGTTCTCTCTCTCAAATAAATAAATAAATAAATAAATAAATAAAATCTTTTTAAAAAATGTGCTCAAAAAAAAAAAGAAAAGAAAATATGCTCTGTGTACAGTAAAAGCTGCAGTCATATAAGCAAAAATGTGTATGTGTGAAATGAAAGCAGGCATCCAACATTGTAGAGCAAGTTGAAGAAAATAGAGAAAAATTCATTCTATGAGCTTATTTACTGAAAACGTCGGGCTGTATTTTTTTTTTTCAGTAGTAATTGAAAGTGCTGTGCAAATAGCAGTTAGGCAATGAAATAGGCAAATGCACAATGTTCTTATTCCTGAATGAGAATGTTTTGTTTTTGACATAAAGCATTAGACTAAAAATTTCCTTCTGTTTTAGGTATATATAGTTGCATAAACTGAGGCATCCTTCTAGTTTTAGTCAAGATTCTAATATACAAGTAATAACCATATAATAACTGTTAAAATCATTTTACAAAAATCATTTTGGCATTATAATTTTCAGGTTATATTAAAATATAATTGGAGGCCCATTTAAACTTAAGAAAATTATATTTAGGGCAGGGATTTCCAACCACTCTATTGAGACCATGAAAATTTAGTTTCTGTTTTACTCAGATGAAGCCTCCTCCTCAACTAATTAGGGGTTAACAAAGAAACATAAGAAGGATGTTTGGCATAGGGCAGTTAAGGAGAATATCTACCAGTAATTCATGGGAAGGGATGGTTTTCAGATTTTTAAGTGTGATGCCTTCTAGCAACAGTTACTCACTATAGCTAATTTTTGTGAGATTCACAAAAGAATGATGCTGACTACAGAAGATCAATTGACCACAATAAGAACTATGTAAAATTAATGGGGCTACATGGTTTAGGGCAAGTCAAAGGATGTGCTGTTCTGCACAGCAGGTCAGTGATGGAATTATAGAATTTTAAAGACAGAAAAAAACTTTACATGAATCCCCTGATTTTGCATATAACAAAAGAGGATGATAGATGAAAAAGTAGTGACAGTGCTAAGATTAGAACTTTCATCTAGTGTTCCCCAAACTCTTTTCTTGAAAAAGGAACTCAGAACTCTTAATATTTAACCAAGCTGAATTTTCTACTTCTTTATGATTCCTCTTTATAAAACATTAATTGCAAATATTTTACTCATTTTTAGTTTACTTGCACATTCACTTTACAGGACTTCTTTCCTAGAAGTGTTTACCTGTCAACTATACTTCCAAGATATATAATAAGAGATCTTTACTATAGTTAAGATATTAAGACATCTTTGTGCGTTTTTATGTTCATAAACAATCCCAGAACTTGTAGTTGCCAGTACTTTTCCTAAAAATTTGGATTAGCCAGGATTATATACATTTTAATGCTTAAAAAAGAAGTATGTTGTCTCCTTTTAGAGTCAATTTTGGATTTTTATGGTCTCCATATTGTGAAGATACTGAGAGCTCCTTGAAGACATTTAAGTTCTGTACTTTTGTGTATCCCACAGAGTGCCTACCACTGTCTACAAATACCATTTTCTACATTCTGAGTGCAAACATCTGAAATGTAAAATTGTACAAGGCCGCCCATTACATTTTTATCCATATGATTTAAAATTCTCTCAGCCCTGCTAATCTAAAACAAATAATAAGATGAATTAGGTATTAAATCTTGTAAATCTAGAGACATCAACTTGAATCTCTTCACTAAAAGAGATTTGCTCTTGTTTATTTGTAAAATAGTGTTTTTTTATAGGATGATTCTCTGTTGTACCAGTTTTATTGAGAAATAATTGACATATATCACTGTATAAATTTAAGGCATATAGCATGATGGTTTGATTTATATATTGTGAAATGATTACCACAATAGGTACAGTTATCATCCATCTTCTCATATAGATACAATTGAAAGAAAAGAAAGGAAGGAAAGGAAAAAGGAAAGAAAAGGAAAGGAATGGAAAGGAGGAAGGAAGGAAGGAAGGAAGGAAGGAAGGAAGGAAGGAAGGGAAGGAAGGGAAGGAAGGAAGGAAGGAAGGAAGGAAGGAAGGAAGGAAGGAAGGAAGGAAGGAAGGAGAAAGAAAAGAATAAAGGAAAAAAGTCTTCTTGTGGAACTCTTAGGATTTACCCTAACAACTTTTCTATGTATCATACAGCAATGTGAGCTATAATCATCGTAACTTTTGACTGTCTTCCTCTAATTATCCCTGCCCTACCTCTGGTAACTACAAGTATGATCTTGGTATCTTTTTCTATGAGTTTGGTTTAGATTTGAGACCATATAGTATTTGTCTTCTTATCTTTCTCTCTCTGACTTATTTCACTTAGCACAATGGACTTTATGTCCATTCATATTGTTGCAAATGGTAGGATTTCCTCTTTTTTTTTGTTTTTTATGGCTGAAAAATATTCCATTATATGTATATACCACAAATTCTTTATCTACTTATGTACCAATGGGTACTTAGGTTGTTTCCATGTCTTGGCTATTGTAAATAATGTTGCTATAAACATAGGAGTGCAAATATCTTTTTGAGTTAGTCTTTTCATTGCCTTTGAATATATTTCCAGAATTGGAATTGCTAGATCATATTGTAATTCTATTTTTAATTTTTTGAAGATTTTACATATTGTTTTATACTGTTGCTGTACCAATTTACAATCCCACCAACAGTGCACAGCGATTTCCTTTTCTTTGTATCAGTGCCAGAATTTGTTACCTCTTTGTCTTTTTTTGCCAGAATTTGTTACCTCTTGTCTTACTGGTTTGATGACTATGGCTTTATAGTATAGCTTGAAATTATGAAATATGATACCTCCTGCTTTGTTCTCCTTTTTTGGGATTTCTTTGGTTATTTGGACTCTTTCATGGTTCTATATAAATTTTAGGGGTGTTTTTTCTACTTCTGTAAAAAATGCCACTAGAATATTGATTGCAGTAACTCTATAGATAACTTTTGGTAGTATTGACACCTTAACAATATTAATTCTTACAATTCATGAACAGAAGATACCTTTTCATTATTTGTATTTCCTTTGATTTATCAATGTTTTGCAATTTTTAGTATACAGATCTTTCATCTCCTTAGTTAAATTTATTCCTAAATATTTTATTGTTTTTGATGCTATTATATATGGGATCAATTTCTTTATTTTCAGAAATGTTGTTAGTATATAAAAAGCTTCTGATTTTTGTATATTAATTTTGTATCTTGCAACTTCAATAAATTCATTGATTAAATCTGATGGTTTTTTGGTTGAGTCTGTAGGATTTTCTATATATAAAATCATGTCATCTGCAAATAGAGACAAGTTTAATTCTTCCTTTACAATTCTGATGCCTTTTTTGTTTCTTTATCTTGCCTGATTGTTTTAGCTGTGAATTTCAGTAATATGTTGAAAGGAGTGGTAAGAATGGGGACCCTTGTCTTATTCCTAATATTATAGGAAAAGCTTTTAGTTTTTCATTATTGAGTATGGTATTAGCTGTGGGCTTGTCATAAATGGCTTTTATTATGTTGAATTATGTTCATTCAGTGCCTAATCTGTTAAAGAGTTTTTACCAGGAATGGATGTTGAATTTTATTGAATGCTTTTTCTGTGTCTGTGAGATGACCATATAATTTTGTTTTTATTCAATTAATGTGATACATCACATAGATTGATTTGGCTATGTTGAATGATCCTTGTTGCATCCCAGGGGTAAATTTTACTTCATCATGGCTAATATTTCTTTTAATGTGCTGCTGAATTTAGTTTGTTAATATTTTATTGAGAATTTTGCATCTAATTTCATCAGGGATATTGCCCTATACTTTTCTCGTAATGACCTTTTCTGCCTTTGATATCAAGATAATACTAGCCTTGTAAAATGATTTTGGGATTGTTACTCTTCTTTGATTTTGAGAAGGTTTGAGAAGGACTGGTAATTCTTTAAATGTTGGTAAAGGTCATCAGTGAAACTGTCTGAGGTTTTTATTACTGATTCAATCTCCTATTAGTGATTAGTCTAGATTTTCTATTTCTTCCTGATTCAATTTTGATAAGTTGTATGTTTCTAAGATTTTTTTTTTCATTTCTTCTAGGTTTTCCATTTTGCTGGGGAATAGTTTTCATAGTAGACTCTTACGATTCTTTGAATTTCTGTGGTATCAGTTATAATGTCTCCTTTTTTATTTATAATTTTGTTGATTTGAGTCCTTTCTCTTTTTGCCTTGGTTAGTCTAGATAAAAGTTTACAATGTTTATCTTTTCAAAGAACCAACTCTTAGTTTGGTTAATCTTTTCAGGTTTTTTTTTCCCCCCTGTTCTCTATTTTATTTATTTCCACTCTAGTCTTTATTATTTTCTCTTCTGCTTACTTTGGGCTTGGCTTGGTGTTTTGTTTTGTTTTGTTTGTTTTTCTTTTTCTAGTTGCTTAAGGCATAGGGTTATGTTATTTATTTGGGGTCTCTGTTGCTTCTTAATGTAGATGTTAATTGCTATGAACCTTCCTTTTGGAACTGCTTTTGCTGCATCCCACACTCTAGTATGTTGTGTTTCCATTTTTGTTTGACCCAAGAAACTTTTTCATTTTCCCTTTAATTCCTTCCTTGACCCATTGGTTGTTCAAGAGACATTGTTTAGTTTCCATGTGTTCATGAATTTTCCAGTTTTCCTCTTTTTATTGATTTCTAGTTTATGTCATTGTGGTCAGAGAAGATACCTGGTATGATTTTAGTCTTCCTGAATTTGCCACTTATTTTGTGGCCTAACACATGGTCTTTCCTAGAAAATATTCCATGTGTGCTTAAGGAGCATATATATTCTCCTGTTGTTGGGTAGAATGTTCTGTATATGATTATTAGGACCATTCAGTCTATAGCATTGTTAAGATTCTCTGTTTTTGTTTTTGTTTTTTTTAATTGATTCTCTGTTTGGATGATCTATCCATTATTGAAAATGGGGTATTAAAGTCTCCATCTCTTGTTGTATAACTGTTTATTTCTCCTTTTAATTGTTAGTTTTTGGTTTGTATATTTAGGTGCTCCAGTGTTGGGCACATACATAGTTATAATTGCTGTATCTTCTTGAATTAGTAACTTCCTTATAATTATATAATAACCTTCTTTGTCTCTTTTTTACTGTTTTAGTTTAAAGTCTGTTTTGTCTAAGCATAGCAACCCCTGCTTTTGTTGTTGTTGTTGTTTTTGGGTTATCATTTGCTTGAAATGTCCTTTACCATTTCTTTATTCTCAGTGTATGTGTGTCTTTAAGGCCAAAGTGAGTCTCTATAGGCAGCATATTGTTGGATCTTCTTTTTTATCTATTTAGCCATTCTAAATCCTTTGATTGGAGAATTTAGTCTGTTTATGTCTAAAGTAGTTATTGATAGGTAAGGGCTTACTATTGCCATTTTGTTAATTTTATTCTGCTTGTTTGTGGATCCATTGTTCTAAGTTTCTTATCCCGCTGTCTCACTCTGTGTGTGTGTGTGTGTGTGTGTGTGTGTGTGTGTGTGTGTGTGTGTTGATGTCTTTTGGTATCAGTATGCTTTGATGTATTATGATTTTTTTGTGTGTAATTACTACAAGTTTCCCCTTGTGATTATCATGAGCATTACATAAAATATATTAAGCTGTTTTAAACTGGTAACAATTTAACTTCAATACAATGTATATATTTTATACTTTCACTTCTCCCCTTCCCATTTTAAGTTATTGCTGTTATAATTTATATGTTTGTTTTACATATATATAGCTCTTATATATATGTATGCATACATATACACATATGCATATATATGTATGCATACATATACATGTATGCATACATATACACACTCAAAGCAAGTAATTGTATTTATGGTAATTTTGCTACATTTAAAAAAAAACTTTAAAGTTAACGCACCATAATTGCAGAATCTAACTATTGACTATATATTTACCATTACCAGTGAGATTTATGATACTTTTTTATATTTTTGTTGACATTAATATTATTTTACTTCCACTCAAATAACTTCCTATAGCATTTCTTGTAAGGCAGGTCTTATGGTAATTAACTCCTTCAGCTTTTGTTTCTTCAGAAAAATCTTTATCTCTCATTTGTTTCTGAAAGGCAGCCTTGTTGGGTATAGAATTCTTACTTAGATTTTATTTTCTTTCAATTTTTTGAATGTCATCCCATTCTCTCCTGGACTAAAAAGTTTCTATTGAGAAATTTGTTCAGTGTCTTATGGGGATTCCCTTGTTTGTAAATTTTTGATTGCTACTTTTAAAACTCTTTCTTTCTTTTTGACTTTTGACAGTTTAATTATAATTTGTTTTTATGTAGCTGTATTCAGATTCAACCTATGAGTTCTCTGGACCATATGGATCTGGATGTACATTTTTCTCCACAGATGTTGGGAGTTTTCAGCCATTATTGTTTACATATACTTTTTCTCTTCTTCTGGAATTCCCATAATGCAAATATTATTTCTTTTCATTGTGTCATATAATTCCTATAAGCTTTCTTCATTCTTTTTCTTTCTTTTTTTCCTTTTGTTCCTTTAGGTAATTTCCAGTGTCCTATCCTCCAGGTTTCTGAATCTTTCTTCTTCATGGTTGAGTTTACTTTTGAAACTCTTTATTTAATCCTTCAGTTCATTTACTATATTTTTCAACTATAGGATTTCTGAGGGTTTTTTTTGGGGGGGGGAGGGTTGATAGTTGCTATTTCCTTGTCAGACATCTTGTTCATGTGTTATTTTCCTATTTTTGTTTAGTTGTTAGTATTTTCTTGCCATTCGCTAAACTTGCTTAAGAGGATTAGTCTGAATTATTTGTCTGGCTATTCATAGATCTGCATTTCTTTAGGATCAGTTATTGACGTTTTATTGGTCTCCATATGGGGGTGTCACATTTACATGATTTTTTTTATGATCTTTGATTCCTTAGAAGGGTATCTGTGGATTTGAGTAATGGGGCTCCTCTTCCGAAATTTACATGTTTGCTTTGGCAGAGATAGTTCTTTACCAGTCAGCTCAGTTTGGGTCTATGGGTCTGTCTTCTGGTAATGTCGTTAGACAGGTGGCACCTGCTATTATGGTCTTTTTTTGGATGAGGCAACTATTTGAGCTCTGAGGATAGTGGTGGGGTGCCACTACCTAAGAACAGTTGGATAGAACTGCCCTACTCAAGTGAGGCTGTAGGATGGGGTTCACAGATGCTTAAATTCTCTAGTTAGGCTTACTAATGGTTGGGACTGGGCACAGTATTTGGTAGTAGATGGGCCTATAAATTAGCTTTGCTGCTCTTAAAAGGCAGAAGGACAGGGCCCAGCACCTATGTAGCTTATTGTTTGGGGCCCAAATTATGTCTGTGTGTGCACTCAATTTCCTAGTTAGGTGAGGCCACCAGTTTTGCTCTGTAGATGGGGGAAGTTGAAGACTGTGTTCTCTGTTCAAATGTCACTGTACACAGGGCTATTGAATGTGCTGTGCAGCTTCCCGTACATTCTAGTTAGGTTCCTTGGCTGGACAGCCTGAAGACTATATCCAGTGATGAGTGGGCTATGAATTAGAGCCCCTGCCAAGGTACAGTGGGAGAAACAGCTCTAAAACCAGTAAAACTCTTTGTTGTCTTAACTCGGGTCAACCTACACTCCAAGTTCCTTTCGCTGAACAGGACCACTGTCTTTGTTATGCAAACTGTCAGCTCTGTCTGCCCTTATCTCAGCTCAAGCACTGTTGGGCCACACAATTTTCAGGTGTTTTTGCCAGTTCTTCTGGTCAAATGGGACCAGAAGATACTTTTCACAGTATGTGTGGCTATGTCTCTCGCCCCTTCCCTGGATGGGAAGGTGAGGGGCTGCTGTACTTTTAATTTCCCAAATAGGCTGTCTGGTTGGCAAATGCTGGGAGCTGCCGTCATCCTTCCTTATATATTAACTCACCTGCCTATTCACAGTAAAGGAAGCCTTCAGACCTGTCATTAGCTTTGTTCTGGGGGCAATCAGCTCTGCCTGCCTCAGCTTGAACACTGTTGTCCTGCATATCTTCCAGGAGTTATCGCCAGCCCTTCTGCTCAGATGAGTCTAGAAGACACACTTCACAGCAGGTGTGATTCAGCTTCTTGCCTGGGTGAGCAAACTGGGCTCTACAATCACCAAAACTCTTTTTTTGAGTATCTGAATTAGGCAGATCCACACCTGCCAAGTACCTGGTTAGAGCGCACTCCCAACTTGTTTTTGCAGATAAGCAAAGACACTGGTTGGAATTACTGTTTGGTTACTGCAGGTATGAATTCTGTCTGTTAAGATTCAAATGCTGGTTGTTGCAAGTCCCTCCCAAAGGGCCTTTGACATAATACTCTCCATCACATGTACATTCCCAGTGGCTTAGGCACATCAAATTATCTTGCAATCCCCATGGTGGTGGTTTAGAATAGTATCTCCCACAAAGCGATCTGGGTTTTCTTTTCCACTTGGAGGAGACAGAGACGTACGGAGGATCTCTCTGCAGGATGCTCTGCTGTCCTGGGGGAGGGCCAACCCAGTCGATGTGTAGTTGCTTCTCTTGCCCTTCTAATGTAGTCTGTCTTGGTCTCTGAGGTGCAGGGCATGCTTCAGTCTCACCCTCATATTCTAGGATTGTCTCAGTGGTGTTTGTTCTTGAACAGATGTTTAGATGTTAGTTCTTGTGAGGGGGAGTTGAAGTCAGGAATGACCTATGTCTCTGTCTTGGTAATATCACTTTCTTACCTTATTCTAACATGCTTAAGCATTCATGTTTTATCTATTACCCATTAAGGTATAGATTCTATAACAATGATTTTTATAAAATACATACACATATACACACACATGCATTTTAAACTTAGAACCAGAAACAAACAAGAATACAAATAAAAGGCATGAGTGTGTGTGTGTGTGTGTTTTTTTAACAATCCAAGGATAAGAAGAGATAGCAACAAAAAATCAAAAAGCTATAACATGCTTCTATATACCAATGATAAGGACGTTTCCCAACTATGTTATTGTCATCTAGAAGAAAATGTACCTCATGGGAACCCAGGTGCAAATGGTTTGACTGAGATTTCTTAGAAATCTAAGATGACTTCTGTACCTTTTTCAAGCCATTCTACAGTGTTTTTCTTTTTTCCTTTTTCTTTTTTTCTTTTTCACAGCTATTTCTGAGATGCTGCAGCTGCAGCTGTAAGCATAACAATAGTCAGCTTACTGGCATCTATTTCCTGATTTAGAATCAACAGGGAAATAATTGTCAAGACTTGAAATGGAATGCTGTAATACAATAGTTGTACATTTAAAAATTAATATGAGCCTATTTAATTCTAACACCTAGACATGGTTTTTAAAAAAGCAATACTTCAATAGTTTCTCTTTGGGAATAGCTAAATTTGAATTTAAAGATTTTCTGCCTGATATTAATTTATGTGGAATATTTGTATTATTCTTTCATCACTATGACTTCAATATAAGAAAATAATTAAAAAGAATTCTCTGTGACATACATATACTTATGTGTATTTAACTACACTTATAACTTAACTACTTTAACTATACTTAGGTCAATACAAACACATGCTATGACTTTGAAAAGAAAACAAATACATTTTTTTCCTAAGAAATGCTATTTATTTATATTGAGAGTCATATAGTTAATTCCCTTATTAGATATTCTAATAAATATGTGGTTGAAAACAACCAACATATTTTACTTTGAATAATTTAGTAAGAGTAAGTCTTCTGAGACTAAAAAGTGATGCGTGGTCAGGGCTACAAAATGCCAAACAAAGTGTTGGAAAGCAAAGAATGCAGTAAAAGTGGATTCTCTCAGATCATTGAAAAAGTAGATCTATTTGATATCAATATTTGCTCAAACTAATAATTGTCAACTACAAATAATTAAAATTTTTTTAAAAAATTTTAAGCCCTTTATGCAAATATTTCACAGGTTTGAATTATGTTTATAAGTACACAATTAACATATACTAAACACTATATGCTAGACACTGTGCTTAGTTGTTCACATGCATTATCTCATTTAGTTTTCACTACATTTTTCTATGTATTATTACTTTGCATATTTCATAAATGAGCGACAGTTGGCATGAAGAGGTTAATACAGCTAATATGTGATAGAACCAGAATTCTAACCACAGCCTAAAGTTAAATTAGCTTGAGTAGAAATGGAATTAAACTTATATTTCCATAATATGCTTTCATATTAAAATATGATGACTTTTTTTAAAGTCTTTTTCTTTTTTTTCATACTTTATTTTTTTTTAAAGATTGTATTTATTTATTCGACAGAGATAGAGACAGCCAGCGAGAGAGGGAACACAAGCAGGGGGAGTGGGAGAGGAAGAAGCAGGCTCATAGCGGAGGAGCCCGATGTGGGGCTCGATGTGGGGCTCGATCCTATAACGCCGGGATCACGCCCTGAGCTGAAGGCAGATGCTTAACTGCTGTGCCACCCA
Source organism: Ailuropoda melanoleuca (assembly GCF_002007445.2). NCBI lineage: Eukaryota > Metazoa > Chordata > Mammalia > Carnivora > Ursidae > Ailuropoda > Ailuropoda melanoleuca. The sequence goes on from NC_048227.1 coordinate 45,819,514, forward strand.
GGCGCCCCCATACTTTAAATATCCCATTTCATTGGTTTGGGGCTCATGGTGTTGGATGATTTACCCTAGCTTTTTATTTCTGTCTACTTTTTGTTATTTTTATTTTATTTGCCCTTGTATCAAGCACAGGATATGTGCTCTTATTTCTTAATGTTTGGGCATACTTAAAAAACTGACTATCAAAGTATGTAGTTAAAATTTTAAACAATACGAAGGACATTTCACACTGATCTTCAGAACTACTTTTCCAATGTTTTGAAGTAGTAATCCTATTAATGTTAAGGGCCTTTGACATAATACAGTTGGTTTCTCCAACTATATCTAAATAGTTAGTAACATAAAGAAATCCTTGTATACATATGTGAATAACTTCTCCAAATAAGTTAGTATAGAGTGATTTTATCTCATATACTCAATATATAATTGGAATCTAATTATACCACAATATTCTCTATGCTTTGATGAATAAAGCTAGTTTGAGAGATCTGCCCAAGAATTCTGGAACTGAATGAGATAACTTTTGGAGTCAGTATAATTATTGACAAATGAATAGGGTTCATTCATTTAATGATTCATTAAGCAAATATTATTCACTATTAAAAATTATACTAGTCATTAGGATAGATGCTAAAGTCACAGTACTAGCCTTCATGATGCTCAGTCAGCTATGTGGCAGTGGAGATGGATCACAGACTTTATAATAGACTGTGATCAATGTCATGTTAGAAGTACACCTAATATGACTGAGGACCAGGGAAGGAGTTTTGGTGGAGGTGATGGTAAAGCTAATCTCTAGTAGAATTAATTAGAAGCTCATCAGTAAAGAACGAGATGGGCATTTATGGCAGTGGAAAGCAAAACACAGCATGAGAAAACAATGATGTGTAGTGTATAGAGGAGTGTCAGGGAGGCCGAGGAGGTAGGCACAATCATTGTATGCCATGCTAAACATGGGTTTTATCATAAGACTACAAGGAATCCTTGAGGGAGCTATCTAATGTTACTGATGTAAAAAGGTCTATTTTAGAAATATCATGAAGTCAACTATGCGGAAGGAATTGAGGGTAAATAAAACAGGAATAAGAAAAAATGAGTTGTGGAAGTAAGACTACTTAGTGAGAGAGGTAAAAAGGCTACACTTGAGAGATATCAGTATGAGGAAATGGCTAGTTACTGAATAACTGGATATGAGGGGTGCAGAGAGAAAGGAATCTGGGTTGACTTCTGGATTTTTAGTTTTGATGGCTAGATAGAGAAGTAAAGATGGAGAGCATGTTTGAAGAGTATGGACAGTGATTTCAAATGTGAACAAATGCATCATGTAATGACGAGGTACCTTCTGAGGGGAGGTCCAAGGAGTGATGTACAGTGGATAACTGGAGAAAGAAATGACTTCAAAAACAAACTTTTTTCTTTCATTCTTTCTTTTTTAAAATTTCATAGCTAAGTAGAAATGGTAAGATATTTATTTTATTTTGATTAATTTGATCAATATAGAAAAGATAATCATTAATTTAAGATTCCAGTATATATTTTCAATCCTGAGTTACATGACCAAGGTTGGTACTATGTAAAATTTTTAGGAAACTTGAAATCAACTACTAATCAGGTTTGATGAATAATTTTATATACTATCAAGGTAATAAATTATCACTAACCCCATGCTTGATGTTGGAATAGTACTGTACTCCTAAAGAAATTTAAATAGTATATGGAGAATAGTTCAGTCTAAAAAAATGAGTTAGTGACATAATTGTCAGTTTCAATATCAGTTAGATTCAGTAACTCTTGAGTCTATCTAAGATGACAAAGTTGCCTTATTAAATCTTCGGATGTTACTTGGACAATGAGAGGTCTTTGCCATAACATGTAAATTCCAATTTGAAAATGACTGGCTAATCCAGTACAGATCTGACTGAGTGTTTAGAGTAACGTTAGAGTAACTGCCTGTGGCCCCTGCCTGTGGAATATACTTTAGTGATGTCTATTTGCTAGAATATTAATCTTAGTTCAGATCTATTACCCTGTTTTCAGCAGGTCAGTTATGATCTTCATATGAGAACATTACAGTAATTCTTTATTTGACTAATAATATAAATTGTATCATTTTCTTCACAAAAATATGTAAATTGTTTTAAAACGCAGACTCAAAAATAAACCATTCAATTGTAATCCTACAGAAGAAGTTATTGGACTATTCTTCTGAAAATATTTTAACAAAGTTGATTTGGAATTCTTTATAAACATCTCTGCTTTCTGCAGTAGCACTGACCTATTAAGGCAAAAAAAGAGTTAATGAAACAGAGTAAAAATTATTGAGAATGTGGTCTTAAAGAGCAGGTTACCCTTTAAAAATCAACTTTGCACAATCTCTAACAAACTACAGAGTTTATGCAAAGTAAGAACACTGCAAATTCAGCATTAATCAAATTACTCTGTAATTAATGTTATCAGTCTTACCCAGAGTGTAACCTGCTAACCTTACTTTTGGGATTTGTATTTTCATTCTGCAGCCATTTAGATTACAGCTTTTTGATTTATACTTTATTTTATTATATAACATAATCCCTGATACTTAAATTATCAGTAATTTTGAGAGGTTTAAAAGACCATTCCCTCATATTTGATGATGATGCATTTGGTAAAGCTTTCTTTGAGACTGATATTTTCAGTATAAAAATGGGTATTGTTGTTAATGGGAGGCTGAATATTTGGTTCTCCAGATACAATTTTACGCAAGTATACATGAGCACTTTAAAATAAGAGAAACCATGATGTGTACATACTTTATGTATGAAAGGATGCCCTTCCTCAAATATAATTGTAGCCTCATTTAAGATACTTTAGAAATCAGGGGCGCCTGGGTGGCACAGCGGTTAAGCGTCTGCCTTCGGCTCAGGGCGTGATCCTGGCGTTATGGGATCGAGCCCCACATCAGGCTCCTCCGCTATAAGCCTGCTTCTTCCTCTCCCACTCCCCCTGCTTGTGTTCCCTCTCTTGCTGGCTGTCTCTATCTCTGTTGAATAAATAAATAAAATCTTTAAAAAAAAAAAAGATGCTTTAGAAATCAAAATTAGCCTTCGATATAACTGAATTATTTATATTCTAGATGGTGTGTATGATTTGATTATAATAATTGACTACGTTTTGAAACACAACTTTTAAGTGATTGAAAATGTTTAACTGCATTGTATAAACATGTTGCAATTAATTAGATAAAATATATTCTAATTGAAAACTTAAAATGTTCATAGACTTTTAGTACAAGTATATAGGTTCTAGTCTTATATTGATAAATACAATTGTGTTTGTTCCCAGGAAGATAATAATTCTTGTTGCTAAATGTCATTATTTTGGTTTTTTTGTTTTGTTTTGTTTTGTTTTGTTTTTCTTTTCTAAAAATGGTGAAGAGAGGGGAAAATGAAGAAACTATGGTTCTGGGCATACAAAGCAGAAATGGAGGTAGAAAATATCCTAAGAAGTAAAGTCAGTTTATTAGAGACTGCTGCGGGAAACAAGATATAAAAATGAAGAAATAAGTGCCTTTGCTCTCATAAAGAGGTTTATAAGGCTATGCTGAATTTATGTTTTGTTAATTCAAAGTAGTAAGGAAATGAATAAGTAGAGTTACAAACAAACATGCAAGGAAACAAACCAGACCCTCCAATCAAAATTAAAATGATATTTTGGCTCAACAGAAGACTGTTATACATACATTTCTAGTTTCAATCATGTTCTCCTATCAGTTATGATCCAGTGGGGGGGTATTTTGGGATGATAATTCCTGGTATAAGATTATAAAGAAAACCTAAGAGAATGAGATCATTTATTTATTTATAAAGATTATATTTATTTCAGATAGAGAGAGAGAGAGAGCACAATTGTGATGCGGGCTCCTTGCTGAGCAGGGAGCTGGATGTTGGGCTCTATTCCAGGACCCTGGGATCATGATCTGAGCTGAAGTCAGATGCTTAATGGACTGAGCCACCCAAGCACCCCTATTTATTTATTTTTTTTAGAAGATTACTTATCTTAGTTGGGTGGGACAGAAGGAGAGGCAATGAGAATCTTAAGCAGACTTTCCATTGAGTGTGGAGACTGATGAGGGGCACAGAGCCTGATGGTGGGGGGAGGGCTCAATCATAAGACCCTGTGATCATGACCTGAGCAGAAACCAAGAGTCGGTTGCTCAACTGACTATGCCACCCAGGCGCCCCAGAAAGATATCTTTTAAATAACACTTTTTATCGTACTAGAAACGTGAACACAAATATAATGTAAGATAGCCAATAATAACATCATTTTTTTTCTGTAAATTTCTCATTTATTCTTGCTGTTTTATTATTGAAATTAATTTTTCAGTTAATATATTTTATCTCACCTTCCATGTCCTTTTGTTCATTGGAATGAGAAAAAGAACAGAAATATTAAAAAGGTCTTTCTAAAAATTATTGGCAAATATCCTAATGATTATATGTTAAAACATGAATAAGTCCACCTCATCGTCAAATTTAGTGTCTTGATGCAAATGGGAATGTCTTGGCAGCATGGAAATCAAGACACCAAATGCATTTGGTATTTCCTTAGAAGTACTTGAAATGAAGAATAAAGCGTATTATGGTTTTGTTTGTGTAATTTTTATGAATTTGAAGTTACATATGATAGAAAACTATATAAATAATGAATTTTTGGCTACCATAGAGTTTAAGATTAATAAACAAAATTAATATCTAGAATGAAAGATTGAGAGCAACAACCACAGCATGACATTATCAGATTGAGATTCACTATGCCTGCTAAATTATACAGATATTAGCTCTCTGTTTCACACCCACTAGGTAGAAAAGGAACATCTCAAGTTTGTTTGATAAGGCATTTCCTAGGGCAAGCATAGATTATCATAGATAGAGGCCCTGGGGATTTCTTCTTATTTTGATTGATGGGGTTAAAATTTATAGATTTTTCAATATGAGCAGCACTCTATGATTTTTGTTTAATATCGTCAATGGGTCCAGACTTGGATTTGTGTTATATGTCTTATTTGAGACAGCAACTGCCACTTCACTGACCTCTTCCTTCCTTTATCACAGTGTTCTCTCCACAGGCATTCCAATCCCTGTCCTCAATTTCCCAAATTCTTACCCTAAGCATCATTGCCATCTGTGTATCCTATAAGAGTTTTTAGACCTTCATTTACCTCCCCAGCATGCCTCTAGACTTACGTATTATATGAACCCCTGGGAACTGGCAGGCCTTTCTCCAAATCTACATTTTTGTCTTCCTTGTACACCGAACAAAGAATGCTGGACTTATAATGAGTTGATTTGACTCCAGCCCTGGCTGTGAATAATTCATAAAAACTTATGCAGATCACAATATGATGCCTATCATCTTGGGCCCTTTGACTTCAGCTGTCTAATTTATTCACTTTATTTTGGCAGTAGCATAAGAACACATCTCTGACAAGAACATGGATTTCTAGGCAGTTGCCCCTGCACCCTCCCACTTACTCTGAGATTGGTTCACACTTGGACTTGTGTCTTTGCATTGGTCCTTGTCAACAGGCTCTATATCCTGATTTTTTATTTGCTTATGGTCACCCATTTGATAACTTTTTGGGTTCCTTTTTGGATTTCCAAGCTTGGGATTCCCTCTTGGCTCTGATTCAGCTTGATTTTGTGGTTTTGGTGTTTCTGCTCTGTGTAATGATAAAACCCCATCATAAGTACTAGCTCATGGGAGCCCCAATTGACCCCTCAGTTCTAGTTGTTTTTGTTCTCCCTTGGGTTTTGACTTTTATTATATTTAAATTAGGATGTCAAAGTAGATAAATATCTCTAATTCTGAACTTATATTCTGATTTTATTGTTCTTTTATACATAGTCGAAGCTATTTCTACTGGCTTTTGGCATGGTACTCTGAGTAATTTTCTTGCTATATCATAACTAGATCCTGGGAAAGCACACTCCATAAGGCAATGTGATAGGGAAGGTTTGCAAGAATATGACACAGCATAAAAATGGGGGAAAAATCACAGGAATAGGTGCTACGTGGAAGAGAAGACATGCTTATTAAATAAATATATGGAAAGCTTTTCAATGTAATCATTAATTAGGGAAATGAAAATTAAACCACATTGGAGGCCATTTTATATCTCCTAGATTGTCAACTATCAAGGAACCTGATAATACAAAATAGTGAAGAAGCTGTGGATTAAAGAAACCTTTAATACATTCTGGTGAGAATGTACATTGATGCCCACACTTCAGGAAAATCGTTGCTGTTACCTTAATATGCCCATGTATTAACTAATTATGTGTTTTAAATGAATGTTTTCACATTTGGTCTAGGAGATATGTAAAAAAAATGTTCACAGTAACAGTTTTTGTGAAAGCAAACATCTGGAAACAACTAAATAAACATTGACAAAAAGCAGACAAATAAATAGTACTGTAGACAATGAGAGGTGAGAAATCATAAGCTGTGAATAAGCAACAACTACTCAGAACAATACATATAAATGTTAAACTACCATTGAGTGAGCAAAGCAATTGCCGGAAAGCTACCTATAGTAAGATATATTTTAATAAAGATCAGAAACAAAATAACACTATATTATTTGACATGCATTTAATATGATAAAGTTATAAGAATATGATAATGATAAATACATACTCATGATACTCATCTTCTATGGTAGAGGTAAGGAGAGATCGGGGAGAATATGAAGGTAAAAAAAAATGTTTTCTTGATAGGGTTTGGCAGTGGGCTCCTGGGAGTTCACTATATTATTCTTGAGAAACTTGCATGCATATTACATAAATGTATCAAATACCATGTTAAAAATATAATAATGGAATGTATTTATATGCTTTTCAATAAAATTTCCCAGTACCTAAATAAGAAATTTCCTTTACTGATTTTCATATGATGAGTATTATGTATTTTATCCAGTTTTATTGAGATATAATTGACATACAATTATATTGAGATATAATTGACATACAATATATAAGTGTATAAGTTTAAGATGTATAGTGGAATGACATGACATATGTATATAGTGAAACCACAATAAATTTGGTTAACATCCATCACTTCATATACTTAACAATTTTGTTTTTCCTTGTGATGAGAACTTTTAGAATCTACTCTCTTTGCAACTTGCAGATATACCATAGAGCATTGTTAACTATTATCATCTTGTGTGTTTACTTTTATATCTGTTTTAGGAAGTGAGTTTATCCTTCATGGGATGAAGTATTAGCTGTAAAGTACGTGATGAACAAGTACTTACTAAATTTGACAGGCTAGATGTTACCATCTTAGGGATCTTAATTTATAAGCAAATACCTTTTAATTTTTTCTCCATTTTTATTTATAACGCTTAATGATATATCATGCCTCACTAAGCTTTTTATAGAGGTAAATACGACAATATAGTTGGTATAATAAAAGTTCCCATTCAAAAGAATTGTTGTGAGCTCTCCTTTTAAACTTTAGGTGTATTTAACAAGACAGTGTTCATTTTGTGTTTGCTTCCAAGTAAGTCCTTTGCTGTCAATATGACAAAATCAAGTAAAATGCTGGCTAGATGAGAGCACAAACATTTATCCTCTACTACATATCAAGAAATGTTAAAGAAAGATTCTAAATTCTGACAAGGTCTTTAAATACTTGTAACTGACCAATAGGTAGAATAAAAAAGAAAAAAGTGAAGTATTTTTTTCAGGAGTACCAAAAGAACTCAAGTGACTGAGCAGCTAGTGAATGCTTGATAGGTCAGACACTATTGTCATTTTCTAAGAGGCTCTTAGATTTAGTCTGTGTGAGCACTTGCCATTGAACAAATTGCAGGAGGATCCATATCAGGCCACAATGACTGCCTCTAGATGTACTTACTAATAAGCTTGTTATCAGCACATCACTGCTCAGGAATGCATGCTGTGCAATAAATTTGCTTCCTCCTCTCTCATTTCAGATCTTTGTGAATGAACAATATAGAAAAGTGGGAAATGATTCATGTTTAGGGATTAAAAACTTTCAAACCAAAACAACAACAACAAAATACAGTTTATGAACCCAGACTTAAATTAATCTTAACTCCGTATCCAAAAGATTACGTCTCCCATTCTGTGAGTTCTCTGAAAGTTACTGCTATAAACATGTTATGATCTTTTGGCACTTCACTTTCTCGTGACTTTTGTGATCAGTTCCTCCATCATTCCTTTTTTAGAAGGGACTTAGGCATAGGGAAGTCCGTCTGTTTCTTATAATTGTTCCTTAAGCTCAGCAACATGCCCCACTAATTGGGCAGCTGTGGCACATAAATACAACCTTTCTCCATGAACTTGCACCTTTTCTTCAAAGCAACTTTTTCACAGGTCAAGGGTAAGTGACTGAAGGCACCTAGAGGATGATGTAGTCTTGCCCTGAATCTTTACCCTGGCACTAATGGACTATCGCTGTAACAGGAGTGTGATGTATGACCTCTGCTCATCAGAGGGGTTGACACACTCTTATTTTCCTATCCTTAAATAAATACAAATATTCTGTTAGAAAATACATAGATTTACCTTTTAACTCTTAATTTTCATGAAGTTAAAAATGAGAAAAAATAAAATCAAAAGAGGCCTTAGAGGGCTCAAAGTGAGTCATAGACATTTCTGACTGTTCTGACACAAACACAGATAGGAAGAGAAGACCCTAAGTGGTGGGTATCATGAACCCCTCACACTTTAAACCTGCAGTTTTCATATCAATCCTATCACCTAGCTGCTCTAGTCTATAATCCTCACACCCTTGGTTTCTACCAGAGTCAACTCTTGAACTACCAAGCCTGCTAAGGAAAGACTAATGTGTTGTTTTATTTTACCTTGTAATAGAAGTTGGTAAACTTTTTCTGGATGAGCCATAAGATCTCTGCAACTCCATCGTTGTAGTAGGAAAACAGACATAGATAATACGTAAATGAATGAGTGTGTCTGTGTTCAAACAAAACTTTATTTGTGGGCACAAATAATTAATTTCATAGAATTTTCACCTGCCCTGACATGATTATGTTCTTTTCACGTTTTCTAAACCAACGTGTAAAAACTCTTCTTAGCTTTCAGGAAGTACAAAAACAGGCAGTGGGCTTCTGTTGCATTCTTGGTACATCCATTGCTAATGGTAGCTGAGACATATGGTAATATGCTCAATTTAATGCAAGATGCCATTGTTACCTTAATCTAAACTAAAGCAAAGTAAATTCATTCTTTTTCTTATTCACACTTGCATACATATCATGGACTTGCAACAATCATGGATGGACTTTTGAGTGCTATTGTATTTGCTTCCTATCAGTCAAATAAAATATGAAGGAAACTTTTAAAAGCCCTCTTTAGGAAAAAATAAATTAACCCAGCAACTTTCTTTCAATTCAATGGTGTATGTGTTGCTTTATAAATAGCCTTAGGTAATGTTCAGCCAGGAATGATGCACAGGTGTGGTGACTAGCCATAGCTTCAGAGAATTTAAATAATTTTCTATCTACATTATGAATCTGGTTACTCCTTTTAGAAGCACATACCAAATAAATTTCAGAATTAATGTGCTAAGTTTATATTCAGAAATGCTATTTCTTAGAGATACATCTGATTAAGTAATGGGCAATGTGTTGCATAATTATGGCACTGCTGGTCCTGGTAAGGATACCCCTTGTTAATAATCAGCCGTTTTCAAGGAAATCGCAGGATATCAGTAGTTATCTGTTTCTAGCTCTGTCTTAACAATGTGCTTGTTAAAATCTTTTCTCATGCATATACTTCCTTAATTTTTGACTGTTGTAAATCTCTGTATTTGGACCAATGATCAGAAAACTGCTTACTGCTAAATCACTGAATGACCAATCTGTGAATGGTCCTCAGGTCCATATTCTGATTTTCATGTAAATCGGTGGCTACTATTTAATAATACTTTCCAAAGATGCCAGGTTTAATTTTAAGCAATTTAGGTGTTTTCTTTAGTCTGCTCTGGGTGACCTTACCGCTTCCTTTGGCCTTGCTTGTTTATTTCTAATTGTTTCTTGACTCACAATTTGACTATGAAAAGTATTTATTCTCTTTTCTCTAACTCTTCTGCTATCAGATGCTTTGATTTCCTTTTATCTGCAGCTCATTTGCATTCTCACCTGAAAAGGTGCAGCATCTCAGTAAGTCATGCTTCCCACTGAACCCAATTACTCCCACTGTGCAAAGCAAAGTGAGCCTGAACATCCCATGTGGAATAGGCAACATATGGTTGCTACCATCAACACAGCTGGAACATCTGTGTGTAAATTCATGCTGTGTGTGCATCACTTTAGTTGCATACTCAGATGAGGCTGAGAGCATATACAATCGGGATTAAGTCTTAGAGATAATACAACAAAGAAATAGGAGAATAGATTTGAAAGATGCATTTACCTAGTGACTGCACCAGCTCTGTTCTGCTTTCTTGGTAGAATGAATGTAACTGTAATTACTCATGTAAAATTTTCTCAACTACATAACTTAAAAGAAATCCCATAAATGGATTACAAGGAGTTGGGAAAATGATATCGATCTTTGGTTTACTGTGTGTCAAATTATTAATAAAACAATTTGACAACACAACACTAACCATACTTACATGTGCCCATCACTGTCCTAAAGTTCTTACATGGATCATATTATCTAGTGCTCTAAAAATACTGTATGTTAAGTCCTATTATTATATCTATTTTATAAAGTAATTTATTAAGTTAAATTACACAATTTTAAGAAAAAAAAAGGATATGAACTGATGTCATTTGGCTATTATATATATCTATATCTATATACTGTATCTATATATCTACATATACTATCTTTATATATAGATATATATAAAATATATTAATGTTATATATACTATAATATACATTTATATGTAAATACGTGTGTGAATATATATATATATATACCTATTTATTTACTTATTTTCATACTGTTCCTGAAAAATATCTCAAAAACAAAATGACTATAATTAGGATTTATAGATTTGTATAATTCCTTTTCCCTAGTAATATCAGCTCAAGTTTGTAGAGGTGCATTTGGAAACAATGGCTAGTATTCTCTTTCTAAATTACCTGAGAAGGAAGCAGAAATAACTACCTACCGCAAAGATAGAATGGAAGTAAAAACCAGTAGGCATGGTTTAAATGGAGAGAATAATAGCTATGTCTCTCCTTCTCCCACTCCAGTCAGTGACAACTAACCAGATGCTTATTCAATAGAATTTTCTCAGTCTTGGCATGGGAATAGCAATTTCCGCTGAGGGAAGAATCTGTAGTCATATGCTTGCTATATAAAGAAGACACAATGATACAAGGAAAACATTGAGAAAAGAAATCCACAAAATACCCAAATCTTTGACAGTTGCATGAAAAATCTAGCTGGCATTGAATATTTTCAAGGAACTAGTACAACTAATTTTGTTTCAGTATAATTCCACAAATATTATTGACCTCCTATTTCTACAAGGCACTAACTAGGTTCTCAGAATATTTTTGTTAGAAATACCAGTAAGTACAAATTAGATTTGGAGTTAAGCTTTATAGCCTTCTCCTTCTTTTTCCTGTGTTTTAATTATGAATCAGCAATTAATTAAAAAGAAAATCAAACAAACAAAAAAAGCAGAGGAAATATAAAATAGGAATGCCAATTCAAGAGGAAAGTGGTCTTTACAGAATCAAAATGTAAATGAAACATTCTTAGCAATGATAATTATATTATACTGAATTTATTAATACCTTTTGTGACCTAGATCTCTGGTAAATTCTGAAGAAATAAATTCCCAACAGACATAGGAAAAGCAGTTATAATCCTAAAGAAAATTAGAGTCTATAAGTCCATTCAAGAGTGGTGTGGCACCAAAAACAAACACAACACAAAACAAAACAAAAAATACACGTTTGGAGATAATTCCAAAGCTATATGTGGAATAAATGTATAAAATTACCCAACTGTGTTTACAAATGCTAAAGGAATCGAAAGGAGAGAAAAGTGGCCATAGAGTAGCGGAAATGAGGTGAGTCTTTACTGTGTGTTGAATAAATTATGGAATACAGCCTGAAATAAACATGGGAGAATTTCTGATAAGGGGACTAACAAAGAAATGAGAATTAGCACAATACTGAAGGTGGCTTGACTCAAATACAGGACTTGATATGAGAGAGTTAAAAAATTCATGTGGTACTCTAGAGTGCTTTAAGTATCACAAGGAAAAACCACTTGTTTTTTGTTTGTTTGCTTGTTTTTTTAATATGAGGAATAATAGAGCACCAAAGTAAGTTTCCTAGAAAAGGAATTGATATTATGTAAAAAGCTTTTGGGATATCAATTCATTAGACAAGTTCAAGATCAGCAATAAGATACAAGAAACAAAATTATTGGAATTTAAAAAAACAAGGTAGAAGGTAATGAAAAATTTTTAGTGTGTTGTGGGATGAATGGCTGAGAAAATGAAGAGAATTGGTAGACTCTTATGAAGGATGGAAAAAAAAAAGAAAAATCAACTCCAAGATTTAGTAATTTGAGGATCAAGACAATTATACATAGTGCTAATGATAAAAATGAACCTATAGGCTAAGAAGAGACTTCCATCATGAGGGAAAATAAATTTTCTTTTAGACATTTTGGTTTGTGGCGATGACAAATAAATAAATGTAGCTGTTACCTATAGAGGAGTTACTCCAAGTCTTAGAGATCCATATTGACAGAGAGGACTTGAAGGGAAGTGATAAGCTTTCAGAGGCAGTGAACGTAGGAAAAGAGCAGAAGTTCAAGATGTGAACTAGTGAAGGACAGAGAAACTGAGAGGAGGAGCAGTCCTAAAGTATACTCTAGTTAGTGGCAAGGAAGGAACATGTTTCACAGTGAAGGGGCAATTGACTATAATTAACTGAATAGAGTTAGAAGAGGGAGGGAATTGAATCAGTATCTCAGTGTACTTACGGAAAAGGAAGAGTTTTTGAAGACTCGGTCTTCACCAGTGCTTAGTTTATATTCACATGTTTGTATATGTATTAAATTAATGTAGATTAAGAAAAGATCTTACTGGGGTGCCTGGGTATCAAAGTCCTTAAGCGTCTGCCTCAGGCTCAGGGCGTGATCCCAGCATTCTGGGGTCGAGCCCCACATGAGGCTCCTCCTGGGAGCCTGCTTCTTCCTCTCCCACTCCCCCTGCTTGTGTTCCCTCTCTCGCTGGCTGTCTCTCTCTGTCAAACAAATAATAAAATAAATCTTAAAAAAAAAAAAAAGATCTTACTTCGGCATTTTTCTTCCACAAATGGAATAGATGTTTTCAAATACATTTTATATTCATCTCCAAAATCATGTGTGTTGGCAAGACACTAGGCCATATTCTCAAGGCCAGTTCTCTGGATATTATTCAATAGGCAAAGTTTTTGTTGGATTTGTTTTGTTTACACCTTTCTTTCTTTGATGTTCAGGTTTAGTTTCCCCTGTACCATGACCTCTTTCTCCAAATGCTGTTCCCTTGCAGGACCAGAAGACTCCACACCTCAGTTTTTTTTTTTTTTTCTTTCTTTATAGCAAATTGTATTATTCTTAACTCATCAGTCATATTGTAACTTGAGGTTTCTGTCATTATTTCAGTCTAGGACACCCTTATCTGTGCCGGTTTTAATGAGAGTGCTAGCAAAGGAAAAAAAAACTCTGTTCTTATTTTGTGTTCTGTGTCCATAAATAGTTTACTAGTAATACTGAGAGATAACTCACTGTTGATCTGATTTAAATTTAAATAAAGGACTTAAAAAGGAAAACCTCTCTGTTGCTTTGCCCTTAGCTAATATTGTTATGCTAATCCTAAACATGCCTTATACAGTCAGAAGCTTAAATGATCAGTAGTAGCTGCATGTTTTTCTGCTGATTTTTTTTTTTTTGGGCTACTTTTTAAATTTAGGCAAGGTAAGTTTCTTTTTTTTTTTAAAAGATATTTATTTATTTATTTATTTATTTATTTATTTATTTATTTGACAGAGATAGAGACAGCCAGCGAGAGAGGGAACACAAGCAGGGGGAGTGGGAGAGGAAGAAGCAGGCTCACAGCAGAGGAGCCTGATGTGGGGCTCGATCTCACAACCCCGGGATCACGCCCTGAGCCGAAGGCAGATGCTTAACAACTGTGCCACCCAGGCGCCCCCCAGGCAAGGTAAGTTTCTTATCTATATTTTTAACTTCAGCTTATGCACCCAATAACAATGTAAAGAAACAGAGATGTTTTAAAAGATGCAGAAAAGAAGTTGAACACAGCTTTCAGAGTTCTATATATAGCATCAAATAATAATTGGATTTGAAAGTTAAATTTATGGAACAAATACATTCATTTGGACATGATTTATTATATATTAACACCTTTAATATATCTTGTTTTGAGATATATTCTGTTTTATCTATACTAAAGTAAAAAAAAAAAAAACAATTCTTGAAAAGGGATGACTTTTTTAACCAAACACTTGTTTATTGTGATTGAAATTAATCTCATAAGAAAGCAATTTAAGAAAACACCAAGCTACTAACTGTGCAGCAAATGTTTACATTTTGTCTTTGTTTTTTCAAAAAGGTGCTATCATTTATATATTACTTATATTACATTATCAACATAATACAAAAATCATGAAATGTATTATTTTAGAATTAAGGCATATGTTATAATAATTTAGTTTAGAGGTAAAGACTCCATTCATTTCATGTGTACATCACTATAGGGAACTTATATGAATTTGACATAAATACCTTTATTCGATTGTTTGCTTAATGTTAACATAATGTATTCCTTTTCTTTTAAATCATATTAATTTACTGACATTTGACACGAATCTTTGGTAACAGGTAGAACATGAACAAAGATGTTAACACTTTTGATTTCTGATAATACAATTTTGGTAAAAAAGTGTTAGTGAAATCTAGCAAGTCCCTTTTGCATCATTCAAAAAAAGCTATCAGTGGCAATTATAATGCAAATATATTTTTTCAGCAAGTTTATGTACAGATGTACAAGTACTTATGTACTTCTACAGGCTTTCACAATGATTTCCATAAGCTAACGTAGTCTGATGTATGCAAGATCATTCTAACATGTAGATTTTATTTTTATTTATTTATTTTTAAAGATTTTATTTATTTATTTGACAGAGACAGCCAGCGAGAGAGGGAACACAAGCAGGGGGAGTGGGAGAGGAAGAAGCAGGCCCCTAGAAGAGGAGCCTGATGTGGGGCTTGATCCTCGAACGCTGGGATCACGCCCTGAGCCAAAGGCAGACGCTTAAGGACTGCACCACCCAGGCACCCCTAACATGTAGATTTTAAAGTAAGAGCTAAGCACTATATAACACAAAGGAATTTCAGTGACATGAGAGAATATTCTATTTAAAAAATCTTCTCATAAATGGTTATGAGTAAATAAAGAAAGTGACCCTTTATACTTGGTCTCATTTTGAACCTTATTTTTATTTATTTGTTAGGGGGTACATTGTTTTCCCCATTCTTCCTCTATTTCTTTTTCCTTCCATATTATTACATTGGTTTAGACCTCACAAGATTGTATAGAAGTGATGATAGTGGGCATTCTTATCTCATTTCTGAGTTTAAAGGGAATATTTTCTTTTAATTTATTCTATTTTATTCTTATTGAGATAGCTGCATTTTGGGGTGATCAATATCAGTGACTGAGATGATATGGATTTCTGATTTTATAGAATTTTGCCCTGAGCTTAGCCCTGGCATCAAGGCCCTTGACTGTCTGCATTAATTTTGCTGATACTAGCTGAGTAAAGGGTTTAGAAATCTCAGCCAGCCCCCAAGAGTTTACCAATGCAGCCACACTGCTGGACCACCCCTCTGCCTGCTTGATAATTTGGGAAATGAATGATCTCATTTAATATAAATAAATATTTAAATATATATATTATTGTGTGTGTATATATATATGCATATGTATGCATGTAAAAACATACTAATGTAAATACTATATAGAAACAAAATGTTGCCCTATGAAATTAATTATGAAAATAACTGCTTTTATTAAAAATCCAGAGTTTAAAAAATAAGTCTAAGGCAAATTAACATAACTGCTACATTCTTTCCAGGTATTTTGAGATGAGAAGTAGCCATGATTAAATAATCAAAAAAGATAATATATATACATTGATTCTTCAATACAGTTAAAATGATGAATGATCACTCCATCTCTGTGTGTATTTCTGATCCAGGGGGAAAAAAAAGAATATATGTTTTAAAACAAATAATTTGGTTTAATATATTAAGAGAGAATAACCATTACAATTCTATGCCTGCCGCTGCTGGTGGAGAAGGACAAAGCAGCAGCTTAGCCACACAGCCAAGATCAAAATGCCTTTGGAGCTAGAGATAGAGAGCAGGAATCACTGAAAATAGGACTCCTACAAATGGTTACGTGTGTGTGTGTAAAAATATAGCTGTAATTGACATTTAGCAGATAACTATTTCATATTTTTATATGTTGCTTGTCTTTGTTAAAAAAGTACTTCAAAGATTCAGTAAGATCTGTAAAAAATCCTTTATACCAAATTATGATCCATAATTATATTTAGTTCATACCCAAGAAATATCAGTCAGAAACAGGTATTGGTTTGATATAAATCAATCAAAGTAAAGCTTCAAAACAAAAATAAGTAAGGTCTTAATGCTCTTTCTTTTGATAAAGGTAACTTTCAGCAGCAAAAATTCTATTTTCTGGAGAATGTGACCACTTTACCTGCTGTATCAAGTAGAATGTGGAGATATGCAGGAAATACTATTGATTTTAAACATTATTTGAACCTATAAACAGATTTAAAATGACCTTCTACCATGATAACAATATCTATAATTTGAAAAGAGTTTGTAGAGGAAGAAATGTTGCAAGGTCTGGACTAAGATAAATGGCAATTTATGGAGGTCAGTTGGCCAATTTCAGATCAAAATAGTTGATATTGCTGCAAAGCAGTAAATATAGCAACACAATTTCTGGAAAAACCACAATTTAAGGATACTTTAATTTTTAAAGAATTGTTTTACCGGCCACTTGGGAATTGCTTTATCTATTAAGTTGATGTCATAACTTTTGCCATTTGCTACTTTTCAGGTGTGTTTATAGTAATAGAATGTATTGATTCCTTAAAACATATAGCTATGGAAAGCTATCTGAGCTCAGGTTTGCCAAAAAGCCATCATATAATGAACCTCAAGTCTTAGGTCAGCCCATGGTTAAAAATGTTGCAATAATAATAATGAGTATGTTTTAATTTTTTTTTTTAACAAATTAACTCTTTTAGGTGACACATGTCTATTTTTCAGTTAAATCTGGTGATACTCATTTTCCCTTTTTATAAATAAGCATGGTACTCATGGTTCTAGTGATTTGTTCAGACTCATGTTTAACCTTACAAGCAGAAGTCAGTCAAAAGGCACAAAGTTTCATTAATGAACGATGAATAAGGTCTGGAGATCAACTGTACTGCATGTGGCCTATAGTTAACAGTACTGTATTGAATACTTAGAAATTGGCTAATGGTAAAATTTATGTTAAGTGCTCTTACCATACATACAAAAAATAATCAATGTAAATATAAATTAATAAATAAAGGGGGCAGGAGGATTTCAGTGGTTATTTCACAGGTGTATACTTATCTCCAAGTTGCATATATAATCTATATCTATATCTGTAATCTATATATGTAATCTATAGCTTTTTGCATATCAATCATAGTTCAATAATAAAGTGGCTTTAAAAAGTAGTTTAAAACAATTTAAGATTTTCCATATTTGTTCAGTATTCTAAGTTGGAAGACCTTAGTATAAATCAGCATGTAGAGCTTTAGAAGTTATACATTTATAATAATTTAAAAACACTAAATAGAAAATAAAAAGTAAACCTAACAGCAAAGCTCATTTAGAATGAACACAAAGCTCTTCTAAGATTGCCCAGAGAAGGGGTATTTTTCTAACCAAGCAGATTATTCATCCAGAAAAACATTTATCTTTCTAACCAACTTCTAACTGGACCCCCAGGACTTTCTAACTTGCCATCGTTTGCTTCATTCTTTCAGGCCCCATCTGTCTGAAAACTCCTCCCTCTCAGTCTCATTTTGAAAACTTGTTTTCTGGGTTCAACCTAATTATTTTGTTGTGCCCGTACTCAGCATTCAGCTCAAACACTCTGTGTTCTTGTTCTTGTTAATCTGGTTTACAGGCAAAACATAATCCAATTAAAAAAGAGCTGAAGAAAGTATTTTAAGTGTTTCCTGCAGTGTATTACTTAGAATTTCCTTGGTGAAATTTTTCAAGGCTGAAAAATGACAATATTTTTAGTTATTGGGATTTCTTTAAGAACGATTTTCCTGGAAGAAAAAGTTACATTTTATTTTTAGACGTCTCTGCAAATGTCGAGGTCAATCCATTTCTTTACCAAGTGTCTACTATTATATCCTTCCATCTGCTCAAACTGGAAGATATTAGGTGGAGCTAAAAATCATCTGTAAGAATATCTGGTTGTTTCTTATTTTATATGTATCAAAATCTGGAGAAGAGGAGGGACTGGCAATACTGCTTTTGTAATAACTTTTTACAACGAATTCTTGTATACTTTTAGCCTGATTTGCCCCCATTTCCTTTATTATCCTCTATCAATTTATATGTGCTTGTATTATTTTGTCATTGAGATTAGAGACATCACTACCCCAACCCCATCACTAAATACTTCAGGGTATATTACTTAAGAATGAGGTCATTCTTTTTCATAACCCCTTTAAAGAACTTTAACATCGATCCAACGCTGTTATTTAATCCACATTATATATTCCAATTTGTCATTTGTCTAATACATGTTCTCTTTTTTGTTTGTTTGTTTTTCCCCTGATCTAGGATCTACACCAGGGATACTCATTGAATTTGTTTGTTATGTTGCTCTAGTTTTCTTTATTTTGCACCATTACCTCACCCTTACCTTGTGTTTCTTGACCTTGACATTTTTGTAGAAGATCCCACAATTTGGGTTATTGTAATATTTCCTCAAGATTAGATTCATGTTATGAATTTTTTGTCCATGATACCACAGAAATGATGTCTCTTTTATGTACGTTGAAGTTAAATTTCTCAAAATGGTTAGGTGGTCTCAGAACCAATCAATTGAAATTACATCAAAGACAAAGTAATATATAAAGACTACAGAGAGGAGGAACTTCCAGCTTTTTAATAATTTAGTTATTAATTTATATCACATACCAGGGAACTGTTATAGATGCTGGCACTATATCAATAAAGATGCAAAATGGCTAGCACCAGGAATCAGCAAACTATACCTTCTGGCCAAATCCAACAATAGTTATTAATTCATGAATTGTTTATGGGTACTCTTGTATTGCAGTGGCAGAGTGGAGTAGAGATGATAGAGAACTTATGGTCAACAAAGCCTAAAATACTTACTGTCTCGGTCTTTATAGAAAAAGCCAATCCCTGCTCTAAGACAGCATAATCTAACTAATGTATTTTTGTAGATAAATAATTATTGATAAACAGACAATGAGAAAAAAATTATGTTAACACTTAGTCATGTAGCTTTATTTATTTATTTATTTATTTATTTATTTATTTATTTATGGTGGGCTGAATAGATTTTGACATTGCATCTTGTAAATATTGCCCTATCTGTTTAGTACAAAATATATAATACTTTAAAATACTCAACTAGTCATATTCTAGACCTTGCCTAGGAAGAATAAGCAATGTCACTAGCCAGAAATCCCTAGTGTTTCTGAGCCTACCTCTCTTAAGATTCTGTTGTTCTCTTGCCTACTTCCTACAGTAGACCTTACTTCAAAGGACTAAGCTCAGGAGGCTTTAGCATTCCCTGTGTCAACAAAGACATTTTTTTCCCCCTTCAAGTGATTTATTAAAGGGTGAATCAGATTGACTTTAGTGAAATATATTCCATCTTTCCTGAAGCAGAATTTTTGTCCCTTTTAAGAACTCTCCTGCTTATGTCTTGAGTAGAATCACATTTTCAAACTGGTGTCTGGACATGCGAATAAATCCCATTACCCATTAATAGGATTTGTCTGCACACCTCCTGTGCATCCTTTGGTAACTGAAAAGTCCTTCACAGTGGGCTGTTTTTTTTTTTGTTTTTTTTTTGTTATTGTTTTTTCTTTAGGTTTACTTTGGATATCTGTCCAAATAATTTCACTCTATGATGCATGTATTTCATTTAAACTCACCAAGAGTGTGAGACACTAGTAGTTGATAAAATTCTTGAATAGCATTGTATTCTCCCTTATTTTACTCAAGGAGATGCCCTGAATTTAGTCTTTTATCTGGGAAAGAACCACAATTCAAATATTTTTGCAAAGTAACTTGGGAGTGAACCCAACGTCTGTATTCTCAGATGATGTATTACTCACTACCATTTTTAAGTCTCTGTCATTTAGACTGTCTCAAAAATGTGGTTAAAAATGCCTTAATGAAAAAAAAATGCTTAAAGCATAGTGGTAACTGTAAAAGTAGTCTACAGAATGAAAATGCTGCTGATAATTTGACGGTAGAAATGTACTTTGGGAAGTAACAAAAACATACTCTAGCTTTTAGGAGAATGGTAATAGGACATCTTGGTCTGACTAGATCAGTGAGATTAATATTGAGTGAAGCTAGATCAAAAGTCCACTGTCCTTATTTGGCAGCTTGTCTGTGGCTATATCTTCATTCCTTGTTGCTAGCAGGAGGTGCCCTCCAGGTCTTACTCTGAATGGCTCCCTTCTCTGTTATTTTTTTTTAATTTTTATTTTTTTAATATTTTATTTATTTGAGCGAGAGAGTGAGCAAGAGAGCAGGAGCAGGGGTAGGGAGGGGAGCTCACTTACTTTTATTACTTTCAGAATATTAAATTCAATTCAAACACTTTTTGTTTTCATTGAGATTTCTCTTATTCCAGAATCTCAATTATAAAATTATACAGGAGCCTGCCCCCCCAAAAAAAACCTGGGCAGTAAGAGTAAACCTGCATTATTTATATATTCTTTAAACCTGCTCATTACTTTACTGCCTGACATTGTTTGATACATGTCAATATGACAGAAACATAAGACTTCTAGATATTGAACTTTTTATTATCAATGGTGTTGAAGAGCTAACCTAAAATATGCCTCCAACTTCTATACTCCTAAGTTTTATGTTTCTCATTTCTTTTTATAGAACTTTATGTTTCTGCAAGTTAGCTGAATATTAGTAAATTTGTTTTAAAGAATCCTCCTTTAAAAAAGTTTTGTTTGTAGAGACAAAAACAAATAACCATAATTTCATATAGATCTATGCAATATTAAATATTAAATATTAAATTAAATATTAAATATAACTGCAATGAATGGACTTTACATATAACCATGTTAACTGCACACTAATTTTAGATTTTATTTATTTATTTTAGATAGAGAGTGCATGTGTGTACTCTTGGAAGAAAAGGAACAGAGGGGGAGGGAGAGGGACAAGCAGTCCCGACAAGGGACTCCATCTCATGATCCTGAGATCATGACCTGAGCCAAAACCAAGAGTTGGACGCTTAACCACCTGAGCCACCCAGGCACCCGCAACTGCACACTAATTTTAAAGGGAGATAACAGATGTACTGGAAACCTCCTCCTAAGTCTTACTATGACATATCAGAAACAACTCTGTAAATCCCAGACATTATCACAACTCCTTCTGTTTCTGACTGTATAAGAAGAATGGGTAGTGGAAAGAAGGAGACAACAGAAGGAGAAAATCACTCATTTTGAAGGAGGTGAAGGATTCATAGTAAGAGTTTTTTACTTTGTCTAAAATCAGTTGGGGAATATAGGGTAAAGGTCATTTGGGAGGTCTCCAATATCATTTGTGTGTCAGAATACCTACAAAAGGGGAGACTGTCTGATTAAATTAAAGAATCTTCAGAGCCACCAGTGTTGGAGTGACACATAACCAAAAGGGTGAGAAGAGACAATGATAGAGAGTCTAAATAGAAAATAATATCAAAGGGAATAGAAGATGATAGGAGGAAGAAGCAGAAAACAGAGCTGTCCAGTTATCCTCACCAAAAAAGAGAAGAGTGGCTATAGGACGATTAGAGACTTAGCCACCCTCTATGAAAGAGACTTTATTAGTGGATAGAATGGATGTGGAGTTGAACAGTATCCAAAACACATACTCATTCCTTTTCATATTGATAGAGACCAGTAGATTGTGATGAAACATGACAAAGCCAGAGTCATGAAGCGATCTTGCCCCAGTACTGGCATGGTAATTTGCCAAATTGGAGCCTTGTCTCCTGTATCTGACTTCCCTATCCCCATCCTATAGGGCAACCACCAGACAGAAAGAATAGAGAAGGAGTGGAAAAACAGACCACTATCCTCCTAACATTCTATCTCTTCCAAGCCACACATTGTACCAATAAGAGAGAGGAGAGGTGTGGATCAGGTGTAAAATTACATAGTGAAATTGTACTGACCAGAAAGCTATTTCATCCACTCAGGGTGATTTCACACGAATCCAGAGGAGGATTGTATATGGCCCAATTGTAGGACAGTGATTAGAATAAGTGTAAGAAATGTCAGGTTTATATCCTATTGAGACAGAAAGTTGACTAAGCTGGTTATAAAAAATGAACATGCGAGCACTATAATCATGTGCCTTTCAAAAATTGTGCTTTTATGGTTCTCCTAAAGTATAAGGTTGTTGTCACATTTGTACAATAATTTATTATATAAATTGGTACTTATACTCAAACAGAATTGTATCTTTCATGACATAGTAAGATAAATAATGGGATAAAAAGGCAGAGGAAAGAGTCGAAGTTATGATAGACAGGGAAGGTACCTGTTATATATAGCAACACTAACCTTTTTTATTTTAATTTTTGTTGATCCTGCATCTAAACCGCTAAACTGATAGCAGTGTTTGTAGCAAGGGATTTGGGGATTGCTAGGGTAAAATAAAAGGATTTTTGATTGTGAAAATTACTCTTGAAATCTACACATTAAATATGTCAAATGGATCAGAAAAGGGATATTTAATTGAGGCTGAATTCCGTAAGAGAACAAGAAGGATAGAAATTGCTGAGACCAATTCAACATTAAGGATTTGGAGTCTGGACTGGACGGGTGACCCATGTCCAGTTTCTGAGGAAAGTATTTGTTCTAGGACCTGGCTTGCATGCAGCGGAGGCTTGAATTCTCAGATTTTGTCACCTCTTTCCATCCTGGTTTAGGTCACTATCTTTTGCCTGGATTAGAGTAATAATCTGCTAACTTGTCACTCTAGAGTCTTAGAACAGAAGCAGAATTCCTCAATTAAAACATAAATCAGGTCATTACAAAACTCTGTTCAAAATCTTCCAATGGTTTCTAATTTCAACCAAAGTAAAATAAATAAATAAATAAAGACTTATAATGGCACATTCGGCCTATAAAATTTGACCTACCACCATGACTTCATTACCTACCTAACCTCATTTCTTATTAACCCTCCTTACTNTAAATAAATAAATAAAGACTTATAATGGCACATTCAGCCTATAAAATTTGACCTACCACCATGACTTCATTACCTACCTAACCTCATTTCTTATTAACCCTCCTTACTGTTTCTTTTCCAGCTCCATCCATATAAACTTCTGCTGCTCTTTGCACCCAGCAGGCCTTAGGAGCCATACAATGGCTCTGCATTTCCTCTACCTGGAACACTCTTCTCTCGGATGTGTAACACATCCTCACTTCCTTCAGGTCTTTGCTCAGTATCAACCTGAGCACTGTACATATATTTGCTGTGTACCTCACCCAAATCCTATCCTGGTACTTCCAATAGTATCTTCCCAGCTCTTTTTAAAATATTTTTTTCCATAAATCTCATCAACTTCTAACACAGTAAAGAATTAGGTTAATGACATGGTTTACTATGAATTTGGGACACTTGAGTCTGAAAAAGGTCACTAAAATAATTAATATCACATAATTAAAAGCTGTGTTTATTGACCAACCATTGGTTTTATGATATTAAAAATCTGTAAAATGGTCCTTTTAAAAAAGTACTCTTAAAGTTATTTCGTAGAATAAAAATAACATTCATGTGAACAATAAAGTAAAAGATTAAAATTTTTGAATTTATTATAATATGAATGTTAAAAATAATATATATGAACATTAAAACAATAGTTCCTGTTGGTACATATCAAAATTCTTTCATAATATCCTCAGCTATATCTGTCTCTAGTACTGTGTCATGATATTTTTTCAATATTGAATTATTTCTGTTTTTCATTGACTTTCTTAGAGAATGTTGATAAGGAATATGTTGAAACTCACCATCAGGGACCCCTGGGTGGTTCAGTCAGTTAAGCATCTGCCTTTGGTTCAGGTCATGATCACAGGGTGCTGGGATCGAGCCCCGTATCGGGCTCCTTGCTCGGTGGGGAGCCTGCTTTTCCCTCTGCTGACTGCTGTTTCTTGCTCTCTCTGACAAATAAATAAATAAAATCTTTAAAAAAAAAATAAAAAAGAAGCTCTCCATCAACTTTTATAAAGAATGTAATTCCAGTATTTGAATTTTTATTGTACATGTTTTTTGTTTTGTTTTGTTCTTATTTTGAGTCCACTGATGCCTAAAGGAATTACTGAGCAATGTAAAAGAGTTACCAAACAAAATAAATAAAATAAAATAATAGAATAAAATAAATATTGATTTAAGTTATATGTTAAATAATAAAACCATTTTAGTAAGAGCATTCAGATTTCTGATGGTATTCTTTATTAGGACACTTGTAACTTATTATTGCCACATGTTAAGTCTGCAACTTTGTGCATCTTACAGCCTGAGGCCTGGTAAGAGTGCAACTGGATGGCAGCATTGATTACTTTTTGCACGTACCAATAGAAGAAACTATATATGTATGTATATATATATATATATATATATATAACGACAATGATAAATGCTGGTGAGGATACACAGATACTGACTCTCTCAACATTGCTTATAGGGATGTAAAATGGTACAGCACTCTGGAAAACAGTTTGATACTTTCTTATAAAAATAAACTGGAGTGGGGAGCCTGGATGGCTCAGTCATTTAAGTGTCTGCCTTCAGTTCAGGTCATGATCCCAGAGTCCTGGGATCAAGCCCCGCATTGGGCTCTCTGAACAGTGAGGAGTCTGCTTCTTCCTCTGCCCCCCCTTCATGTTCTCTCTCTATATATAAACAAACAAACACAGAGCTACAGTAAGACTCACCAATTGTATTTATCTCAGGGAATTGAAAACTTACTCATATCCACTGTAAGGTCTATACATGTATGTTCATAGCAGCCTTATTTGTTATAGCCAAAACTTTGAAACAAGTAAAATGTCCCACAATGATTAAATCAACTGTGATATATTTATACCATCTAATACTGCTTAGCAATAAAAAAGGAATTAACTATTGGTACACGTAACAACTTAGATGAATCTCAAGGACATTATGCTGAGTGAAAAAAGCCAAATGTGAAAAGTCAAAACTGCATACTTCCATTTATTAACATTCTTGAATTATGAAATTATAGTGTTGGAAAACAGAGTCCTGGTTGCCAGGTTTTATTTAGGGACTGTGTCAGGAAGGAGTACTTATATGAATACAAAAGTGAGGCAGAGGGAGATCTTTGTGGTAAAGGAATCCTCTGTATATTGATTACAGAAGTAGTTACACTTACCTACACATGTGATAAAGTGACAAAGAACTATGCACATACATTGTACCAATGTCAAATTCCTTCTATAGATGGCACGCTATTATTGTGTAAGTTGTAACCACTGGAGGAAACTGGTGAACTGTACACAGGTCCTTTTTGACTAACTTTGCAACCTCCTGTGAATCTAAAATTGTTTCTAAAAACAGGAATCTAGTATTTCCAAAAACATATATATGTATATGTATGTATACATGTATGTGTGTGTGTATACAACATACATAAAATATTATAAATGTTAAAGTGGATGGAACTCAATGACAATAATCACATACTGAGCCTCTGCTGGGAATCTGGGTCTATATTGTTGACTCATATTTATTTTTTGTGTTTTTTGTATGTTATCTGACTTCCTCTACTAATTATAAGTTTCAGGAGGATAATAAATTTTGTCTGTTTTGTTCACTGTTGAATCTCAAGGGCTTAGATCAATCCTTGGATGTGTGATGTACTCAGTAAAAATCTGCTGAATGAGATGAGTAAGATAGTAGATTCATCACTTTAGCATGGTAATACATGAAATGATACTCATAGCCTGCGATCCTGATCATAATTATGATAATCATACCCAAACATCTCTATCTCCTGCCTTTCCATTAGATCTTATGTTTCATACCCAGGTAAATGCAGGCACACAGTTACTCTGTTGCTTTTGTAAGTTCTAAGAAAACAAAACAAAAATGTCTTAGCCTTGAAGTATATAATTTGGCAATGTAAAGCACAAACATAATGTTAAAAATACAAAATGCTTGGGGCGCCTGGGTGGCACAGCGGTTGGGCGTCTGCCTTCGGCTTAGGATGTGATCCCGGCGTTGTGGGATTGAGGCCCACATCAGGCTCCTCCGCTATGAGCCTGCTTCTTCCTCTCCCACTCCCCCTGCTTGTGTTCCCTCTCTCACTGGCTGTCTCTATCTCTGTCAAATAAATAAATAAAATCTTAAAAAAAAATACAATATGCTTTGGTATTTTACCTATGTTTCAGTATATTTATTTTAAAATATTTTCCAAGAAGTAGCCTTTTCCAAGAGACAGCTTAGTTCACATTAATTTGGGGNTGCTTTGGTATTTTACCAATGTTTCAATATATTTATTTTAAAATATTTTCCAAGAAGTAGCCTTTTCCAAGAGACAGCTTAGTTCACATTAATTTGGGGATAGGATATATGTGAAGCATGATTGGAGTCATGGTTTAGTTACATTGCTTGGGCAATTGGGGTTTGTAAGGAGACTGAGCAGAAAGAGGTGAAGTCTCGTAAATGTTACAGTGAAATATTTATAGGCCTTCAAGGTCTTTCATGGTCTTGTCTTTTGGTCAGCATAGGCCTTGAGGCCAGTATTCTAAGCCAGATCTTAGAACATAGATACTACTCTCTGAAGTTTCTGAATTCTGAAGAGCAAGCAAGTTTTGTGATTTCAAGAGATGATTGAGTTTCTAGCACCATCATTGGTTTTTCATATGATTTTTGGTGTTCTTTGGAGATTTCAATCATTGATCCAGGGTATCAGCTATATGGACACATTTAAGACTGGAAAGGATGTGTCATAGGATTGTGATGCCAAGGAACATGAAAAGTAGAATCATAAATAGATCTTTTCCCATGCACCAATTTTCCTTAGTCCTAGTCAGGAAAACAAATCTCAGGCTCTATCTGAATTCCTGAAAGTGATGACTCAGAAGGTGGCATTGTGGCCACATCTCCAAGTAGTCTTTTCTTTTTTTACCATTAGGTATGACAGTGTTATATTAAATGTTATCTCTTGGAAACTAATGGATTGATATTAAAGAGGAAATCTTAATTTCCATTTTTGATAAGAATCTTAAACAAACAGGGAAACAAACATTGCTATGAAAATAAGGTGTAAGGGTGCCTGGGTGGCTTGGTTGGTTAAACATCTGCCTTTGGCTCAGGTCATGATCTCAGAGTCCTGGGATGAAGCCCTGCATCAGTCTCTCTGCTCAGTGGGGAGTGTGCTTCTGCCTCTCACTCTGCCTGCCACTCGCCCTGTTTGTTGCACTCGTTCTCTTTCTCTCTCCCTCTCTCTATCAAATAAATAAATAAAATCTTAAAAAAAAAAAAGAAAGGTGTAGAGAGGAAGAAAAGGATGGCAGTCAGTTGTTCTTGGCATTTGGGTCTTTGTCAAGGAATCTTTTGGTGGAAGTTGTTTACGTATGGAAGTCTGCTGCTAGATCAAACCTTCTTGGGAAACCATTTCCTTCATGATGTCATTTTCTCTGGAGTATCTTGAGAGATTCTAAATTATAGATCTCTGAGTTGTCAAAACCTCCAGGTCATGGGAGTGATATGAATTATTTCAAGTTGGCAGATGCAAGTCCAGGCATCCAATCCTTGTAATTCAAGAGCTGTATTTGTAGTTAATGGTACGTAATAAGGTCCTTCCAAAAAAATTCAAGAGCAGTCTTGTGTTGGTATCATTTTCAGTAAAACTAGGTCTCCAGAGTAAAGGTTGTATAGGGATTCCTGTAGTTTTCCCTGAGAGAAGTCACTTGACCCTGTTGGTTATAAAGGTGAGTATGTTGTAAACCTTTAAAGTATTTGACCATTAACTATGGACTAAATTGTATCCTTCCAAAATTCATATGTTAAAACCTTAACTCCCAATGTGGCTGTGTTTGGAGTTAGACCCTGTAAGGAGGTAATGAATGTTAAATGAGGGCATAGGATGGGGCCCTGATCCAGTAGGATTAGTATCCTTAGAAGACACCAGAGTGTGCTCCTTGTCTCTCCCTCTCTCCCTCCCTATCTCTCTCTCTTTTGCTATCCCTCTCTCTCTTTATAAGAGGATACAGTGAGAAGGTGCTTGTTTGCAAGCCAGGAAGAAGTCCCTCACCAGAAACTGATCGTAGACTTCCTAGACCTACCTGTTCTATGGCATTTTGTTATTGCAGCCTGATAAGACTAATGCACCATTCATGTAAAAAAATTATAATCCATTATCAGAAGTGTAATTCTAGCCTCTTAGGATGAGCTTTGATTAGTTCATACAGTGATAATCTCTGATTACCTTTTGTGAAAATCTGAAAAGCATTAAATAAGGGTATTTCATTACACCATGGCAGTTATAATTCATCAGATAATTTTCAGGCTTTATTTTTTTTTAAGATTTTATTTATGTATTCAACAGAGATAGAGATAGCCAGCGAGAGAGGGAACACAAGCAGGGGGAGTGGGAGAGGAAGAAGCAGGCTCATAGCAGAAGAGCCTGATGTGGGGCTCGATCCCATAACGCCGGGATCACGCCCTGAGCCGAAGGCAGACGCTCAACCGCTGTGCCACCCAGGCGCCCCTTCAGGCTTTATTTTAANAAATATATCATTCATTCCTTCAGTTTTCATTGAGGACTAAAGACAGTAAGTAAGTATTTCTGGATGATGGGCAGTGTCTTACAAAGNGGCTTTATTTTAAATATATCATTCGTTCCTTCAGTTTTCATTGAGGACTAAAGACAGTAAGTAAGTATTTCTGGATGATGGGCAGTGTCTTACAAAGCACTTTGATTACAGTCCCTATAAAATGTGTATCTCAGTTACTGGATTAGTGATTTAGTATACACCGAGTTGGAAATACAAAGACTATAAGATGAAAATAAGCCATCTAGAAAATAGGAAAACATTGGTAAAGCATTCTTATTGTCATTTGAAGAAGGTAAATGCTTAAAATCCATCTTTCAATATTCAAATAGACGTTTGGCTCTTGCCTTTACAATTATTCCAGGTTTATGAGGTTGGCAGATGGGACATATGTCAGAAACATCCTAGGCAATTTTGAGTGAGATTGCCTTATGAATGCTGATACAAGATTGGAGATAATTTATCTCTGCTACAGGGATAAAATGAAACTGTTCTGGATAATGGAGCATGTTCGCCAGCATATCAGAATGAAAAAAAAAAAAAAATGGAACCTCTCCTGAGATATAGCACACAATGAGTTTATAAACAGATAGTCAGTGATTAGCCGGTAGTGAAAGCATATTATACATGATGAAGACATTGACAATTGTTTAGAGCCTTTTGATTTATACCCTGAGACCACCACAGTGGTTACTGATTGTCCCTAAGTGACGACTGCATCAAATTTAGAAATATTAATCAACTCCTAGACAAATAGTGTACCAGTCTTTGTTGAACATTAATATGCTTTTGAACTAAGAAGTATGCAATCATTAAAACAAGTATGAAATCATTAAAACTTCTATTAATGTATTTAATATATTATATATTAATATATTTTGCTTATACGTAATGAGCTATAGCAATTGAAATTCCAAAACAATTCCGAACAAACCAAACATTCGACAAGGGAGACAAGACATAGATAAGCCATACTTTTTCAAAGTAAGAAATAGGGACAGCAATGAAGGGAAATTATTTTAGCAATTTAAATGGCACTCCTCAAAATAAGGACACTTAAAAAATGATTCAGTTCAAGAGTATGCTAGAAGCACTGAAAATTAACAAAATATTTTAGTAATAAAAACGGACCTTTTTCTCCGGGCAGAGAGTAACTTGGTCATTTTTTTGAAAAAAAAAAAATTTCAATTTTACTTTTTTGCATTTATGGAGAAATATTTTGCAAAAAAGGAACTATAAACCTTTTTCCTTACGAATAAATATTTTTTGAAAGATTTTACCTATTTGTCAGAGAGCACGCATATGCACAAGCAGGAGGAGAAGCAGGCAAGGGGAGAAGCAGGCTCCCTGCTGAGAAAGGAGCCTGATGTGATGCAGGACTCCATCCCAGGACCCTTTAGGGTCATGACCTGAGCCGAAGGCAGGCACTCAAACTGAGCCACCCAGGCATCCCTAAATATATTAAAATAGAGTCAAAGTTGTTAGAAAGTTTAGCATGTTTCATTATTTTCATTTAGTTATTCATATTCATATTGACATTTATAATCTGGTAAATCTTATGATCTTATAATCTAAAGAAATTACATGCATGTAACTATACATGTGTAGGATAAGAGATATACAAATATATAATTATTTATATGCATGATAATATCAAACATTGCTTTAGCTTAGCTTTATATATAGCTTTACTATATATATACCTTAAATATAATGAACACTATCAATATATCAAACAAAATAATGCATATTTTATATTCATTAGTCTACCTTAATGAGATATGATGGTTTCCTTAAGAAAATGACAGGTCATATCTGTGATTTTTATGTATTCTTGTATCTATAATAGCAATACTTAATATAATTTTTCAATATGTATAGTAACTAACATCTTTTATCAAAACAACAAAGTTTTGTTTCTCTAGACCAAGAAAAAACTAGAATTTTTTAAGACATTCAAATGTCTTAAATGTTTTTCTTAGTGGACAGTTAGTTTGTGTTACCTTTATAGATATATGAATGCAGATAGATCACCTAAAGGCATTTGGATATACTGACAAATTTTAGCTCTTCTGCAATGCATAAGGATAAAGTAAAAGTAAATTAGTGACTAATTTGTTAATTATTTTTTACTTTGAATTTATCCAGTATCCCAATATTAGTGACTAATTAATACAATTTAATGTTAGTGCAAGTTATTAAATTTGATTAAGGATATGAAAATTATAATTTACATCTTTACATTAAGCCCTTATGATTTTTGACATAAGAAATGAGATTAAACACTTTAAAACATCTATCATTCAAATTTTGTTTAAACATATTTTATATATTTAAAATCTTAATTACAGAAGTAACAATAACTTATTTTACTCATAAAACCATCGTAGAAATTTTAAAATATCAAATTATGTGATTTTAAGATTAGAGTAGTATAAACTAAAATATTGTATGAACATTAATTTTATTTAATATCTGGAAGAATATATAGAATAGATTTTAAACAAATGTTAACTCAGATTCATGTATTTATCAGAAATATTAAAAGAATATTTTCATAACAAAATCCTCATATTTATATTGACTTAACTAAAGATTTTAATGCTTAGAAGCTCTTAGGTTTTCCTTTAATCAGAGTTATAGGTTTAACTTTCTTAAATGAATATTCTAGGGAAAAAGAAATACAACTTAATAAGTTTATGGGTTTTTTTTTTAAACTTTATATCTGGACTACATCTTGCTAGATTTCACATGTAATGACAGAAAAATACTTTGATAGATTGATGAGCAAAATTTTCAAAAGGATAGAGAAAGGAATGGGAGAGGAAGTAAAAATAAATAGATAAAGGAGAATTAAGAGTAGCCAGCTTCAAACAAATAAGAAATTTTCTTTGTAAAAAGCTAATTATCAAAAAAAGCAGCTAATTATCTTCTCTTTTAAATGAGTAGAAAGAGATCAGATGAAGAATACCTGTTTTTATATACATGCATAGTTTTTGATACATATACACCCCCACACAACAAAGATTTGTTACATTTTGTTTAAAGTAGCCTCTTTCTTGTGTGATCTCTTAAAGATAGAAAAGACCATCTCCTCATGAGGGTGTCTTTCCTTTGTTTTAATGTGCTTCCCAAATTAACAAATTTGCTCATTTCAAAGTACTAAGTGATCCTTGTAATTCTAAATTTCCTTGGTAAGATATAAAAAGCACTTACACACCAAGAGAAAAATAGGATAAGGTTATGAACAATTTTTGTGTTGTATATATATGTGTATATATATGTGTGTCTATATATGCATCTATATATGCTAGTAGGAGAAATGCAAAGAAATTAATAAAAGAATATTGAACACTTACAATATACAAGTATTTTCTCTCAAGAGCTTTTATGGCTTTTAATTGTGTTTATGATAATTTTTGTCATATAGAATGTGTTAACATTTTGCTTATGTATAAAGTTCAACATAAATAAATTTGGACCAAATTAAAAAAAAAAACAACAACAACTTCCTTGGTAAAAGTTCTCCAAATATTCAGATATCTGTGCCATTAGCAGCATAATACACATGCACATGTATGGCTGGAAATGTCAACACCAGCCTCTTACCTGTGTGTCCAAAAGTATTGTAGATAGGTGACGACAAGACAAGGTGGGAGTTCTTAACTGAAGACTGTTACTATTAATGCCCAAGCTGCACTCTGACATAACAAGGCCGAGTGTAAGACAGAAGCAGGACTCACATGGCAGCCTATGCTTGGGGCCCTAAGGGGAAATGGCAGTGGGTCTGATACATTCTTCCTCTTTAAAGCAGAATCATAAATCCAGTACTGATGGAGCCATGGCACCAAAAGTGAAGGAGGCGCACAAGCACACTTAAATCTCATAGCAAATGTGAGAAGAGCTTTAAAATGAATATTTCCAGGAGACAAGAAGCTTAAAGATTTAACAGGATAGAGCAAGAAATTTCAATGTTCAATTTTGTTATGAGAATTGTTCACTGTTCAAATTTGTAGCAGGTAAGAGGAAACATAGGTTGTGTTAACTGAAGAATAAGATATAGGGCAGCAAGACTGGAGCCATGGGTTAGAAGCTGTTGGTTGGCCAGTTTGGGTTGGTCAGTGTAGATGGGGAGGAATATCTGGGGTCTCAGTGCTGGCAAAGGTCAATGGGGATATATTTTAATCTGTCATGAACTGTTATACATTCAATCTACAGTTCTAAGCACATTTAAAAGGGGAACATACTGCTTCTATCTACACACACACACACACACACACACACACACACATGCATTCTTTTCCCTTAAACTATGTGGCATTATATAGCCTTTCTCCTTTTTTTAAGATTATTTATTTGAGAGAGAGAGAGAGAGAGAGAGAGAGTGAGCGGGGGTGGAGGGGCAGAGGGAGAGGGAAAGAATCCTAAGCAGACTCCCTGCTGAACAGGGAGCCCTAATGTGGGGATCAATCTTACAACCCCGAGATCCTGACGGGAGCCAAAATCAAGAGTCAGATGCTCAACTGACTGAGCCACGCAGGCACCCCTAGCCTTTCTCCTTTTTAAAGCTTATCCCACTTTCTTTTTTCCTGGAAAGAATTAGCAAACCCAGGCTAGAATCCTTCCTTTGGCATATGATATTGGGCAAGTCTTGACATATGATATTAGGCAAGTCATTTACCTTCTTAATTGATTTTTTTTAAGTTGTAGAAGAAAATAAAGGGCTGAACAAGACAAAGTAACCAGAAATGGAATCAAAAGACAGTAGAACCTTGGAGAAATTATCATAATTCAAATAGAAGTTGTCCTAATGGTTTTTGCTTTCACCGTCCTACACACAAAAACATCAGACACCTACTTTAATTTCCCAAATGCGGTACTTCTTTACTGGAATAGGTTAATTTTGGGTTTTGCTAGTGTCTGTTAGTAACTCCTTAAAATAATGTCTCAGTAGCATTTTCTTGGTCAGGCTCAGTTCATGCAGGGAAATTCATTATAATCATAGCCTTTATTAATGAAAAAAGTTGGTAAAGAAGTTTCAGTAGACACCATTGACTTTATTTACTGAGGCCTTTTCAGAGCATAAGCCCCCTCAAAATCATAAGTATATTCTGACATTGCCAATTCTCATCGAAGATACTAAGATATTACATTTGTATGTGTTGCAAACAATATTTTACTTACCTGAATAGATTTTTTTCAACCTCTCCTGATTTGTTTCAAGCTTGGAAAATATGTCAGATCAAAGAGAAGGAACTTTAGCTGCCTTTCTTGGGGGAGGGGGGAAGCCCAGGCTGTGTTTATTTCATCAATAAAAAGATACCTGGAATCACAGGGGAAAATTTTGTGACTGAAAGATTTCTTTATGATTTTCAGTAAAAGTTTTTAATACAATGGGTATCTTCCATAAGCACTAGGTAACTGAGTATTAATTTTACAGTGGTCTTCTGCATACGTGAACTAATTCACATTCCTTCAAGGGATTCCCGTAAGCATGAGCTACAGCATATTCATTCAGGTCATTCATCTTAATCTTCTACCAAAGAAAAATAATGCTTCATTTGAGAGTATTTTAAAGTGACTGATGAGGATATTGAAAGAACAATAAATTGCTAGTCATAATGAAAATATATTGATGTGCTAAGTGAAAATCCTTCTCTAGTAGCTCAACTTTACTTAGAAAAGGAAGAAAGAGAGCGTAAGAGACAATGACCCCAGATCCCCCTGCTCTGCTTTGTTTGCAGTGACAAGCCCTGATAGGTACTGACTCCAGTAGACATACCAGGAGCCAAGCAACATGGATTTGGCAAGCATATTGCCATCTTGTTCTCAGGGCTCACCTGTAAATTGCAGTATGTTTTATCAATGTAACTTACCTCACAAATAGAATTAAATGTACATTTTTTCCTTACTTCCAGTACCATAATGATTTGTTTACCTCTTTGCTCTCTGTTTCACTCTCCTCTCACCAACAGCATACGATCAGATCTGTCCACTTTTCCTTCCCTCAAATGTACCCATTTTGTTTCCACCTAAGCATCTTAGTACAAGCAATGCCTTCTGCTGTATAGGCTGACTCTCTCATTTGTAAATCATTTCATATATACACATACACGGGAAACATGGAAAAATGCCCAGATTTTGAACACTGGTCACTGAAGCAGGAGTTCTCTATTTTAAACCAGTGACTCATTTTGAAACAAAACAAAACAAAACAAAAAACAAAAACATACAGAGTGAAAGCCCATGTATATCTGTTGAATGAATATATCACAGTGTCAACAAACAAATGTTGAAAGCATGATATATACAATAAGATGATTGTCATGAAATAAATATTGCATTACAATACCCAAACTTTAAATCAGATAGAGTCTTTATTTTTAAGATTTTATTTATTCATTTGAGAGAGAGAGAGAGCGACAAGGAGCAGGGGAAGGGATAAAGGGAGAGGGAGGAGGGACTCCCCACTGAGCAGGGAACCTGACACAGGCCTGGATCCCAGGATTCTTGGGATCGACCTGAGCCAAAGGCAGATGCTTAACTGAGCCACCCAGGCACCCCATAAAATCAGATAGTTTCAGTGAGAGACAGAAAGAAAAAAGTGCCTGTGTCTTGAGGGTGTATACAGAGGGAATATTAAAATCTTTAAGGAATCATAGGCACTTTCTACTTAGATATACTTGTGTTTTTTTCTGTTTTGAATACCTTACATTGCTTAATTTAAGGTAACAGCCTTTAAGTTAGGTATTATTGTCACCACAATTAAAAGATAAGAAAACTGAGGAACAAAGAAATTAAGTAACTTTCCAGAATCATTCAGTTAGTAATAATGCCCGTATAGGATAAGCACTTCACATTTTACTCTTGCTAGTATTGCTTCAGCGATCTTCATTATAGCTCTAGCTTCACTGAGCTTAAGTTACAATGAGAACAAATAAAATTGCTCCAACATCATCCCATTTATCTAGTTCACCATGTGTTTTTATGTTCTGATTATCTCTCATTTGTCTTCTCTGACTCTTTGGTCATAGTTTTCCCCATGTCTCCAATCCCTGAACTCTCATAGGAGCACTGGCAATATTATAGAATGGTAAAATGGTTTTAGTGTCTTGACTCTGAGATCCAACAGTCCTGCGTTGGAAATCTGCCTCCATAACTCAATAGGAGTATGACTTTGATCAAATATGAACTTTAATATTTAAACTGTAACTTTTGTTACATAATATTGGGTAAATTTATAGTGTTGTGAAAAAATATATATGACTCAATATTTGATTGTTACCTAGTAGATGCTTCATTAGTTTTAGCATATTAATGATCTTGGCCTAGCATGTGCAGTGTTCCTGATGCCGTGCTTATAGTGACCTTCCTATACTGCACATCTGGAGCGTGACTGTGGTCATCTGTTAATCTTTTTGTCAAATACTTCTGATTATCCCACTTTTCTGGCACATGGTAAGATTGGACTTCTCTGGTCCTTTGAAGTTAGATGTGGCTAATGCTTTGGACAGTGAAATGCATGTGTGATTGTGTCCTTTTTAGGCAAACATAGTTAAAGTTAGTGAATGACTTGCCATCTTCCCTTCTCCCTGATACACTGGTTGGAAATGTTCTGTGTGATGGATACTCTCTTAGCCTGAGACCTGGAACCGGATGATGTGGGGCACAATTTCCAGCAGACCCCTGTGATGGGTACATAGTATAAGAAAGAAAGAAACCTTTATTGTTAAAATACTACTAAGATTTTGGGGTTTTCCATAATAACAGTATAATTAAGCCTATCTGGACTAATGCAGGGATATAAGACTTTTTTAGCATTCTCATCTAAGATCTAACTAAGAGAAAGGTAATCTTTTTGCTCTAGCACATAAAATATTTTTTTAACAATGTGTTTTGGATCTTCTCTTATTTCTTGATGAAAAAAAATTCTCTGAAATA
Source organism: Ailuropoda melanoleuca (assembly GCF_002007445.2). Lineage (NCBI taxonomy): Eukaryota > Metazoa > Chordata > Mammalia > Carnivora > Ursidae > Ailuropoda > Ailuropoda melanoleuca. The sequence continues at coordinate 45,856,652 of NC_048227.1, forward strand.
GGAAAAAGGGCTCTGTTGAAGACAGTCTGTGAGTTGCAGGATCATGGGAATTAGAGAAACCAGGCAATCTCGGCAACGAGGAAGATGTAAATAACTCCAACTGAGTAGAATAAAGACATTCCTCAGAATTTAGAAATTATGCTTCTCATTATTCCATGTAACCATGATTATCAAAGTATTTAACCAGGGATAGACGAGGTCAGTGAACATGTCAAGTTTGGCTTTGGCCGTGTAACTTCCTGAAACTAAAAGTAAATGTAAATACTGGCACTTGTCACTAATTATATTGTGGTTGATAAAGATTAATGTTCTAACCAGGTTTCCATACAGTGAAAGGCATGGAAGTTTTTGTGATTA
>NC_048227.1:45862930-45937328 GCF_002007445.2 Ailuropoda melanoleuca
TAAGAGACAATGACCCCAGATCCCCCTGCTCTGCTTTGTTTGCAGTGACAAGCCCTGATAGGTACTGACTCCAGTAGACATACCAGGAGCCAAGCAACATGGATTTGGCAAGCATATTGCCATCTTGTTCTCAGGGCTCACCTGTAAATTGCAGTATGTTTTATCAATGTAACTTACCTCACAAATAGAATTAAATGTACATTTTTTCCTTACTTCCAGTACCATAATGATTTGTTTACCTCTTTGCTCTCTGTTTCACTCTCCTCTCACCAACAGCATACGATCAGATCTGTCCACTTTTCCTTCCCTCAAATGTACCCATTTTGTTTCCACCTAAGCATCTTAGTACAAGCAATGCCTTCTGCTGTATAGGCTGACTCTCTCATTTGTAAATCATTTCATATATACACATACACGGGAAACATGGAAAAATGCCCATATTTTGAACACTGGTCACTGAAGCAGGAGTTCTCTATTTTAAACTAGTGACTCATTTTGAAACAAAACAAAACAAAACAAAAAACAAAAACGTACAGAGTGAAAGCCCATGTATATCTGTTGAATGAATATATCACAATGTCAACAAACAAATGTTGAAAGCATGATATATACAATAAGATGATTGTCATGAAATAAATATTGCATTACAATACCCAAACTTTAAATCAGATAGAGTCTTTATTTTTAAGATTTTATTTATTCATTTGAGAGAGAGAGAGAGCGACAAGGAGCAGGGGAAGGGATAAAGGGAGAGGGAGGAGGGACTCCCCACTGAGCAGGGAACCTGACACAGGCCTGGATCCCAGGATTCTTGGGATCGACCTGAGCCAAAGGCAGATGCTTAACTGAGCCACCCAGGCACCCCATAAAATCAGATAGTTTCAGTGAGAGACAGAAAGAAAAAAGTGCCTGTGTCTTGAGGGTGTATACAGAGGGAATATTAAAATCTTTAAGGAATCATAGGCACTTTCTACTTAGATATACTTGTGTTTTTTTCTGTTTTGAATACCTTACATTGCTTAATTTAAGGTAACAGCCTTTAAGTTAGGTATTATTGTCACCACAGTTAAGAGATAAGAAAACTGAGGAACAAAGAAATTAAGTAACTTTCCAGAATCATTCAGTTAGTAATAATGCCCGTATAGGATAAGCACTTCACATTTTACTCTTGCTAGTATTGCTTCAGCGATCTTCATTATAGCTCTAGCTTCACTGAGCTTAAGTTACAATGAGAACAAATAAAATTGCTCCAACATCATCCCATTTATCTAGTTCACCATGTGTTTTTATGTTCTGATTATCTCTCATTTGTCTTCTCTGACTCTTTGGTCATAGTTTTCCCCATGTCTCCAATCCCTGAACTCTCATTAGGAGCACTGGCAATATTATAGAATGGTAAAATGGTTTTAGTGTCTTGACTCTGAGATCCAACAGTCCTGAGTTGGAAATCTGCCTCCATAACTCAATAGGAGTATGACTTTGATCAAATATGAACTTTAATATTTAAACTGTAACTTTTGTTACATAATATTGGGGAAATTTATAGTGTTGTGAAAAAATATATATGACTCAATATTTGATTGTTACCTAGTAGATGCTTCATTAGTTTTAGCATATTAATGATCTTGGCCTAGCACGTGCAGTGTTCCTGATGCCGTGCTTATAGTGACCTTCCTATACTGCACATCTGGAGCGTGACTGTGGTCATCTGTTAATCTTTTTGTCAAATACTTCTGATTATCCCACTTTTCTGGCACATGGTAAGATTGGACTTCTCTGGTCCTTTGAAGTTAGATGTGGCTAATGCTTTGGACAGTGAAATGCATGTGTGATTGTGTCCTTTTTAGGCAAACATAGTTAAAGTTAGTGAATGACTTGCCATCTTCCCTTCTCCCTGATACACTGGTTGGAAATGTTCTGTGTGATGGATACTCTCTTAGCCTGAGACCTGGAACCGGATGATGTGGGGCACAATTTCCAGCAGACCCCTGTGATGGGTACATAGTATAAGAAAGAAAGAAACCTTTATTGTTAAAATACTACTAAGATTTTGGGGTTTTCCATAATAACAGTATAATTAAGCCTATCTGGACTAATGCAGGGATATAAGACTTTTTTAGCATTCTCATCTAAGATCTAACTAAGAGAAAGGTAATCTTTTCGCTCTAGCACATAAAATATTTTTTTAACACAATGTGTTTTGGATCTTCTCTTATTTCTTGATGAAAAAAAATTCTCTGAAATAGGAAAAAGGGCTCTGTTGAAGACAGTCTGTGAGTTGCAGGATCATGGGAATTAGAGAAACCAGGCAATCTCGGCAACGAGGAAGATGTAAATAACTCCAACTGAGTAGAATAAAGACATTCCTCAGAATTTAGAAATTATGCTTCTCATTATTCCATGTAACCATGATTATCAAAGTATTTAACCAGGGATAGACGAGGTCAGTGAACATGTCAAGTTTGGCTTTGGCCGTGTAACTTCCTGGAACTAAAAGTAAATGTAAATACTGGCACTTGTCACTAATTATATTGTGGTTGATAAAGATTAATGTTCTAACCAGGTTTCCATACAGTGAAAGGCATGGAAGTTTTTGTGATTATGCTGTGTGAGGGAAACTTTACTATGTCCTTTATGGGGATACCTGGAGCTACCTACAGATGACAGTTAACTGTTGGAGTTTTAAATCAAGAATAGCCATCCTAAACCATGACATTCCCCAAACGTTTATTACTTATGCTCTGTATATGGTTAAATGCTAATGTAACACCATTTATGAATAACAAAAAAAGTATTTGCTACAAAGAAGATACATTGTATTCTTAGGATTCTTCCAGAGAAACAACCTAAAAAGATAAACAGTTGACATTTCAACTATATGGGTTGTTCAGGGGTCAACTATACTAACTTTAAGCTCGTTCCACGGACGGGTTTGCTAATACTCTGTCTCTTCTACCTGAAGTGGTATTCTTAGTGGCTCCTTCTCCCCTCAGATACCACAGCACATAGTTCATACTTTATTGTAGAAAAATAAAATGTTGTAATATAATTTCTTTTCTCTAGTCTACTTTATTATAAGAATACAGTATATAATACATATAATATACAAATATGTGTTAATCAACTGTTTTTATTGTTGGTAAGGCTTCAAGTCAACAGTACTAGTAGTTAAGTTTTGGGGAAGTCAAAAGTTATACATGGACTTTCGATTGCGTTAGTGCTCATAACCTCCATGTTGTTAAGGATTCTAAACATATATATATATATATATGCATATATCTATATATCTATATCTGTATATAAAAGAGAGATTTGAAGGAACTGACTTATGCGTTTGTGGAGGAAGCTGGCAAATCTAAAATTTGCAGAGTAGGCCAGCAGGCTGCAGACCCAACGAGAACTGATGTTGCAGCTAGAGTCTGAGGATACTCTAAAGACAGAATTCCTCCTCATTGGAGGATGTCAGTCTTTTTTGTTTTGTTTTGTTTTTTCTTAAGTCGCTCAACTGGATTGGATGAAGCCCATCCACATCTCGTAGAGTAATCTGCTAGTAATCAAAGACTACTGATTTAAATGTTAATCTCATCTAAGAAAACACCTTCACAGCAATGTCTAGGCTAATTTTTGACCAAATATTGGGTATTATGGCCTAGCTAAGTGGAAACATAAAATATATTAAACCTTAAATGTTCAGTGACTTTTTTGTATATATAGTATTTTATTTTTTATTCTCCTATGAATGAGATTTGCTTATTTGAATTTAGAAGAAACATATTCATTTCTAAAGTTGAATATTATAAATATGTTTCTCTTAACTTTTTGAGTCTTCACCTTTCCTATGCTTGTTTTTAAATCTTTTTTTAGATTGCAAAAAGTGAACCATGTTCAGGTTAATTCTGCTAGTGAGTATTTACTGAATGGATATTCAAAGAAGGAGGAATAGAAAGCAGTGTTAGCAGATACACAGCTCTGGATAAAGCTCTAGTAAGTTGGTCATCCTGTCTTTCTTTCTGTGGAAGAATCCTTTCTCCTTAGTCTAGTACTACTCATTACTTTTTGTTTTGTTTTGTTTTATGTAACTACTTCTCTTACTCTTACATATTTCCTATTTTTTTCACATTTTGAAGCTACACTTCTTCAAAGAGTACTTGAGCCCAAAATAAGATGTATTTGAGCCAATTAGTTAATAATTAGTATGTTATAACTTTTCTAGACACTGCTCTCATGTCTTATACCTCAGAGCCACTCTGTAGCCTAATTTGAGTCATCACTCTTTGGTTCCTGATCTAATAAATTGTGGCCTGTGTGGAAGTCATGTTGTACTAATTGTGGCTTCCTGTGTGATAAGAGCTGCTTGTCACTGCTTGCTTGGAAGCAAGCTGTGCAATTGGCTATCACTTGCAGGCTTACATCCAGTACCACCAAGACCTGGATCATTACCTTTTTATAATAATTTTCAAAACAAAGGACCTGGGATTAAAAAAAAATACTTTCTAAGCCAAATATTGAATATCTAAATATCTAGATAAAATTTACCCCATTAAAACCATCATAAATCATAAAGAGAAAAACAAAAGTAGTTTAAAAATTTTAGAAAATAGTATTATGTAAGAGACCAACAAGATTTTGGTTATAATGTTGAAAAGTAGGTATTTCATGCAAACATTAAAACAAATTATCTGAGCAATATGAAAAAATAAATGGTGAGCAAAACTGACAGTCCTTTATCTTACAGCTATACTAATGATAGTGTACCTGATGTTCAATTATTGAAAAGAAAATGGTATAAACTTAAGGTGAGAGAAAAACATGAGGGGATACCCACTAGTAGATGAGTAAATACATCAATTAATCAAAAATGGTGAAAAATCAAATGTAATTGAGATTTTTCACAGTACTTTCAAATGAGTCTAAGTCTAAGCAGCCTAGCTATCTGGTTGAATGGTGTTTTAATGAGGGATCTGCCTGTCTTTTTACTGATCTTCAGCTTGGCTTGGTTATCAGAGATAATAGGCCCATAAAATATTAAGTTTCCTAGAAATATTTAAATGCTCAGTGGAGAGGCACAAAATGATATATACATATATTTGTCAGTAAAAGCAAACACTCATAATAATGGATACTTTTAAAGTACCTTTTTCCTTCTGTTAGCTACCTCCACTAAACACTCTAACAGACATATTTTATGGACATTCTTATTCTATGACACTTGTTTTAAGTTTCTTATTTTCTTATGAGAAAAACAGTGCATAAATAACATAAATCTGAATGAGAATGGTATACTAGTGGAGGAATTTCTTTCCACATATCTAGTTTATGCCCCCGTTTTTTTAAACCAATTTGGGACATAGACCGTAGTTTTCAAATAAATAGTTGAGACAATTCTAAGCCTGAGTAGCTGAGCTCAATTAAATTTCACTGACTACACTTCTAAGATTTTCTTACCATTTTTAGTTCTTTATCACTGACATGATATCTAGGCATATATTCCCTCTGGGATTTACTCATCATCTTTTGCATTTTGAACATCAACTTGTTAGTATTTTAATAACGTATAAGTTGTTATTTTTTTACAAGTTGTCAAAGCAGGCCAGTATGAAATAAAGGAAAACATTTAAAAATAACTGACTGAAGGAAAATTATTCATTCAGTTCAAGTTAGCTGATCGTTATTTAGGTGTAAGAAGAGGCAAGTGTGAGATACAAAGATACACACATGCACTCTGGCCTCTAAGAGCTTACCATATGTGCGACAGACAGAAGTCCTTTTCTTCTATCGTCTGTGGCATAAAAGAGCCCTGGCTCTATACAATGCTCTAAACTTTTCATTTATAATATTCAATTTGTTTGTGCCTCTTAACTTCTGAGTAGGTTAGAAACAAAGAACAGCAATTTCCAGACTTTGGTGAACTGGTAGGATCCTGTCAAGTGTACAAAGGAGGAACATCAAACTGGGAAAGTATAGGAAAGGATTGTAGTTTATGGTTAAATATGTGAGGAAAATGCTGTTTGTGAGACATATATTATAGAAAATAATTGCTGATAAATACCACTCTAGAGAACTGGTAAAAATGGATGAGAATTTTTAATTTTCTCTACTTTTAAATTTACTAATAACCGTGAAATATTCCTTTTGTTTTTCTCTTCCTAGATGATGGTCATTGTCCATATAGGTGATTTTGATTTATTGTTTTTACAAAACTCTTAAAATTTGTTCTCACAGCATTCTCCGTGATTGAAAGTTAAGCATGTAATCAACCCTTTAGTGACGACCTTAGCAAATAGTCCTCCATCTCTTTAGGCTGAGATGTAGCTTGCCGGCAAGCATAGATACCACTCTATGAAGTTGTCTTTAAGCTTCTGTTTCACAGAAAGGCTGTTAGTACCAACAGATAATTGCCTTAATGATTTTGAGTATGTTGACATTGTCAAGCTACTTTTGAAAAGATGAGACTTTAATCAACCAAGAACAATATTTGGAAAATGTATTATGTTTTTTGAATTTACTTCATTATTTTCATTTGATGGAAAATGATTTCCTCTTATTAAAAAAAATCAATTAGTAAGAAACCTGAATTCTTAAATCAAAAAATGAACCTACATTTATCTAGAGAAAATAAACCCAAGGAATATAAACCAGAAAAGTGAAAATCAGTTTTAAAAAATACAGTTTTAAATAGCTATCAAATGCAGTGCACGCTCCATAAACTGCAGACGGCTTACTGAATAAAATATGAGGACATGTAGCTCTGTGACTATCTATCTCAGTTAGTTAAAAAAAAAATTCTGAAGAAAATTTCTAAATAGGCCATATACTATCTGCAAAGGAATAAACAAAGTATCCAGCAGTGACAGTGTTTGCTTTTCATGTGGTGGAACTGTGTGCAAATACAAGGCCTAACAAATGTCAGCTCCTCATTTGCAAATGAAGATGTAAAAGGAAATGTCGGTGGCAGTACATGCAACAGTTCATATTTGAAGTTTGGCACAGTGAACTGACAGCCACAGAGGAGCTTCAGTGGCCTAATCCTTTCTTTCTGCCTTCTAGCAATGATAGTTGGGAATGGGGCAGGCGGGGGGGGGAGGTTAATAAATATGTGATGAGGAAAAGCAGTGGAAGAATAGCATATCTTCTCTGCAAGAACTCATCTTCAGAGATAATTAACTAGGTGACAACATACAATATGCCATTAACAACAGCATTCAAATCATTTCTGGACTTAAGTACAGTTTTAAGCTGCTTATCAGATTTTCATTTCTGAATCCATTCAGCTGTCAGGCTTACATCCTGGCTCTTTATTGAAGCTCACATGGGAATCCAAAACCTTCTAATTTTCTATACAGATTCATTTCAGAATCAATTAGAGATGGTGGCAGCCTTGTCCCTGTGTGCAAAGGGGATTAGCGGGGCACTTGCTCGGCTGAATCTACCTCTGAATGTACATTCAACCTTCCTTCGAGAATGAGCTCTTTCTCCCCCCTTCTAGAGGACTCTTCAGCAATTGAACTCCTGTAGACAACAGATGGCAGATAATCACTCGAACAGCCTCCAATTTTGTCAGTAAAAGAAAAGTGATCGTCCAGCTCTTTCCTACAGTAAGTAGGTAAGAGACCTCTGGGCATTTGAAGCATGTTCTGCTTTTAAAATAAGGAAATCCACAATCAGCCCCCCTTCTTTGGCAATCTCTTAACAGTGTCATCCTTGAGTCCTTGTCCCTGACTTCCTCTCATCAACTATTGGCACATCATCTCAACCCTTCTGCTTTTTCATTCCTCATCTTGCCTCACCCAATTTTGGTGAAACCTTTATTCTTTCTATGTGCTACCCAGACCTAAAAATCATTTTTAACATTAGAGATAAAACATTTTAATGTTATTCTTTCAAAAAAAGTTATATAGCATATCACAGGCAAAAGTGCCCTATATTATTTTGCATATAAAGCATTTTATGAACAGTCTGAAATTTGTCGCTTATCAAAAAAAAATACACAGAAAATGGAAGTGGTCCATCGGATCATGGCTGATTACTTTTTATCTTTTCTAATATTCTCAATTAGATTAAACATTCAAATATAATTTGCTGCATTAAAAATTTTAAATCATATTATGTCCTTATTTTTAAAAAATATTATGACAGTAGTAGAGGTGACTAGTTTAAAAACCAATAAAGTGGGGCGCCTGGGTGGCGTAGTCATTAAGCGTCTGCCTTCGGCTCAGGGCGTGATCCCGGTGCTCTGGGATCGAGCCCCACATCAGGCTCCTCTGCTAGGAGCCTGCTTCTTCCTCTCCCACTGCCCCGCTTGTGTTCCCTCTCTCGCTGGCTGTCTCTCTCTGTCAAATAAATAAATAAAATCTTAAAAAAAAAAAAACAATAAAGTTTTAAGTCTTACATTTAAAAAAGATAAGTCAGTGGTCTCTGTTCTTCAGTGCCTGTGAGTGATGCCTTTCAATTATTTTAGAAGTTTCTTCTGGTATTTGCCTTCATTTTGTAAAATATTTCACTTACATTACTATTTTCTAACTTCTCATTTTAAATGTCATGTATTAATTTCTGTCTAAGAAATGTAATGTTTGAAGTCTTTCACTTTAGGCTACCGCTTCTCAGTTTTGTGCTTGTTTTCCTGGAGGCACTGTAGATGTAGATTGGAATGTGAATATTGTCCATGGACTTGTACTAAGTAATGGAAACCCCATACCTTGCTACAGCATCCTTAATAGCATCTTTCTTTTTTTATCTTTGTCCACTGATTTAGTGAAGTCTATTGACTGCTGCCACTGGTAATAAGACGCAGTATTTTGTGCTATCACTTAAATGCTTCTAACTAAACTACTTTTTCTTATTACAATATTTTCTTATCATTGATTTTTTATATTATATATATTTAAAGAACTTTTTAAAGATTTATTTAGAAACAAGTTTTTATCTATATATCATATTTTTGCCTACATAAAAAGAAAAATAGAAATAATTTGGTTAAGGCTTTTCTAAAAGTTCTTTTGATTATCTGACTTATGAATCACTTTTCAGCTCAGGGTTCTATTTTAATCCTTTTCAAAACAATATTTTTTTCAAAATAATATTATTATCCTCTGTACTATCAAGAGTGGTAGAAAGGCAGATATTGTAAAAGATTGCTTCACCGTTGTCTCTTTAATTTTTCTCAAGCCTCTAACACTCTGGCATTTTTTTGATCTTAAGAGAAGATGTCAGTAGATAATTTTGAGACCAGACTGGTGCTCTAATTTCTTCCTTAAATAGTAATTAAATGGTCTATTACTTGAAAAATACAGTGTTACAGTTGTCCAGGCATGCCGCCAGGATTAGAAACCATATTCCTTTATATGCAGGCAAGGACAACCATGTCACAAATTAGTCCTGGTCAAGAGCTTTTATAAGGTGCTATTGATTGATGATAAAATGTGTTCTAATTTCAGGGTTGTTAAAATAGGGAGAAAAAAACCCTGGCTCTAATAATTGATGAAATAATAATCAAGGATCAGTTAAATGAATATACATTTCTTTCATTTTTATGACTATCAAAGAAAAAAGGACTATTAATGATCTTCCTAAGACTAGTAAAGAGCTAGGTGAGCTAAGGAACATTTAATAAACACACTTTTCTTGTTGCACAACATTTTGTTATCCCTAGTGTTAGTAATTGTAGTTTTTATGTTGATTAATTTTCTCTGTATCATTTAATAATTTGTTACTCCAACTTTCCAATAGAAGTTTAAAACTCAGTTCAGTCAAACGTGTCAGGATTTTTTCTTGCCCTCTGGAGACATCCTTTCTAAAGGTCTCTTTTCTTTGCTCCAGGATGAAATGTTTCTTTTTCAAGTTATTTGAAACTGTCTTCAGGGATCTTCCTATCCTCTTTCATGGATCCCATGTTTCATGACCCATATCTTTCTTTGTTTTCATTAGTCATGGAACATTGACTTGATTACTGAGGAGTGCATGGGAAGGGCATTTTTAAAATCACTGTGTGATAATACTTCAATGTTAGTCTCACATTTAATTAATGGTTTTGCTGGGTATAGAATATTTGGATGACCATCATATTTCTTTAAAATTTAAATGACATTGGGTGCCTGGGTGGTTCAGTTGGTTAAGTGACTCCCTTCAGTTCAGGCCATGATCCTGGAGTACTGGGATTGAGTCCTACATTGGGCTCCCTGCTCGGCAGGGAGTCTGCTTCTCTCTCTGACCCTCCCCCCTCTCATGCTCTCTCTCTCTCATTCTCTCTCTCTCAAATAGATAAAATCTTAAAAAAAATTAAATGACATTATCTCCATTGAATTATATTCTGAAGTGTTAACTCTTGACCACTCTAATGACATTATTTTAATCTGTATGTGGACTCTTTAAATTCTCTCCAGAAATTATGAGGATATTTTTTAATCCTTGAAAAATTCACATTATTATATTTTAATGGGCATCTTGTTTGTTATGCTTCACTGAGCTGTTTAAAATATAGAACATGTGTCCTCAGTTCTGAGATTTTTTTTCTGTTAATATTTGATAATTTCTTTTTCACCTCTTTTCTTGCCCTAAAACTCCAGAGTTCCTAGTATATGAACATGATACCTCCTGTATATATATATATATATATATATATATATATATATCTCGATATATATATTTTAACATTGCAGACCCTCTGTCATATCCTCATTGTGAATATATGTTTCTATAGAAAGTTGAGATAAATGCATATATTCAACCTAACCACACATAACTAAGTAACTAAAATTTTAATATTTTTCATGACAGACATATCAACTACATATATTTAAAATACATAATTCAATAAGTTTTGACCTGTGTCTACACCTGTACAATCATCACCAAAATTAAGACACTGAATGTATATATCACCCCATAAGTTTCTTCATGATTTTGCAATTCCTCCTTCTTACTTATCCCTATGTCCCCATCCCCTTGTATCACCAGGCAGCCACTGATCAGTTTTATGTCACTATGTGTTACTTTATACTTCCTAAAATTTTATATAAATGCCATCATCCATTATATATTTATTTTTGTCAGAATTAATTCACTCTGCATTTTGAGAAAAACCTATGTCAAAGAATGAATCAATATTCAGTTCTCCTTTTTTTGACTGAGTAGCATTTCACTATATGGATATACCATAAATTGTTAATTCTTTTCATTTATTGGTCAGTGTTGGGTTGCTTACTGTTTTAATACATTATAAAGCTGTTACATACATTTATATATATATATATGTATTTGTATTAACATATGCTTTATTTTCTCATATAAATATTTTCTACCAATCTATGGCTTGTATACTCATTTTTTGGTGTTTTTCAAGATCAGATATCAGTATAGCACTAACTTCATAGACAAAGTTGGGAAGTATTCCCTTGTCTTCAATTTTCTGGCAGAGCTTATATATAAATAGTATTATTTCTGACTTAAAGATTGGGTAGAATTCATCAGTGGAACCATCTAGACCTGGAGTTTTCTTTATGGAAAGATGTTTTGTTTGTTCACCTTACATATTCAAATTATTGGTAGAAATAGAGCTGTTCACATTATTTATTTCTTCTTGTTGTCTTTTAAAAATCTATTTTATCTAAGTCATCCTGTTTACAGTCATGATTAAAGCTCTATTTCTGAAATAATTTATTTTAAGGACAATGGGAGTAACCTTAGAAAAATAAGGCCTGCTTGAGCAGAACTGGAACCAGCTTCCCTAGGCTGCATCAGAAGTGGATACTTGAACAATATTGGGATTTTATTAGAAAGAAAGAAGAGAACAATGGAAAATAATAGACAAACAAAACATTTTTGTTATACCTAGGAAGATCATTTGTTCTGGTTAATAGGAATAGCTCAGTGTATACTGGTTTTTGTGGGAAATTAAATGATATGGTTATCTAAAATATTCCAACATCTACAATCCTTATTTGCACAGCAGCCAGGATGATCTTTTAAATAGTGAATCAGATTATTTTTCTTCCTTATTACCCCACAACTGTTTCTAATTCTCACTGAATATAAAATAAAATCTCCTCATTACCTTTGCTTTCAAAGCCCCTCCTAACCTCTCTTACAAAATCTCCCTCTATGAAGTTTCAATCACACCATCTTTTTGTTAATCAAATAAGTCAAGCTCAATTTCATACAAAGGCTTTTGAATTACTGTCTCCCCTATGCTTGGAATGCTGTGTTACTTGATTTTTGCATGGCATGATTCTTGTGATTCACACCTTAGCTCAGATGTGCAGATTGTCTGAACAGTCAGTCTAAATTAGCACACATATATTCTTCAGATAAATAAATACCAAGAAGTGGAATTGCTGGATCATATGGCAGTTCTATTTTTAATTTATTGAGGAACCCCCATGCTCTTTTTCATAGTAGCGGTACCAATTTCTGTTTCCACCAACAGTGCAAAAGTGTTTCTTTTTCTTCACATTTTCACCAACACTTTTTTATTTCTTGCACTTTTTATAATAGGCATGACAAGTATAAAGCATTATCTCATTGGGGCTTTCATTTGCATTTCCTTGATGATTAGCTATGATGGGCATCTACATGTGGCTATTGGCCATCTATATGCCTTCTTTGGAGAAAAGTTTATACATGCCCTCTGCCCAGATATTAGATTATTTGATTTTGTTGTTGTTGTTGTTGTTGGGGGAGGCGTTTGAGCTGTGTGAGTTCTTTAAATATTTTAGAGGTTAACCCCTTATCAAATGTATCATCCACAAGTAAGACTTAGGGATGGTGACACCCCATGCAATTGAAAATTTATATATAACTTTGACTCCCCAAAAACTTCTAATAGACTACTATTGACCAAAAACATTACTGACAACATAAAGAGTTGGTTAGCATGTATTTAATGTTACATGTATTGTATACTGTATTCTCACAGTAAAGTAAGAGAAAAAGAAAATATTATTTAGAAAATCGTAAGGGAGGGGCACCTGGGTGGCACAGTTGGTTAAGCTTCTGACTCTTGGTTTCGGCTCAGATCATGATCTCAGGGTTGTGAGACTGAGCCCTGCATTGGGCTCCGTGCTCAGTTCAGAGTCTGCTTAAGATTCTCTCTCCCTCTCCCTCTGCCCTTCCCCTCATGCTCATGCTCTCTCTCTTTCCCTCTCTTTCTCTCAAATAAATAAATCCTTTTTAACAAATCATAATGGAGTGAAAATACATTTAAAATAATCTACTGTATTTTTGGAAAAAAAATCTGCATATAAGTGGGCCTGCACAGTTCAAACCCATGTTGTTCAAGGGTCAACAGTATCTTTTCCCATTCAGTAGGTTGCCTTTCCTGTGCAAAAGCTTTTTAGTCTGATTTAGTCCCACTTTTTAAATTTTTACTTTTGTTGCCCTTGACCAAAGAGACAGATAAAAAGGTGTATATATGTATATATACATATATATATATATATATATATATATATATATATATATAGCTAAGACCAGTGTCCAACATTTTACTCCTTATGTGTTTTGTTTTTGTTTTTGTTTTAGTAGTTGTATGATATGTAGGTCTTTTATCAATTTGGAGTTTGTTTTTGTATGCAGGTCTTATATGTAGGTCTTTTATCAATTTGGAGTTTGTTTTTGTATGCAGTGTAAGAAAGTGGCTCAGTTTCATTGTTTTGAATGTAGCTGTCCGATTTTCTCAACATGACTTTTTGAAGAGAGTGTCTCTTCTCCATTCTATAGTCGTGCTTCCTTTGTTGTAAGTTAGTTGAACATATAAGCATGGGCTCATTTCTGGGCTCTCTATTCTGTTCCATTGACCCATGTGTCTTTCTTGTGTGAGTACCATAGTGTTTTAATTACAATGCCTTTGTGATACTATTTGAAATCCAGGAAGGTGATATTCCAAAATTTTAGGATTATTTATTTTAGTTCTGTGAAAAATGCCATTAGTGTTTTAATAGGGATTGCATTGATCTGTAGATTGCTTTGGGTGGTATGGATATTTAACAATATTAGTTCTTCCAATCCATGAGCATGCAATACTTTTCATTTACTTGTGCCGTTTTCAACTTCTTTCATCAGTGTCATAGTTTTCATGGACTTTCACCTCCTTAGTTAAATTCATTCCTAGGTATTTTATTCTTTTTGGTTGTGATTTTTTTTTTTATTTCTTTGTGTGATATTTAGTTACTAGTATATAGAAATGAAACCATTTCTATGTATTTTATTACACCGTTAATTTTATATCCTGCAACTTTACTGAATCCACTCATTGCTCTAACAGTTTTTTGGTGGACTCTTTAGGATTTTCTATTTATAGTAACATGTCGCCTGCAAATATTGACGGCTTTACTTCTTTCTCACCAATTGGATGTCTTTTATTTCTTTTTCTTGTCTGGTTGCTGCTGCTAGGACTTCAAGTACAATGTCGAATGAAAGTGGTGAGAGTGGGGATCCTTGTCTTATTCCTGATCTTAGAGGAAAACCTTTAAGAGTTTCATGATAAATATGTTAGCTGTGAACTTGTTATATATTGCCTTTATTAATTTGAGGTACATTCCCTCTATTAACCACTTTGTTGAGAGTTTTTATCATAAATGGATGTTAAGTTTTTTCAAATGCTCTTTCTGTACTTAAGACGATCATGATTTTTATCCTTCATATTGTTAATTTGGTGTATTACACTGGTTGATTTATGAATATTGATCTATCCCTGCCACCCCAAAATAAATCCTACCTGATCTTTGTGTATGATCCCTTCAATTTATCATTGAATTCAGTTTGCTAATATTTTGTTAAGGGTTTTTGCATCTGTGTTCATCAGGAATATTGGTATAATTTTCTTTTTTTGTACTGTCTTTGGTTTAGGTATTAAGGTAATGCTGGCATGGAATGAATTTAGAAGTACTTGTTTTTCTAAAATTTTGTGAGTAGTTTAAGAAGTATATGTATTAACTATTCTTTTTTTTTTTTAATAATTAATTTTATTTTATTATATTATGTTAATCATCATACAGTACATCCCCTGATTCTGATGTAAAGTTTGATGTATTAACTATTTNACTATTCTTGTTATTGGTTTTTAGATTTTCTATTTCTTCCTGGTAGTCTTTGAAGATTGTATGTTTCTGGCAATTTATCCATTTCATCTAGGATGTCCAATTTGTTAGAATATAGTCGCTCACAGTAGTAATCTCTTCTAATCCTTTGTATTTTTGGGCTGTTCTAACTTTTCCTCTTTCATTTTTTATTTTAGGTTGTGAGACCTCTCTTTTCTTTATGAGTCTGGCTGAAAGTTTATTAGCTTTGTGTATCTTTTGAAAGAACTGGCTTTTAGTTTCATTGATCTTTTCTGTTGCTATTTGTTTTGTGTTTTTTTAGCTCCTATACTGTTCTTTAATATTTTTTTCTTGCTATCATTGTGCTTTTTGTTTTTCTTTTCCTAGCTCCTTCAGATGCATGGTTGGCTTGTTCATTTGAGATATATCTTGTTTCTTGAGACAGGCCTGTGGCATTATAAACTTCCTTCTTAGAACTGCTTTTTCTGGGTCCCCTTGATTTTGAAACATAGTGTTTCAACTTTCATTTGTCTCAAGGTTTTTGTGTTTTTTTTTTTTTTTTTTAAATTTACTCTTTGATTTCTTCATAGACCAGCTGGTTGTTTAGCAGCATATTGTTTAGCCTCCTTCTGTTTTTGTCTTTGTTTGTTTGTTTGTTTGTTTGTTTGTTTTTTCCAGTTGATTTCTAGTTTTATACCATTGTGGTCAGAAAAGATGCCTTATATGACTTCAATCTTCTTAAATTTATTGAGACTTGTTTTGTGGCCTAACGTGATCTATCCTAAAGAATGTTCCATATGCACTTGAAAAGATTGTGTAATCTGTTGCAGTGTATGGAATGTTCTGTATATACGTATTAAGTCCATCTGGCCTTATGTGTCGTTTATTTTTTTTTTTTAAAGATTTTATTTTTTGTTTGACAGAGAGACAGCCAGCGAGAGAGGGAACATAAGCAGGGGGAGTGGGAGAGGAAGAAGCAGGCTCATAGCAGAGGACCCTGATGTGGGGCTCTATCCCAGAATGCCAGGATTACGCCCTGAGCTGAAGGCAGATGCTTAACGACTGAGCCACCCAGGCGCCCCATGTGTCATTTAAAGCCAGTTTCCTTACTGATGTTCTGTCTAGATGACCTAGATGCAAGGAGGTTTTTAAATCTTCTAGTATTATTATGTTGCTTTCAATTTCTCCCTTTATCTCTGCTAATATTTGCTTTATATATCTAGGTGCTCCTCTATTAAATTCATAGATACTCATAATTGTTTTATCTTCTTGTTGGATTGTTTCCTTTATCAGTATTTAATACCCTTGCTTCTTGTTACAGTCTTAGTTTTATTTTATTTATTTATTTATTTATTTATTTATTTATTTATTTTTATTATGTTCAGTTAGCTACCATATAGTACATCATTAGTGTTTGATGTAGTGTTCAACGATTCATTAGTTGCATAGAACACCTAGTGCTCATCACAGCACGTGCCCTCCTTAAGTCTTTGTTTTAAAGTCTGTTTTGTTGGCTACAAGTATTGCTATCCCAGCTTTCTTTTTCTTTCATTCCATTTACGTGGAATGATTTTTTTTTTCTAAATCCCTCTTTTATCCTTTTACATCTTTAAGCCTGAAGTAAATCTCCTATAGGCAGCATATGGATAGGTCTTTTTTTCTTAATCCATTCAGTCACCCTGTGTCTTTTAAATGAAATATTTAGTTCATTTACATTTAAAGTAATTATTTATAATTATGTACTTATTGCCTTTTTTTAAAATTGTTTTCTGGTTGTTTTATAGTTCTCTCTCTGCTCCTTTTGCTCTCTCTCTTTCTCTATATATCTATATATATATATCAATAGATAGATAGATAGATAGATAGATAGATAGATATATGATGACTTTCTTTGCTGCTATTTTTGAATTCTTTTCTCTTTCTCTATTTATTTTTTGTATCTATTATAGGTTTTGGATTTGTGGTTAACATGAGGTTCGTATATAGCATCCTATGTATTATAGGAGTTTATTTTAAGTTTATGGTCACTTAAGTTTGAACATATTTTAAAAGCACTATATTTTTACTCCTCCCATGTTTCTTTTTTCACATCATATTTTGCATGTTTATATAACCCTTTTCTAATTATTATAGATATAGCTGATTTTACTACTTTTGTCCTTCAACCTTCCTATTAGCTTTGTAAGTAGTTAATCCACTACCTGTATGTTTGCTTTACAATTGAGAATATTTCTTATATTTTCCTTGCTTTAAATGATTTGCTTGTCTTTACACTTAAAGAAGTCCCTTAACATTTCTTGTAAGACTAGTTTATTGGTGATGAACTCCTTTGACTTTTGTTTGTCTGGGAAACTCTTTCTCTCTCCTTCAACTTTGAATTTTGACCTTACCAGTTAGAATATTCTTGATTGTAGGTTTTTTACATCTTTGTTTTATTTGTTTGTTTTCCTTTTGCCACTTTGAATATATGGTGTCACTCTCTCTATCTAACATGCGAGTTTCCTTCTAAAAAATCATCTGATATTACTATGGGTATTTCCTTATACATAACTAGTTGCTTTTCTTTTGCTGCTTTTATGATTCTCTTCAAATTTTGACATTTTAATTATGTGTCTTGGTGTGAACCTCTTTAACTTCATCTTGTTTGGGGCTCTCTGTGCTTCTTGGATCTGGATGTCTTCTCCAGGTTAGGAAAGTTTTCAGCTATTATTTCTTTGAATAAATTTTCTGCACCTTTTCTGTCTCTTCTCCTTCCTGGACCTGTATAATGAAATTGTTAGTGTGCTTGATGTTGTCTCAGTGTCCACTTAAACTATCCTCATGTTATTTTTCTTAATTTTAAATTTATTTTGCTGTTTAGCTTGATTTCCATCTACCTTCTTTTCCAGTTTTCTGATCTATTCTATATCATCTAATCTGCTATTCTTTTTCTCTAGTATATTTTCATTTCGTTTATTGTATGCTTCATCTCTGATTGTTCTTTTTTACATTTTCTCTCACTTTTTTGAAGTTTTCACTGTGTTCATCCATTATTTTCATGAATTCAGAGAGCATTTTTATGACCAATACTTTGAAATCCTTATCTGAGTTTCATTTAGGTTTTTGTTTGTTTGTTTTCTGAGATTCTGTCTTGTTTTTTGTTTTGTTTTGTCTTATTTATTTTGTTTTGTATGGGGGAGTGTATTTATCTGTCTCCTCATTTTGCTTGACTCTCTGTGTCTGTTTCTATGTATTAGGTAGATCAGCTACCTTTCCTGGTCTTGAAGGAATGGCCTTAGATAGAAGGTATCCTGTGGCACCCAGAAGCACAATTTTCCCTGGTCTCCAGAACTAGATACTCTCAGGGTGCTGCATGTGCCCTCGCATTGTATCTGTCTGTGAATGCTATGGGAGGGCTGATGCATATGGGTGGCCCCGGTCCATCTAGCTGCAGGGCCAAGCTATGACTGTTGCACATGAGCTGGTGGTCAGGGTTATCCTATCTTCTGTGAGCTCTGACTGAGGTACTGGGTTATCCAGGACTTTCAGTGGGCAAACTTCCCTGGAGCTTGCAGTCTAGAAGGAAAATTCCAAAGTGGTACCCTCACTGTTGGGATTAGTATGGCAGTATAAGATAGTAGCAATGGCTGCCACTGCCAGTATCTCAGTCCCAAGGGAGAGGCCTGACTGCCTCCCTCTCTGGCAGGTGCTCCAAGATTAGTAAACTAGATGAGCAGAGGGATCTAGTTCCTAGGTCCCCTTCAGAGGGAATTATTTCATATGTAGTGGATTTGCTGTATCTGGGAGGAGGCGAGCTCAGGATATTCCTACCCCACCATCTTAACGTTCCCTGAAATCAACAATGTTGGAAGGAGGAAGCTAGTGAGTGTCTCCCATGGTCTGCCAGACAGTTTTCCTACTTCCATTTGGGTAAATTTTAATGACTTATCCTAAAATTCATTTTCTTCATAGCTCAGTGCATTGTATCTATGAAACTAAAAGTAGTTCTTCATGTCTTCTTTCTCTCTACTTGTAGTTTATATTACAGTATTCATCTGTAGGCTGAAATTGCTTATATTATCTTGCATGTTTTCCCACATTTTCCATTAGATCTTTAACATATTAATTGTGGTTAGTTTAAATTCCCTGTTATATCTCAGTCTTTTTCTTCTGATTATTGTATTTCTTGGCATGTTTTTATTTCTTGATTTGTTTATGCCATTATTATTTAAAAAACAGGAAAGCTGGATAATATAATAAAGATTGAAAAACCCCCACAGAAACACAGTATTTATGCTTTGAAATAAACATGCCTTCATATTTTTCCTGCTTCTGGACTTTTCATGTGAGGTTTGAGGTTAATTTGTTCAGAAGCAAAGGTGGATTATATGGATAGTATTGTTACTTTTGTTACCCTTAATGCCTGACAGACTTCAAATTGCTTTAGTGATACCTAGCATTTAAAGTGGGAATTTATTTGTCAGAGGTTGGCTTTTGATTACTGTTCCACATATAGCTGTAAACCTTCCCTTTCTGTTGTGTCTTGGAGAGGTCTCCCTCCAGTATTTCACTGTTTTTGACTTTTGTGAGCTGGTAGTTAGTTTTTGGGTTATGGGGGAAAGTACCTTCTCAATTACAATTATTCTTTAGTCTCAGGGAGCCATTCTTTCTCTAAGTCTTGAGAATGTGGATTTCTCACTGTTTCTGCTCCTCCTGTAGCTATAGTTCTGGGTGCAGCATGCATCCCTGCCCTTTCCCCAGGGCTAGGAGTTTTGTGTATGTTTCCTTTCACTGTCATGAAAGTGACATTGTTTATTGCCCTTACCTTCCAATTTAAGTCTTTTGTTCTCTATGGGAGGTAGTAGATAGGGAATTATTTCATATGTTTCCTGCAGCAGCTGTTGTTCTCACTTGGCCTTTGCTACAAGGAAAGCTTTCTCACATTTCTCATCAGTTTTTTTTTTTTGTTTTTTGTTTTTTGTTTTTTGTTTTTTTTTGATGAGCTCCTGTTGAAGTCCATGGGGAAGAGCGTGCAAGTAGGTGTATTTGCATCCCCCACGGATTCTATATTCTGCTAGATCACATTTGGCCTTTACTAGTTCTTTAACAATTTTCAATTATTTAACAATTCTCATTAGTGTCAAGCTGTTTCTGCCCAAATAATCATAACTTTTCTCTCCTTGCAGGTTTACATTGCTTTCATAGTTTCTGTATTTCATAGTTTTCAACTTGCATAGATTTTAGGTTAGTTTTTGCTCTGCCAACGCAGGTCTTTGATAAGTTCAAGAAAAATGGTAAATTTTGCACCTTGACTATTTGTTTGTTTCTATAAGGGTGGAAACCATGGTCTTTGCAGTTTTATATACCTCAAGTACAAATTAAAAGCCCCTTATCTGCCTTTTTAAAAGATAATTTTATTGAATATATAGAGCTCCATATTCAGATTTTTCATTGTTGTTCTTTTCACAATATTTTTTGATGAAATTATCTTTTGGCTTAAATAGTTCCTGACAAAAAGTATGCAGTATTATTTACCTTTTTTCCATCATATATAGTAAATCTTTTTTCTCTGACTGGTAGTAAACAGCTCAATTATGGAGTATTGGCATTATTTTCTTAAGTTGAGTTTGCTTGTAGTTTTCGAGGTTCATGAGTTGCAGGTTTGTAATTTTCATCTTGAGTTGTAGGTTTGTATTTGTAAATTTCACCAAATAAAATAATCATGTATGTGCCTGCTCCATATCTGGAACTCTGATTATATGTATTTTGGATTCCTTAATATTTTAAACACATTACTAAAGTGGTACTTATGTTTTCAGTATATTTTTTTCTTGGATTTCTTAATTTTTAGTGGTTTTGTTGCTTTGTCTTTGGTTTTACTGATATTTTGTTCTATAATATCTAATATCTTGTTATCTTGTTAACATGGTCTTGTGAAATTTTTATTTCAGACATTATTTTTTTCATGCCCAGATGTTTGTTTTGTATTTTTTTATATATATTTTTTTACTCATTATTGTTCATGCTTCGCTTTACATTTGTTTATATATTGATCATTTTTGAACAGTAGAATTCATGTCTTTGCTAATTCTATCATCTCAAGTCATGTTTTGGTTGATTTCTGTTGGCTTATTTTTATTAATTATAAATTAAATATCCTTTCTTTGCATATATGGTAGTTTTCATTGGATGCCAGATTTATAAATTTTACATTATTAAATGTTGTATTTTTTTAACGCTATTAAATGGTATTACATTTTGCTCTGACAAGCAATAGATTTAACTATGGATCAGTTTACTCATTCTGAAGTCTTTCGTTAAGCTTAAATAGGGCATGTCTGGAGCATCCTTTAATCTAGGACTAGGTTGTCCACACTCCTAAGATGTAGACATGGGATATTTATGGTACTTAACCATGATTTAATACTCTAGCTTGAGAGAATTTACATGACTCCCAGCTACTTGTGATTTCTGAAAAATATTAACTTTCAATTTTTCAACTATAAATGTGCAAACTGTAAATGTGCAAATTGGTATTGCGATAGGACATATATGCAGCTTTGTGAATATATTTCTCTTTATTGATTGTGAAACTCTGCCTTTTAAATTGGCATCTGGCTTATCAAATCCAAACAACAGTTTCTGTCTTTTTGAGTCAGTGAATATTTTCAGGTGTCTATATTCAAGTGTGAATTGAAGGGTACTCAACTTAATTATTGTTATGGTATTGCTACTTCTTGTTTTCCATAATTGTTTTTTCTCTCTTTTGTTCAGCTTGATTACTTTCCATTACTCAGTCTTCCAGGTCACTAATTTGTTCCTCTGCTTCTTCCATCCTGCTGTTCATTCCATGAAGCATGTTTTTCATTTCATTTATTAAGCTCTTTATCTTTGCTATGTTATTCTTTATCTCTGTGTTAAGGGTCTCACTCATATCTTCCGCTCTTTCTTCAAGTCCAGTGAGTATACTCATGATCATTGCTTTAAATTCTCTGTCTGGCATGTTACTTCTATCCGTTTCACTCCTATCTCTGGCCATGGCCTTGTCCTGTTCTTTCATTTAGGACAAATTTCTGTCTCCTCATTTTGCCTGTCTCTCTGTGTCTGTTTCTATGTGTTAGGAAAGTCAGCTATGTCTTCTACTCTTGAAAGCAGTGACTTGATGAAGAAGAGGTCCCAGAGTGTGCTGCAGTTTAGTGTCCCTTGTTCACCAGAACCTGGCACTTTAGGAGAGTATCCTATGGATGTTGCTTGTGCCCTGCTATTGTGTCTGAGTCACTTTTCCTTTCATTGCAGTCATCTGTACTGACTCTGCCTGTTGTGGGGCTGTGCTAGTTCTCTGTGATGTTAGTGGGACACAGGTAGGGCAGCGCTAATGAGGAATGCCCACCAGTAAACTTTGGAGCAGAGCAGCAGTGTTAGCAAAATTTGAGCTGTGTCACTGGTCCTATATCCTATCCCCTGAAGTGCTGTGGTGGTTGAGGGCTACGCACTAGGGTCGCAAAGCTGGGTGCAGTTGCACAGTGGTGGCTGGAGGCATGTGGCTGGGTATAGCAGCTGGGCATGTTGTGGCAAATGGGTGTGGCACATAGCAGCAGCTGTGCACACCGTAGTTGTGCAGAACATACACGCAGCTTTAACAAAATTTACTCTGAGCCCAGGGCCAAGGCTAGCAGGCTTGGAGTGGGCAAGTCCTCAGGAGAACTCATTGGCATGGCACACTGCTAGCAGATTAGTTAACGAGTGTATAGACAGCACTGACTCCTGCAGGTGGCCCTGCATTTATGTGGGAGTCAAGGGAGGAAAATGGCGTCTGCCAGCTCCCTCATTTTCAGAGAATTCCCTGACACAGTCCAAAATCAGTATGAATAGATCTGTCTCACAGTCACCCCCAGCGTTGTGTAAACTGCCATTTTTTTGTTGCCTTTCTGCATTGGCTGCTATCTCTTTAAGGGTGGAGACCCACCTATCACTTGCTTCTTGGACTGGCCCAGTGCTGACTCAGCTGACTTTTAAAGCTCCAGGCTCCTAAGTCCCACTGGCTTTACAAACTCACAGAATTCAGCCCCTCTGCTTGTTAAAGCCAAACATTCCGGGGATTCGTCTTCCCCATGTGAGGTCTCTCATATAAGGGCCCTTTTCTCTGCCTTCTCTGCACACACAGCCTCCCTCCAACTTTCTGACCTTTCTAATCCTTCTGGTGCAGCATCTTCTCTATAGTTAGTTATGGAGTTTCTTCTGCCAGTACTTGGATCTTTCTCCAGTTTATTGACTTGGATGTGTATGATACCTAGTTGTTAACATGGGGCGGGATAAGCTCAGGATCCTCCTATTCTGTCATCTTGATGCAAAGTATTACTGCTGTTTCTAATACTGCTGCTGCTACTATAGAAAGACCTATTTCTAAAATGTGACTAGTAAAATCTTTGCAATTCGTGTTTGCCCCAGGAAAATATGTTTTATTATTTTTCCTCAAGTATACAATGATTTCTTCTGTTAAACTTGATCCAGATACTTCCTATGGCTAAGATTTTTTTTTTTTCAATAATGGGATAGACATTCCTTCAAGATATTCTTTGAGATCAAATAAGTATCAAACCTAGTTATTCTATTCACAGATACAAAAAACACATTTGTAGAAAATCAACTTAGATTGTATAGATTCATGATATTTTAAATGTTAAGAAAAATGTAGATTAAGAAGTTTTTCTTATTTTTGAATTTGGCCTAAAAATACTCTTTTTTATTGTCAGCTGGGATCTACCTGGTTTACTTAGGCTTAAGTAAAAACCCTAATTTTGTATAACTACTATTTATTTCCTCATTTTAAAGGTTTATAAGTTTTGAGCACACAGAGAGCACAGCAGTCAGACTTTTGAAAGAAGAAATTGTATTATGAGTATTTGTAGATGTTATATCTATTTCAGTATCACAGGCCTGATTATTTTTCCATGTTTAAAAAATAAAGATCAAGTTACATAAGTTTAAAGGATATAAACATTGAAATGAGTCCAAAGAAAGTTTGCTCTTTTCCGCTTTTACTTTTTCTTTCCTATTTTTTGTTATTTCCTATGTACCAAATAAAAATGTGAGGGCAGACTAATAGGATAAATCTGTTAAAAATATACTGTCAGCTTCATGAAATAAGAGCTGGATCTTACTATGCTGTTTCCTGGAAGAATGTAGGCTCCATGAAGACAGGAATATGTTTCTTTTCATTACATATATATCGTAAGGAACTAGAAAAGAAAAACTTTGTTTATAATCATTGCTTAATAATTTTTATTGGGCACTATCTTTTGAATGAATAAGTATATTTTACTGAATATATATTTTTTTCATTCTTGCAGCATTCACAAGAATCATCAATCCATACCCCCTACATATACTAATTTTACAATTGGTAAACCCAGGTCTCAATGAGGTTATTGTCTGATGTTACTAAAGGAAAACAGAGGCACTTTACAGAGGCATTGTGTGGTCTTTTTTCAGGGTATATATAGAACAAAACAGTATTGTAGTTTGGGTAAAAACTTATCCGAAAAACAAGTTCTTTATATATTTTTCAGTGAACTAGAAACATAACCTCATAATATATTCTTTAAAAAGCGCCTTTGGGAGATATGAGATAAAATGTATTTTACATAGATATATAGACACACATAAATCTAACTCTGTGTTTCTACCTACTCAGCTACAGCTACCTAACTTTCTACTCTCTGTCCATTTAAATCTAATTTTTATAGTAGGTTTAAAATTTAATCTATTCTTTGTTCTTCCATAGTAGTGTTATTGCAGCAGTGTTGTTTGTTTTGTTTTATTCTATTCTGAGTTATTTTTTGTCTCATAACACGCAGAGGATGTCAACTGTAATCATTTTTAATTAGCTTATGTCATTATGCAAGATAAGTCACTTTTTAGATTTTGGGCAAATATACAATAGTGATCGCCTCTATAAACACCATTTATCTCTTTGTGAATAAGTATTAACTAGCAGAAAACCTTTAGAAGTAGTAATAATAATAATGTAATATTATAGTGGGTTAGGCAAGCCCATGTGCGGTTCTAGACTTGAGTTTTGTATGATGTAGAGAAGGTAGACAGTAGCATATCCCTTCCCTTCCATGCTCTGGTTGCTTCATTTGTACAGAATAATGACACTGAATTCCCAGGCAAAGTGACTGAAGGAAGTTTTCTTTATAATTGTGAATGTGAAATAATATATTTTTAAGGTGATATTTATTTGTGTTTTCAGATGTTCAGCTTGTAGTGACAGTCACAGTCTGCTTTGCTTTTTGCCACCTAGAAAATTCTGTCTGAAGGAGAATTTAAGATGGAGGCATAAGAAGATTCTGAACCACCTCTTCCCACAGACAGCGAATCTAAGCTAAATATACATATTTTCTCTCTGAGAAAGATCTGAAAACTAGATTAACTGCTTTTCCACAACAAAGAACAAAAGGATTACATCAAGACAATTAGGAGAGGCAGGAACATGGTTTCTCCAAAAACGCCACCCCTGGTGTTGCAACACATAATAATAAGAAACTTCACTCAGAGGAGCAATGGTTGATGCCCCACATCAGGCACTCTGACCCTTGGGATTTACACAGGAAAGACAAATCCCCAAAAGTTCTGGCTTAAAAAACCAAGAGGGCTGACATCCATGTGATCCCAAGTGCTACAAAACCCTTTTAAAGGACTCACATGCAGTCTCATTTGACTCAAGACATAGAGAAAAGATAGCAGTTTGAAAAGAGCCTAGACTGTATGTGAAGATTCATTTGTTAATCTTAAAGCATCCATTGCAGGGGGAGGGGACAGTTGAAACTCTCCCCAGAGAGGAAGGTGCTGGCAGATACCATCTGTGCTCTCCACATACATGGCTAGTACAGCTGGACAAGCTCAGACATGGCATCCACCCACAGTCTTACTAAGACAGGCAGTGGTGACTGGTGGCAGCATTCTTTTGCTGCCCTGCTGAAGCTGGAGAACATGTGCAGTTGCAGCATTCTCCTGCTCCCTCACCAGGGCAAGTGAGCATGAATGGTGGTAGAGTTCTTTCACTCCCTAGCTAAGTAAGTGTGTCCAGGCAGTTGCAATACTCTCCTTCCCCCTGGCTAGGGATAGCAAGCACAAATGGTCATGGCATTCTCCTGCTCTTAGTTTAAGCTTGTGCATGTGCACAGAGAAGGCATTTTTCCACTGCATTGCTGAAGCCCATGGGTATCTGCATTCAAGACAGCTTCCCAGGGTACCTGGGTGGCTCATTCATTAAGCGTCTGCCTTTGGCTCAGGGCGTGATCCCGGAGTACTAGGATCGATCCCCACATCAGGCTTCTCCACTGGGAGCCTGCTTCTTCCTCTCCCACTCCCCCTGCTTGTATTCCCTGTCTCTCTCTGTCAAATAAATAAATAAAATCTTAAAAAAAAAAAAAAAAAGACAGCTTCCCGCTACTTTTCTAAAGCTGTGGAGCATGTTCTGCCCCTATACTCTCCAGCTGCTTTGCTTAAGCCATTGGGAGCGATCACACAGGGAGCATCCCTTGACTGTGTGACTGTGATGACCAAGGAGCTTAGTGTTACTGAGCTCCATGTGACTGTAACAAGAAGCATTTCCTAGCAGACCACCCCCACCCCCAGGGCTCTGCACAGACAACAGACTGAAACACAACCCATTGTCCTGTGAAAATATCCTATTCAGTTTGTCTGGAGCTTCAGCCTGAAGGACAGGCTTCAAGTTTTCCACACATCTAGAGGCAAGGAAGGCATTCCCAGTGAAAGTAAGCATGGACACAGCATTTTTGTATACCCTCCTTGGCCTCACCACAGCTGAACAAAACCTCTTAGAAAGGAGCTTACACACTTGTCTACAACCTTAATTTTTACAACTGTTGCCCAGGGAACACTGCCAAATCTCCTGGTATGGAGGCCAGCAGTGATTGTGACTACACAGGGCTGTATATATTTGTATAAAAGCTGCTGCTGCCTAACAGTCTGGCTTCTAGTCAGCCTGAAATTTGGTGGTAAATGTGATTATTTTCCTTGGAACATTGGAAGCCTTGGCACACCCTCAACAACAGGAACATATCAAGAACAAATCAGGCTGAAGATATGGAAGCAACTCAAAAGAACATATGGTATATACAATGGAATATTACTTACCCATAAAAAAGAGTGAAATCTTGGTATTTACAACAAGATGGAGGGATCTAGACGATATTATGCTAAGTGAAACAAGTCAGCCAGACAGAGATAAATATCATATGATTTTACTCATATGTGGAATTTAAGAAACAAAACAAAGAAAAGGAAAAGAGGCAAAAAAAAAAAAGAAAAAAAGAAAAACCACACTCTTAAGTACAGAAAACAAACTGGTGGTTGCCAGAAGGGAGATGGGTGGGGATGGGTGAAATGAGTGATGAGGATTAAGAGTACACTTATTGTGATAAGCACTGAGAAATGTATAGAATTGCTGAATCATTATATTGTACACCTGAAACTAATAAACATTGTATGTTAATTATACTTGAATTTTAAAAAAATGAACAAACAAAGCAAAACTAATAAACATAGAGAACAAATTGGTGATTGACAAAGGGGAGGGAAAGATAGGAGGTAGGCAAAATGGATGAGTAGGATCAAGAGGAACAAATGTCCAGTTATAAATAAGTCATGAGGATATAATGTATACCATGGTGACTCTAGTCAATAAATTGTAGTGCATATTTGAAAGCTTCTAAGAGAGTTAATCTTAAAAGTTCTTAGCATAAGAAAAAAATGTGTAATTTTGCATGATGATAAATGGTAACTAGACTTATAATCATTACACAGTATATACAAATATCAAATTATGTTGTATACCTGAAACTAATATTATATCATATCAATTATATCTTAATTAAAAATAATAATAATAATAATAAAAACACAATTAAGCACCAGCACAAATGTATGAGGTAAGCACTATTATTCATCCCCATTATGGAGATGAGAAAATTGAGGCACAGTGAGTTTATGTGACTTGTCCAGGGTCAGACAGGTATAGTCAGGCTCCAAACCCTGGCAGTTTGGCTATGGAGTCTATGCTCTTAACCACTTGTCATTCTGCCTCTCAAGAAAAGTATGTCGAATAATTAGTCAAGGCCATCAATTAAGACCCACTGGAAACCAACTCCTAAAAAAAAAATCCTAAAAAAAAAAAATCAGGCTGCTTAGACAATCAACAAGTTTGAGAAAGAGCAAGAGTTAGAGCAAGGTTACTATAAAGTTCATCACTTATGTAATGCTGCTCCTTCAAGACTGAGAGAAGTAGCTCTAATGCCTAATGCATAAAAATAAGCACAGAGAATCAAGTAAAATGAAGAAACAGAAAAATATGTTCCAAATGAAAGAACAAGACAAAACCTCAGAAAAAGACCTTAGCGATATGGAGATAAGTAATCTTCCTGGTAAAGAATTTAAAGTAATGATCATAGAAGGAGGGAGGTTAAGATGGCAGAGGAGTAGGGGACCCCTTTTTCAGCCGGTCCCCTGAGTTGAGCTGGATAGGTACCAGACCAGCAGGAATATCCACGGAATCAGCCTGAGACGCAGGAAGATACATCTGGATCTCTACAAATGAACATCTCCAGCGCTGAGTATCGAGGTACGAAGCGGGGAGCCGTGAAACCGCGCACAGATATCGGAAGCTAAACAGAAGGGGGAGGGAGCCGCCGTGTCAGGGCGCCGGGAAGCGGTAGCCACCTGCAAGGGGGAGCGGACAGACCGCGGACCCGCACGCTTGAGACAGCAGACTGAGAAGGGAGCTCCGGGAGCGCAAGCAGGACGGCTGGCGGTTGGCGGGCCACCTGCATGGGAGAGCAGGCGGACTCGTGGATGGCACCCGCGAGACAGCAGACTTAGAACGCGAGCTCCAGGAGCGCGCGCAGGGCGGCTGGCAGGCCACCTGCACCGGGGAGCGGGCGGACGGCGGACCCGCACTCTGGAAACAGCAGACTGAGTCCATGAGCCGGGAGCATGCGCCACCAAGCATCTGACGGAGCTCCGGAGCTCCGGTGTGCTCACTGGATCGAGGCTGAGACCGGGAGCTCCGGGAGCGTCCGCGGGGCGGCTGGCGGCTGGAGGGCCACCTGCACGGGGGAGCAGGCGGACTCGCGGTCAGCACCCGTGAGACACCAGACTGAGACGGGGAGCTCCGGGAGCCCGCGCGGGGCGGCTGGCGGCGGGCGGGGTTGGAAACACAAAGGACAGAGACGTGCCGGCCCTGGAAGTGAGGGCTGGGACGCCGGGTGTGGGGCGCACAGCCCGGGATGCTGCAGGGTTGAGCAGCACCAACAGAAACAGAGTTAAAGTGGCCAGAACATCAGTGGAGAACGATCCGCGATCCCTCTGTTCTGAGACAGAGGCTGAATTTCAGCCGCTGCTGCTCTCTCAGAAGAGGCATAGCAAACCGCCAGGGAAAGCCGCCAGAGAACAAAAGCCCGGAAATACCGGCTCACAGGGTGCCCATCCCCATCCCCCCTCGCAAGGGACACAGAGACTCTACCCAAACAGGGTTTTCTGAGTACCTGCAGGCAGGCCCCTCCCCCAGAAGGCAGGCTGAAAAATCAAGAAGCCCACAACCCGGAGCGCCTGAGTGGCGCAGTCACCAAGCACCTGTCTTCGGATTAGGGTGTGATCACAACGCTCCGTAAGGAGTCCTTCATCGGGCTTCTCCACCGGGAACCTGCTTCTTCCTCTCCCACTCCTCTGCTTGGGTTCCCTTTCTTGCTGACTGTCTCTCTCTCTCTCAAATAAATAAATAAACTCTTTAAGGAAGAAGCCCACATCCCTAAGATCTCTATAAAACAAGGGCGCACGGCCTGGGTCCCAGTCAACACTTGGGCTCTGGACAACCCTGCAATCTCTCTTCATCAGAATGACGAGAAGGAGAAGTCCCCCCCAGCAAAGAAAAGATAATGAGTCTGTGGCCTCTGCCACAGAATTGGCCTCGGCCACAGAATTAATACATATGGATGTATCCCAATTATCAGAAATGGAATTCAGAGCAACAATGGTCAAGATGATGAGTAAACTTGAAAAAAGCATCAGAGAAAGCGTTGCTGAGAATATAGAATCCCTAAGGGCAGAAATGAGAGCGAATCTGACAGAAATTAAAAATTCTATGAGCCAAATGCAGTCAAAACTAGAGGCTCTGACGGCCAGGGTCACCGAGGCAGAGGAACGCGTTAGCGAATTGGAGGATGGGTTAGTAGAAGAAAAAACGAAAATAGAAGCTGGTCTTAAAAAAATCCACGCCCACGAATGTAGATTACGGGAGATTACTGACTCTATGAAACGATCCAATGTCAGAATCATCGGCATCCCTGAAGGGGTGGAGAAAAACAGAGGTCTAGAAGAGATATTTGAACAAATTGTAGCTGAAAACTTCCCTAATCTAGCAAGGGAAACAAGCATTCGTGTCCAAGAGGCAGAGAGGACCCCATCCAAGCTCAACCAGGACAAACCTACGCCACGGCATGTCATAGTGCAATTCGCAAATATTAGATCCAAGGATACAGTATTGAAAGCGGCCAGGGCAAAGAAATTTCTCACGTACCAAGGCAAAGGTATCAGGATTACGTCAGACCTGTCTACAGAGACCTGGAATGAGAGAAAGGCTTGGGGGGGCATTTTTAAAGCTCTTTCAGAGAAAAACATGCAGCCAAGGATCCTTTATCCAGCAAAGCTGTCATTCAGAATTGATGGAGAAATAAAGACGTTCCAAAATCGCCAATCATTAACCAATTTCGTAACCACGAAACCAGCCCTACAGGAGATATTAAGGGGGGCTCTATAAAGGTAAAAAGGCCCCAAGAGTGATACAGAGCAGCAAGTCACAACCGATACAAAGACTTTAAAGAGAAATGGCATCATTAAAATCATATCTGTCAATAATCTCTATCAATCTAAATGGCTTAAACTCTCCCATAAAACGCCACAGGGTTGCAGATTGGATAAAAAGACATGACCCATCCATTTGCTGTCTACAAGAGACTCATTTTGAACCCAAAGATGCATTCAGACTTAGAGTAAGGGGATGGAGTACCATCTTCCACGCAAATGGACCTCAAAAGAAAGCTGGAGTAGCAATTCTCATATCAGATAGACTGGATTTTAAACTAGAGGCCATAGAGAGAGATACAGAAGGGCACTATATTATTCTTAAAGGAAGTATTCAACAAGTGGATATGACAATTATTAATATATATGCCCCCAACAGGGGAGCAGCAAGATACACAAGCCAACTCTTAACCAAAATAAAGAGACATATAGATAAGAACACAGTAATAGTAGGGGACCTCAACACCCCACTATCAGAAATAGACAGAACACCCTGGCAAAAACTAAGCAAAGAATCAAAGGCTTTGAATGCCATACTCGACGAGTTGGACCTCATAGATATATATAGAACACTACACCCCAGAACCAAAGAATACTCATTCTATTCAAATGCCCATGGAACATTCTCAAGAATAGATCATGCTCTGGGACACAAAACAGGTCTCAGCCAATACCAAAAGATTGAAATTATCCCCTGCATATTCTCAGACCACAACGCTCTGAAATTGGAACTCAACCACAAGGAAAAACCTGGAAGAAACTCAAACACTTGGAGGCTAAGAACCATCCTGCTCAAGAATGACTCGATAAACCAGGAAATCAAAAAACAAATTAAACAATTTATGGAGACCAACGAGAATGAATACACAACGGTCCAAAACCTATGGGATACTGCAAAGGCAGTCCTAAGGGGGAAATACATAGCCATCCAAGCCTCACTCAAAAGAATAGAAAAATCTAAAATGCAGTTTCTATATTCTCACCTCAAGAAACTGGAACAGCAACAGAGGGACAGGCCTAACCCACTGACAAGGAAGGAGTTGACCAAGATTAGAGCAGAAATCAATGAATTAGAAACCAGAAGCACAGTAGAGCAGATCAACAGGACTAGAAGCTGGTTCTTTGAGAGAATCCATAAAATTGATAGACCACTGGCAAAACTTGTCCAAAAACAAAGAGAAAGGACTGAGATTATTAAAATTATGACTGAAAAGGGAGAGGTCACGACCAGCACCATTGAAATTGCAAGGATTATTAGAAACTTTTATCAACAGCTATATGCCAAAAAACTAAACAATCTGGAAGAGATGGAGGCCTTCCTGGAAACCTATAAACTACCAAGACTGAAACAGGAAGAAATAGATTTCTTAAATAGGCCAATTAACTATGAAGAAATTGAGTCAGTGATAAACAACCTTCCAAATAATAAAACTCCAGGCCCAGACGGTTTTCCTGGGGAATTCTACCAAACATTCAAAGAAGAAATAATACCTATTCTCCTAAAGCTATTTCAAAAAATAGAAACAGAAGGAAAGCTACCAAACTCATTCTATGAGGCTAATATTACCTTGATCCCCAAACCAGGCAAAGACCCCCTCAAAAAGGAGAATTACAGACCGATTTCTCTAATGAATATGGATGCCAAAATCCTCAACAAGATCCTTGCTAATAGAATCCAACAGTACATTAAAAGGATTATCCATCATGACCAAGTGGGATTCATACCTGGGATGCAAGCATGGTTCAACACTCGCAAATCAATCAATGTGATACATCATATCAACAAGAAAAGACTCAAGAACCATATGATCCTCTCAATTGATGCAGAAAAAGCATTTGACAAAATACAGCATCCTTTCCTGATTAAAACCCTTCAGAGTGTAGGAATAGAGGGTACATTTCTCAATCTCATAAAAGCCATCTATGAAAAGCCTACTGCAAGCATTATTCTCAATGGGGAAAAGCTGGAAGCCTTTCCCTTAAGATCAGGAACACGACAAGGATGCCCACTCTCGCCACTATTATTCAACATAGTACTAGAAGTCCTTGCAACAGCAATCAGAAGACAAAAAGGGATCAAAGGTATCCAAATCGGCAAAGAAGAAGTCAAACTGTCTCTCTTTGCAGATGACATGATACTCTATATGGAAAACCCAAAGGAATCCACTCCCAAACTATTAGAAGTTATAGAACAATTCAGTAAGGTGGCAGGATACAAAATCAATGCCCAGAAATCAGTTGCATTTCTATACACGAATAACGAGACTGAAGAAAGAGAAATTAGGGAATCCATCCCATTTACAATAACACCAAAAACCATACGTTACCTTGGAATTAACTTAACCAGAGACGTAAAGGACCTATATCCTAGAAACTATAGATCACTTTTGAAAGATATTGAGGAAGACATAAAAAGATGGAAAAATATTCCATGCTCATGGATTGGAAGAATTAACATAGTTAAAATGTCCATACTACCCAGAGCAATCTACACTTTCAATGCTATCCCGATCAAAATACCGAGGACATTTTTCAAAGAACTGGAACAAATAGTCCTTAAATTTGTATGGAACCAGAAAAGGCCCCGAATCTCCAAGGAACTGTTGAAAAGGAAAAACAAAGCTGGGGGCATCACAATGCCGGATTTCGAGCTGTACTACAAAGCTGTGATCACAAAGACAGCATGGTACTGGCACAAAAACAGACACATCGACCAATGGAACAGAATAGAGAACCCAGAAATGGACCCTCGGCTCTTTGGGCAACTAATCTTTGATAAAGCAGGAAAAAACATCCGGTGGAAAAAAGACAGTCTCTTCAATAAATGGTGCTGGGAAAATTGGACAGCTACATGCAAAAGAATGAAACTTGACCACTCTCTCACACCATACACAAAAATAAACTCCAAATGGATGAAAGACCTCAATGTGAGACAGGAATCCATCAAAATTCTAGAGGAGAACATAGGCAACAACTTCTATGACATCGGCCAGAGCAACCTTTTTCACGACACATCGCCAAAGGCAAGAGAAATAAAAGATAAAATGAACTTATGGGACTTTATCAGGATAAAGAGCTTCTGCACAGCCAAGGAAACAGTCAAAAAAACTAAGAGACAGCCCACGGAATGGGAGAATATATTTGCAAAGGACACCACAGATAAAGGACTGGTATCCAAGATCTACAAAGAACTTCTCAAACTCAATACACGAGAAACAAATAAACAAATCATAAAATGGGCAGAAGATATGAACAGACACTTTTCCAATGAAGACATACAAATGGCTAACAGACACATGAAAAAATGTTCAAAATCATTAGCCATCAGGGAAATTCAAATCAAAACCACACTGAGATACCACCTTACGCCAGTTAGAATGGCAAAGATAGACAAGGCAAGAAACAACAATTGTTGGAGAGGATGTGGAGAAAGGGGATCCCTCCTACATTGTTGGTGGGAATGCAAGTTGGTACAGCCACTCTGGAAAACAGTGTGGAGGTCCCTTAAAAAGTTAAAAATTGAACTACCCTATGACCCAGCCATTGCACTACTGGGTGTTTACCCCAAAGATACAGACGTAGTAAAGAGAAGGGCCATATGCACCCCAATGTTCATAGCTGCATTGTCCACAATAGCCAAATCATGGAAGGAGCCGAGATGCCCTTCAACAGATGACTGGATTAAGAAGCTGTGGTCCATATATACAATGGAATATTACTCAGCTATCAGAAAGAACGAATTCTCAACATTTGCTGCAACATGGACGGCACTGGAGGAGATAATGCTAAGTGAAATAAGTCAAGCAGAGAAAGACAATTATCATATGATTTCTCTCATCTATGGAACATAAGAACTAGGATGATCGGTAGGGGAAGAAAGGGATAAAGAAAAGGGGGGTAATCAGAAGGGGGAATGAAACATGAGAGACTATGGACTATGAGAAACAAACTGAAGACTTCAGAGGGGAGGGGGTGGGGGAATGGGATAGACTGGTGATGGGTAGTAAGGAGGGCACGTATTGCATGGTGCACTGGGTGTTATACGCAACTAATGAAGCATCAAACTTTACATCGGAATCTGGGGATGTACTGTATGGTGATTAACATAATATAATAAAATAAAATTAAAAAAATAAATAAAGTAATGATCATAAAGAACACTCATTGAATTTGGGAGAAGAGTGGATGGACACAGTGAGAACATCCAACAAAGAGGTGGAAAATATGAGAAAATACTAGAAATAAGTCACAGAGCTGAAAAATACAATGAACTGGAAAAAACAAAAACTAGAGGTGTTCAGCAACAGACTGGGTGAGGCGAAAGAATGGATCAGTCATGCAAAAGACAAAGAATGGAACTCATGCAGACAAAGCAACAAAAGAAAAAATAAATAAATGAAGATAATCTAAAGGACCAATAGGACAGCATCAAGTGAAGTAACATTTTCATTGTAGGGATTTCAGAAGAGAGAGAGAGAAAGGGGCAGAAAACATACTTGAAAAAATAATGGCTGAAAACTTTCCTAACCTAGGGAAGAAAACAAACTTCCAGGTTCAGGAAGCTCAGAAAATTCTAAATAAGATAAAACTAAAGAGATCTATGCCAAGACACATTAAAAATAAAATGTCAGAAGCTAAAGAATCTTAAAAGAAACATTGGTATATTAAAGGGAAACCCTATAAGGTGATCAGCAGATTTCCCAGTAGAAACTTTGCAAGGCCAGAAGAAAAATGCCATGACATATTCAAATTGCCAAAAGGAGAACATCAATAACAAAACTTCCAAACAAGAATACTCTACCTAGGAAGGTTATCGTTCAAAATTGAAGAAGAGAAAAAGACTTTTCTAGACAAGCAAAAGGTAAATGAGTTTATCACTACTAAACCAGCCTTACAAGAAATGTTAAAAGGACTTCTTTTAGCTAGAGAAAACAAAAAAGACACTAATTAATACTAAGAAAAACATGAAAGTAAAAATCTCATTGGAAAAGGTGAGTATACAATAAAGGTAGTGGATTGATCCCTATAAAATAATTACTATGAAAGTTATAAGCCAAATACAATAAAATAAAATAAACTACAATTAGTGAAGGAATGCATAAAATAAAAAAGTTGTAAAATGTGCTAGCAAAAACATAAACATTGGTGGGCTTGAGGAGTAAAATGTAGAGTTTTAGAATGTATATAAAGTTGCTGTAGACTTAAAAGAGATTGTTATATATGTAGGGTGATATATGTGAACATCACAGTAACCACAAAGCAAAAACTTATAGTAAGTATACAAAAGAAAATGAGAAAGCGGTCTAAACATAATACTAAAGATAAAGTTACCAAATCAAAATGGAAGAGAGAAAGAGACAAAACTTACAGAGAGGAATAATACAATACAATATAATGACAGAAAACAAACTGGCAATAAGTACATACTAATCAATAAATACTTTAAATGTAAATGTACTAAATTGTCTAATCAAAAGACATATAGAGTGCCTGAATGGATAAAAATCAAGACATCTCTATACTGGCTATAAGAGATTCACTTCAGAAGTCAGAACACACACAGTGTGAAAGTGAAGGGATGGAAAAAGATATTCCTTGTAAATGGAAATTGAAAAAAAAACTGGTGTGGCTATAAGAAATATCAGACAAACTAGACTTTAAAACAAAGACTGCAATCAAAGACATAGTGGGGTACTATCTAATGATAAAGGAGTCAATTCAGAATGATTATAAATATATTTGGACCCAACATAAAAGCACAAAAATATATAAAATAAATATTGACAGACCTAAAAGGAAAAGTCAACAGCAATATGATAATAATTAGGGACTTTAACACTCTATTTACATCTATGGGTAGATCATCCAGACAGAAAAGTAATAGAAACATCAGCCTTCAATGACACATTAGATCAACGAACTTAATAGATACATACGGAACATTCCACCCAAAGCAGCAGAATACACATTCTTCTCAAGTGCACTTAGAACATTCTCCAGGATAGATCACACATTAGGCCACAAAACAGTTCGTAAATTCAAGAAGATGGAAATTGTATCAAGCATCTTATCTGACCACAGTGGTATGAAACTTGAATTCAGTGAGAAGCAGAAAACTGGAAAAATTACAAATATGTAGAGATTAAACAACATATTACTGAAAAACTATTGGGTCATAGAAGAAATCAAAGAGAAAAAAATAGAGATAAGTGAAAATGAAAATATGATGTACCAAAATATATAGGATGCAGCAAAAGTGGTTCTAAGAGACATAAAAAATTTAACTTTACTCTTAAAGAACTACAAAAAGAAAAATATATGAAACCTGAATTTAGTAGAAGGAAAGACATAATAAAGATCAGAATGGAAACAAATGAGATAGAGGCTAAAAAGACAGTATAATAAATGAAACTAAGAGCTGCTGCTTTGAAAATATATAGAGTTAAAAAACCTGTATATGGACTCAAGAAAAAAGAAAGAGGGTTCAAATGAATAAAATCAGAAATGAAAGAGAAGTTACAACTTATACCACAGAAATACAGATGATCATAGGAGACTACTCTGAATTATACGACAAGTAAAACGATCTACAAGAAATTTATAAATTCCTAGAGTTTGAATCTTCCAACACAGTATCATTAAGAAATAGACATTTTTAATAGACCAATTACTGGCAAGGAGATTGAATCTGTAAAAAAACCTCCACCAAAACAAAAGTCCAGGACCAGATGGCTTTCCTGGTGAGTTCTACCAAATAGACAAAGATTTAATAACAATGCTTCTCAAACTGTTACAAAAACTTGAAGAGGAGGGAATAATTCCATACTCATTTTACACAGTAAGCATTACCATGATACCAAAACTGACAAGGGCACAACAGAAAAGAAAATTACTGGCTAGTATCCCTGGTGAACATAGCTGCAAAACTACCGACAAGATGGTAGCAACCCAAATTCAAAATATATTAAAAGGAACATACACTATGATCAAGTGGTATTTAGTTCAAGCATACAAGGATGGTTCAACATCCACAAATTAATCAACATGATATGCCACATTAACAAAATGAAAGATGAAAATCATACTATCATCTCAATAGATGCAGCAACAGCATTTGGTAAAATTCAGCACCCATTATTATTAAAAAAAAAAAAATCAACGAAGTGGATATAGCGGGAACATACCTCAAGTTAATGAAGGATATATGACACACCCACAATTATAATCAATGATCAAACCTTAAAGTTATTCAAAGATCAAGCACAAGACAAGGATTTCCACTATTCCCACTTTTATTCAACATACTATTGGAAGTCCTAGTTATAACAATTAGGCAAGAAACAGAAATGAAAGGCATCCAAATTGGAAAGGAAGAAATAAAACTGTTACTATTTGCAGATGGCTTGATACAATATCTAGAAAGTCCTACAGACTCCACCAAAAAAACATGTTAGTACTAACAAATTCAGTAAAGTTGGAGGACACAAAATTAATATACAAAAAAGTTGCATTTCTATACACTAGTAATAGAAACAGAAATCAGAAGCAGAAATCAAGAAAACAATACCATGTACAATCACATCATATTTAATGAAATACCTAGAAATAAACAAGGAGCTGAAAGACCTGTACACTAAAAACTATAAGACATTGATGAAAAAAGCTTAAGAAGACACAAATAAATGGAAATATATTCCATGTTCATGGATTTGAAGAATTAATACCGTTAAAATGTCCATACTACCCAAAGCAATCTGCAGATTCAATGCAATAATCATCAGAATTCCAATGGCATTTTTCACAGAACTAGAACAAGTCTAAAATTTGCATGGAACTACAGAAGCCTGAATAATTAAAACAATCTTGAAAGAGAACAAAGCCAGAGCTTTTTAAAAACCTGATTTCAGGGGCGCCTGGGTGACTTGGTCCTCAAGCGTCTGCCTTCGGCTCAGGGCGTGATCCCAGAGTCCTGGGATTGAGCCCCACATCAGGCTCCTCCCCTGGGATCCTGCTTCTTTATCTCCCACTTGCCCAGCTTGTGTTCCCTCTCTCGCTGGCTGTCTCTCTCTCTCTGTCAAATAAATAAAATCTTAAAAAAAAAAAAACTGATTTCAAACTGTATTACAAAGCTGTAGTAATAAAAACAGTATGTTATTGGCATAAAAGTAGACACATAGGTCAGTGGAATAGAATAGAGAGCCCAGGAATAAACTTATACATACATGGTCAATTAATTTATGACAAAGAATGCAAGAATAATTGGGAAAGGACAGTCTCTTCAATAAATAATGTTGGGGAAACAGGACAATTACATGCAAAAGAATGAAGCTGGACCACTCTCTTATACCATATGCAAAAATCAATTTTAAATGGATTAAAGACTTGAATGTAAGACCTGAAGTCCTAAGAATCCTAGAAGAAAACAGACAGTAAGCTGCTTGGCATCAGTCTTAGTGAATGCTTTTGGATCTGACACCACAGGCAAGGGAAACAAAAGCAAAAATAAACAAATGGGACTATATCGAACTAAGCAAAAGAAACCATAAACAAAATGAAAAGGCAAACTACTGAATGTGAGAAGGTATTTGCAAATTGTATGCCTGATAAGGGGTTAATATTCAAAATATACAAACAACTAATACAACTTAAAACAAAACCCAACAAATAAAAGCAATTGAATTTAAAAATGGGCAAAAGATCTGAATAGACACTTTTTTCCCTTAAAAAAAATATATAGATGGCCAACAGACACATGAAAAAGTGCTCAAATCATTATTAGGGAAATGCAAGTCAAAACCACAGTTAAATAATGCCTTATACTTGTCAGAATGCATATTATCAAACAGACAAGAAATGACAAGTGTTGGAAAGGATGTGGAGAAAAGCAACTGTCGTGTATTGTTGGTGGGAATGTAAATTGGTGCAGCCATCCTTGGCAAATAGTATGGAAATTCCTCAAAAAATTAAAAAGAATTACCACATGATCCAGCAATTCAACTACTGGACACCTATGGGAAGAAAATGAAAACACTGATTTGAAAAAATACATGCACCCTCGTGTTCATTGCAGCACTATGTACAATAGCCAAGGTATGGAAGCAATTTAAGTGTCCATCAATGGATGGATGGATGGATAAAGAAATTATGATATGTATACACATGGACACATATACACACAATGGAATTCTACTCAGCCATAAAAAAGAATGAAATATTGCCATTTGTTACAACATGGATAGACCTTGAGGGTATTGTGCTAATTGAAGTAAGTCAGACATAGAAAGACAAAAACCTCATGATTTCACTTATATGTAGAATCTAAAAAACAGAACAAATAAGCAAAAGAAAACCGAAATTTATAGATACAAAG
The DNA here is from genome assembly GCF_002007445.2 of Ailuropoda melanoleuca. Classification (NCBI taxonomy): domain Eukaryota; kingdom Metazoa; phylum Chordata; class Mammalia; order Carnivora; family Ursidae; genus Ailuropoda; species Ailuropoda melanoleuca. Next base: position 45,903,197 of record NC_048227.1, read on the forward strand.
AACAGATTAGTGGTTGCTGGGGTAGGGAAGGGGTGCAAAATAGGTGAAGGGGATCAAGAAGTACAAACTTTCTATTTTAAAATAAAAATGTCATGGAGATATGATGCACAGCAAGGAGACTATAGTCAATAATATTGTAGTAATTTTATGTGGTGACAGATGGTAACTAGACTTATTGTGGTGGTCATTTTGCCGCGTATTCAAATGTCAAATTGCTATGTTCACAGGAAATTAATACAGTATTGTATGTGAATTGCACCTCAAAAAAAAAAAAAAGGTCTGCCTGTGTCAAATAGCACATTAAGAAAATAATATACTAACTTTAAATGGTAGAGTTACAATTCAGTTAAGCAGAGGTTTGGGGTGCAGAAGAATAAGGTGCTGGATTTCTCTACTATCTAAGATCCCCCTATGGGCATGCAATCCCACTGCCTTCTCTAAGCCATCCAAACAACGTGTTTGGGATATAAACTCTTGTGTGGTTCCCCACTGCTTAAAACCCTGAGAGTACTTACTGCCATCTAGCCTTTTTGATCTAAAGCATCATTTTCTAATGATACCATTTTTCTTGGCTATAACAATTTAAGAAAAAACACTGGAGATATTGCTGCACAAGACTGCAAATGATATATTAGACTGCAGTCCAGCAAACTACGAAACCGCATACTAAGTATTTCTGAGTTAACAGTATGAAATTAGTTTTCATTCCCAATAAGAAGTGACTACCTTTCTAGTTCTCACACACCTTATTTTTTCTCACAATGGGATTTATCTAACACTATTGATATGTTTCCCAGTTGTATGTCACTGAGAAATATGATAAATTTTCCAAAAGGAATTAGGGAAGAAGGTATACAATGATTAAGTAAAGCAAAAGGAAGTAGGATTTCAAATAATCTTATTTAGAAATTTCAGTGGTTTACAAATTTTGAAAATATGCTCAAAAATATTTTAATGTTTAAAAGGGCTGAATGCTCAGCCAGCCATAAAATAATGTTCTGAGCTTTATTATGTGATTCTAGACAAAGGAAGATTGTTTCTCCTGTGCATGGACACTATGAATTCCCTAAGCTGTTTATCAACAGGGTATAACTAGGATGAAACCCTTCAGCCATTATGTGCTCCAATATGCTGGCTACCAATGTTGTGCTAATAGCCACCCTCCAGAGGAGAGAGGTGCCTACTATTTTGAATATCTACTTACATGCTCTAAGCTCTGAATGAAGTCATCACAACAGAAGTAACCGTCAGTGCTATAATCAGGAGAAATTTTTAAAAAGCCACATCCAAATTCTCTCCATTTAACATTTATATTATATTGCTCTTCCTAAGTATCTTGCTAGCCCCTAAATATGTCTCTTTTTCACGTGCTGATGACCTGTATTGTTAGTTTAGAAATTAATCTGATGGCATTTGTTTTAATTCTATTTTTTAATTAAATATGGTACTGAAGTAATTTTTGTGTTATTTACCTTTGACTATGTCTAAGATAAAACCTCTTTCATTTATTAATTAATTCACTAAACGTTCATGGAGTTCCAAACAGTCATTGAAAACTTTATCAGAGAGGTTAAGCTTAATAGGTGAATAATTCACCTACTTGAATTACTATAATGTGATATATAATATGAGTAATACTCATTGAAACATATGAGAAAAACAGTAAAAATTTCAACTCTCAATTATATTTTCTCATGTTTCTTAATATCTTCTATATAGAAAGTTTCCTGAGGTTGAGATACCAGTATTTTCTCTTCATCCTTTACCCTAGTGATGTGTCCACTTCTGCTTTCTGATAATCACCTCGGGGGGGGGGGCGGGAATCTCTTGCTGTGACAGTTGTGAGCTCCACTCTTGCTTATGGACAACCTTTTTTGGATATTTCATAGGTACATTGAAATACCCAGTGTGGAAATTAGATAACGATAAAGAAATAATAGGAAATTAGGTAGCTGTAGATACATAGAGATATAGAAAACATAAGTATACTGTGTATCTGTATATCTTTGTAAAATATAATTTTATGTATCCCATAGGATTTAATTTTAAGAGTTGTAGAGGCATTTGCATTATATGTAACTGAGCGCTATACAGAACATATCCTAAGAAAAATAGGCAAAAGGCTTCAACAGTTACTTGACAAAAGAGTTTACCCAAATAGCCAATACTAGAACTTGCTTAACATCTCAACATCAGTAAGCATTACTAAAATGCAAAATAAAGCTATACTATACTGTTTAGTATCCAAATGACTAACATTTTTTTTTTTAAGAGTGACAGTTGTCTGAGTTGGCCAAAATATGGCCACTTTGAACTCTTCATACTTCATAGATAAGAGTGTAAATTGGAGCCACCCCCCTGGACAATCTTTTACCATATCTACTAAAATTTATCATATGTATATCCTATGAAACAGCAGTTTTTCTTAAGTATATACCCTGAGTATATACCAACTAAAACTTACACATATGTGCATCACAAATATACAAGATGGTTAGGTCAGTATTATTCACAATAAATCAACTCTGGCGGAAAAAGTGCATGTCCAATAACAGTGGGATGGATTTTTCTATTATAATTATCCAATGGACTACTGATAATTTTTAATGAAAATGAATGAGTTCTTGTTTTACATAACAACATTAATGAATATTCCAAAATAGTGTTGAAAGACACTAAAGGAAATTAGTATATGCCTTATATTTCCATTGAGGTTAAAAACAGGCAAAATATCTGTAGTATTCAAAGTCAGGAAAGTAGTTACCTTGTCTGGAAGAAAAGGGGTAGTTAAGTTGCAGTAGCATAAAGGTTTTCATAGATATTGGTAACGTTTATTCTTGATCTAGATGGGGTTACATAGGTCTGATAAGTTTATGATAATTCATCAAGCTGTACACTGTAATTTTTTACACTTTTCTCTATATTAAATGCCAGTAAAAAGCTTGTTTGAGATACCATTTAATTAAATACGCATAGATTGTTGTTACTTAAATGCTTAAGATGTAGTTAATCTCCATTATTAAAATAGGTTTTAAAAATATATATATTTCCATAATTGTTACTGAAATGCCCTTTGATTTGTTCACTGGATGGGAAATACCTTCATTTCCATACACCTTCTGCTCACACATATACATTGGAAATATTTCTTTGGAAAGTAGATCATTTGTGGTCACATTTTAAAAGTGATCATTGAAATATTAGGCATATAGTTTTTTGTGTAAAGGACAGAATTTTAATTCACCAGCACTGAGAACACTTAATCCCTATGTACTCTCAAGAAGTGATTCATTCACTTACTTCCAAAATCATCTATTCATGAAATAAAATAGAAATTGAAATCTCTATTCCACCATTTTATAGAACCAGCTCTGATACTCTACAGATATTTCAGTTCTCATATTTATTTGTCCAAAATGCTTGGGATTGCAAAATACAGGTATTTTTCATCTTTTTAATATTATGTAAAATAATATGCTAATTATACAAACAGTATCTTACTACATTACATAGTATATATAGGTCATAATTTTTTTTAAATAATGCAGTATTCCAGAACAGTAAGGTAGAGTTTATGACCAGTATAAACATAAATGTATTAAAATAATTTTATTAGGGGCGCCTGGGTGGCACAGTGGTTAAGCGTCTGCCTTCGGCTCAGGGCGTGATCCCGGCGTTATAGGATCGAGCCCCACATCAGGCTCTTCTGCTATGAGCCTGCTTCTTCCTCTCCCACTCCCCCTGCTTGTGCTCCCTCTCTCGCTGGCTGTCTCTATCTCTGTCGAATAAATAAATAAAATCTTTAAAAAAAATAATAATTTTATTAAATTCATCTTCTTTTAATTTGCTTATTAATTTGATAAGGCACAATTGCATTTTAAAAACATATTATAAGTAAGAACTTTGTGAGTAACCATAAATAAATGTATGCAGTTAATTTTCTCTGCAGTGGTTTTTAAAATTTTATGACCAAAATATCCAGATAAAAAAAACATAGCTAACTTGCTTTGTCTTCCTTCCTTCCTTCCTTCCTTCCTTCCTTCCTTCCTTCCTTCCTTCCTTCCTTTTTCTTTTTTTCTCTATTACTTAAACTGCTTAGAAAGATCAATATCAGATATTGGCCTTTCAAAACAATTTTAGATTTAAAAAAAAAACAAACAACCTCTCTACGAAGAGTGCTTTTTTAAGTCAGAATGTCAAATACAGAAATAAAACCATCCATGCCATTATATTGGTACATGTTTTTCTTTTATTTCTCTGACTCTTAATTATGAATGAAATATTTCTCCATTGATATGTGAAGCATTTTTTAACTAAATGAGTACTTATGTTTATAAAAGTTGAGTGTTCCTTTTCCCCTCATGTATCTGTATTGTTACATACAAAGATATATACAAAAATAACAAAAATGACATTTTTTATTTGTTATATTTTGTGCTCTATTTTTGGAAGTTAACAGAGCTTAAAGTTTAAATAGTCTTTTTCTATGCAATCATGCAGAAAAATTATAATTCTGTCACTTTTAGTTCATTTCCCTGGATTCTTGCACTCTTTGTAACAATTCTATACCTATTTCAAAAATGCAGTGAACCATTTTTCACTATCTCACTGAAGGAGCAATATCCTTGTTCTTTTTCAAGATCCATTTCTTTAGGAAGCACATTCCAGCAACTGTTTCCAAGATATAAACATTAGTATTACAGTATGCTATGTGACTATAGCCTGTGGGGAGGATTTCCATGCTTCAATACAGTATAATATTAACAAAAATAAAACTTTTAAAGCTTGAAAGGGACTAAGGCACCGTGTTTGGGTTGTGACTACCATCTTTAATTGGGTATTTGAATGACATGCCCATTTCTTCTTTTCAAGCTTCATTTTCCATTAAAATATAATCCGAGCAATTCAAATGTGGACTGAATCTCATACTTCTTCAGAAATCCAGCTTATCTGTTCCAAGCTTATAGCTTCCATTTACTTCAAAGATTGAAACATATAAAGAAGCTCTGTCTTTATGATTAGTATAGTGAGGCCTTTAAGACAAGACACTATATGAAATACATAGCTAAAGTGCCAGTACACTGCTTCAGATGTGTTCACCAGGCCAATAGAGCCACGATTGCCGAGAGCTCTATTGAGATTATTTATGTTCTATATCCTGGTGACGCAAGTAAAAGTAATAATTATTATTAAAGTAAGGACATGAAGGTGCAAGAAATGTGAATTGCTTCATCTAACAAGACAACTGCATTGTTGTTGGGGTTTTTATTTCTGATTTTCTATATTATACTCTTGCTATGTAATTAAAATAAAAAAGGTAAAATTATGACATATGAAGCAAATCAACATAAAATTTTTATTATGAACAATATAAAATGTTTAATATAAATGCCATTTCTCTTTATTAATATAGTTTCCATATTTTTCAAGGTCCATGGAGCTTGTAAGATATTACTAATTGTCATCTTTGGTTTGAAATAGGTAAATTACATTTGGTTTGGGCTCCCTTGATTTTTCTTTTTTTTGACTTGTGCACTAGATAGCATGAAGTTTTTCTTATGTGTACCAAAATTCCTCAAATAGGTCCAGAGAGAAAAATGGCCAGTCAATGATTCCCTATTTGTGCTACGAACATTAAGTTTAACCACGCTATTCAAAGCCATCTAGTATATATCATTAAAGACTACTATTTTAAAGAGAACTATATATATATATCTTTTTTTTTTAAGGAAATCTGTTTTGTTCTCTTAGATAGCATAATCATGAGAGGGTATATCCCAGAATTCTTGGAAGCTTTTTTTTTCTTTTTGTTTTTGAGGGGTCATGTGTGAAATTGTATCTTAAAGACTATGGCCAAAAAAAAAAAAAAAAAAAAAGCTATACATTAACAGTATACATTATGAGTGGACTCTTTTCAAGGAAAATAAAAGAGAAAAGTAATATCTCATAATAGATTCAAGTAGAGTGGATTGGACCCTTATGGTTATATGTGTAGGCTTTTTTTTTTTTTTTGGATCTCTGAGTTTGCAAATAACTGTATACTGAACACAAGCTTTGTGAAGCTGTATATGTGCTATTTTAGCCATATGTTTGATACTTACTACATGCTGATTATAAATATAATTTAAGTTGGAATTTTAAAAAAGGCAGAATTTGTTAACTACAAAGCAAATTAGAAAGCATATTTAAATAAAATGTTTTGCATTCTCAAAAAAAACCTCACAAATCCTTATTTGTGTTTATGCTATTACCTATTTTCTTTCTTTCTTACATTTCTATTTCAATATGGTATTAAATCATCAACAGATACCATAGAATCTCTGATTCTTAGAAAATTACTTTTATTGTTGGTACCATATAATCAAATTACATTTTACTAAGATTGAGAAATGAAATGTTTCCATTTAATGTTAAATAAGATGTGTTTAGAAAGAGTATTTAATATCATAAACATTTTAAAATTGATTTCTTCATATTTGGGACATCATGTTTTCCTTAAAGTTTAACTTGCATCTAAGATATTTTGCAATGAAACTATTAGAATTTGTGAACCATGTAGAATAGGACTCTTGAAAGAATATTCTTCTGGTTTGCTCACTAAAACTATCATAATAGAAATTGATGATGGATAACCATCAACTCATGTAATATTTTACTTTTTTTTTTTTTTGTCAAAAGTAATCTCCCACCTGAATTACAGTCAAAGCAGTCATCACTGGAGTAAAACTATAATCAGTATCAATATTTTGATCATTGGCTTAGACCTGTTTGTTAAACAAGTCATTTCCAGGACTATCCAATACTAAAATATTCTCATATTATCTTGGCACTCATCATTATTTCTTTCACATAAAAACAATCAATAAAGGGTAGCTTTATTAAGCATATGAGACAATGACGCCTTTATATACAAGACAACATCATAGACATTATCTGGTTCTCTGATTTTACAGAGATAATATATGACTTTCCTAAAGTCATAGTACCAAAAATCATTAAGTCAGTATCAGTAGGAATAAAATAAGTGCTATGTTCATTTTACCATATAACATTCTCCCTAGTTTATAATATAATGTATTATACTAGAGTTTACTAATTTTAGAGTAAATGTATGTCCTAGGATGATTAGAGCAGTGCTGGTTTACATCTGTCGCCATGGCATAATTAATAGCATCCCTTTCAATCTCAAAAGTGTCCACATTTGGATGCTACATTAAATGGTTGTCCTCATCAATATCATAATATTGAATTCATTCTAATATTTACATATGAATGTGTTCTTTTAGGTAGGACCTGAACACAAATGTACAATAGTATCCAATTGTATGCACCTAATATTGTACAAGAAGATGGACTTTGAAATCACAGAGAACTCAGGCCAGATCAGCTTGGCACATAGTTCCCATGGTGCCTGGGGAGAGATAATCTCTCTGGGACTCAGTTTTTATATCAATAAAATATGTCTTGTAATACCTGCATTGATATGTTATCTTGAAGATTAAATCAGAAAATATAACAAGTATAGGGCAACCAACAAGTGTTATTTCAATTCTTATAATAGCTTTATTTATTTTTTTTAAAGAAAAATCTTTAGCATAGTATTTGGGACTATTTATAGCACTAAATAACTGTTCAGCAGCTTAAATGAAAATACTACCTACTGCTCTGGTAGAATCCATTTTGAGCTGAAATTAACAATTGCTCCACTTACCACAGCAAGGAATCCATTTTGGTAAAAATAACGAAAAGGGACATGCTGTATTCCAAAAATGTATATTGGTTTACTTGAAAAAAAAAATGGATTTAAAATGTATGCAATGCAATAGCCATCTAATTTCATTCTCTCATTTCCTCAGAGATCATTGCTTTCCCTTATTTTTAACTAAAACCTTAGAATTTCTTTAGGAATAAGCTGTCATTCTTGACACAATATCCCACTGAGACCTTAGCAATTAGTCTTTAAAGAAAAACAAAATGAAAATGTTCTACACAGAAATTTATTTAAAATATTTTAAGCTTAAGATATTTCAGGTTTTTATTTAGAAGATACCATATATATGAGATACATGAAAACAAATTGTAATAAAATTGAAATGGTTTAATTTTAAAATATTTTTATTAATAGCGAGTATTTTAAAGTAATATAAATGAAATTCATAATATATGTAAGTATTTAGCCATAAATTTAGTGCAAATATTTCTCCATTCTTTCAATAAGTATTTCTTGAAGCAATGCCCAAAGTATGGGCATTGACTGACAGCATGCCTCCAGGGTCCGTGATTCTATGCATGTCCTACTTCTGACATAAATCTTATTTCTCCTTCTTCTTAACCTGCAATGGTATAGATGTTCCACAGAATACTTAATATCTACCCTTTCCCCAACCTACACACACACAGATATATGACATTGTGTGTAAGGAATACAAGAGTTTATTGAGTGTATGGGTCTAAGGTTTGTTTATTGAGTGTACAAGTCTAAAAAAAATTGGAAATTGTATACACTTAGATGCTATTAGAGCCACAGGCTTGTAAAATTTCATTTAATCGTTGAGTATGGAGAGAAAAGGAAAATCACATAGAACCTAATAGGACAGTTTAACATTTAGGTGTCTGGAAAAGGTAGAAAGGCCAGAAAAGGTGAATAAACAGGAATGGGCTGGATTGCCAATTTCAGTTCTGACGTATAAAGAGCTTACAAGTTCCTACTTCCATCCCTAAAATAAGAAAAATAGAGACAGACTGAAAGTATGGACTTTCCTGTGTCCCATCTGAAACAGGTGACACAGTAAATCACTATACCCAAATTTAGAAACAGAGGCTTATCCACAAAGATACAGCCAAGGTCTATCTATCTGAAGCATAAGCCTCTGGATAGGTCAACAGAAACTTAATGAAATGCAGCAGTGATAATTTTGATGAATAGCTTGAGGCTAAGTATGAAATAGCATGAGAATGAAGAAAGTATTGAAGGTCATAGTCTTAGAGGGGCCTACTGTTTTGTGGGCTCCTTCCAGGAATCCCAGTAGGTTCTCATAATGAAAATATGAGAAAGATCCCCTCTGGCTCTGGCAAGGGAAGATTAAGCATTTTGACATATAACCCGAAGTTTCTGTGTAACAAAAGCCAGCAGAAGAGTCTTTTTTAGAGCTTCATCCTCATTAGAGGTAGTAAAATCCTCCATTCCTGTAACCTTTCTGTCTCACCTAAGGGGGCCAAGAACAAGGTCAACGGAAGTCAGGACTTCAATGAAATTATATGGGAATACTCCAGAAAATGGAGTAAGGGACAGGAGAAGAAAAGACTATACCACTAGAGAAAGACTTGTGAAGGTCATGGCCTTAAGACACACTTTAAGGCCACTGAAAGTAAAAACAAAACTAACAAAAAAACAGTCTGAAAACTAGACTCAGATATGATACAGATGTCTGAATCATTAGGTACGGAATTTATGATTAATATATTAAGAGCTATATATTACAGATGAGTAATATAAGAAGAGAAATGGCAACTCTAAGAATCAGAAGGAAATGCTAGGAGTCAAAAACATTGTTTAAAAAAAATGAGAATACTTGGATGATTTCTTCAGTTGAATCAACATAATGAGAGAAAGAATTAGTGGCCTTAAAGATATGTCAGCAGAAACTTCCAAACTGAAATAAGAACAGGGGGGAAAAGGAAAGTAAAAGAAAGGAGGGATGGATGGATGGAAGGGAGGGAAGGATGAAGGAGAAAGAAAGCAAAGAAAATAAAGAGTAGAATAGACCAACCACAAACCATGGGACAGCATGAAATGGTATAATATGCATAATTGGAATACTGGAAAGAGAGAAAGGAGAGAATGGAGAAGATTAGATATTTGAAGTGATAATAGCTGAAAACTCTTTAAAAGTAATGACAGACAACAAAACAATACAGGAAGCTCTGGGAAAATCAGGTAGTAACAACAAAACAAAACAAAACTAAAACAACCAATAGTATCACATTCACATTGGAGAAAACCAAAGGAAAAAGTATTGAGAAAAGATAGGGGTTGGGGAGGGTGGTGACATCATACATGAATAAGAACAAGAATAAGTGTTACAGTGAATTTTACATAAGAACCTAAGAGAAAATCAATAGGAAAAGGCAGACCAAACTGAAAATCACTGACTTTTATTGGACCCGTCAGAGAACTAAACTTGAAAGTAAACCAACATTCCCAAATCTGGAGATAACAAGTTAATCCAAAAAAGTCACAGCCAAGATAGACTTGCCTAGAACAGAAGCTGTTGGATCCATAAATCAGTAGGAACACTTAAATGGCAAATTTGTTGAGTTGCTGGAAACACGTATGCACAAATATGAGAGAGAGATCTTTTGGTGACTAAAGACTTGTGCTCTGAAAACTATAAAATATTGATGAAAGAAATTGAAGACAAAGCAAACCAATGGAAAGATATTCAGTGGTCATGGATTGAAAGAATTAATATTGTTAAAATTTCCATACCACCCAAATCAATCTCCATACTCAGTGCAGTCCCTATTAAAATATTAACATTTTTCACAGAATAAGAACAAATAATCCTAAAATTAGTATGGAACCAAATAGCCAAAGCAGTATTGAGAAAGAATAACAAAACTAGATGTATCATAATTCCAGGTTTCAAGATGTACTACAAAGTTTTAGTAATCAAAACAGTATGGTAGTTGCACAAATATAGACACACAGATCAATGGAACACAAAAGAGAAGCCAGAAATAAATCTACACTTATATGGTCAATTAATCTGTGACAACGGAAGCAAGATGATCTCTTCGATAGATGGTATTGGGAAAACTGGACCACTTCTCACGCCGTTCACAAAAATAAATTCAAAATCGGTTAAAAACATAAATGTGACACCTGAAACCACAACACTGTTAGAACATAAGCAGTAATTTCTTTGATATCAGCTGTAGCAACTTTTTTTTTTTTTAAGTATATCTCCTTTGGCAAAAATAAACTATTGGGACTAGATCAAAATAAAAAGCTTCTGCACAGCAAAGGAAACAATCAACAAAACTAAAAGACAACCTACCGAATGGGAGAAGACATTTGTAAGTGGTATATCTGATAAGGAGTTATTATCCAAAATATATAAAGAACTCATACAACTCAACACCAAAAAACCCCACAAATAATCCAGTTAAAAAGGGGCAGAAGATATGAACAAACATTCCTCCAAAGAAGATAATACAGGTGGCCAACAGACACATGAAAAGATGCTCAACATTACTCGTCGTCAGAGAAATGCAAATCAAAACCACAATGAGATATCATCTCACACCTGTCAAAATGACACACACACACACACACACACACACACACACAGTAGTATTACTCAGCCACAAAAAAAGAATGAAATCTTGCCATTTGCAACCACAGATGAATCTAGAGGGTATAACACTAAATGAAGTCCATCAGAGAAAGATGAATACTATATGATTTCACTCGTATGTTAAATTTAAGAAACAAAACAAATGAAAAAACCGACAAACAAAGCCAGACTCTTAACTATGGAGAATAAATTGGTGATTCCCAATTGGGTGGGGGAATTGGGGAAATAGATGAAAGGGATTAAGAGTACACTTACAGTAATGAGCACAGAGTAATGCATAGAATTGTTGAATCACTATATTGTACACCTGAAACTAATATGACACTGTATGCTAATTATACTGGAATTTTAAATGAATGAATGAATGAATATAAGTGTAGTTTGATGATATAATTTATACCTCAATAAAGCTGTTAACATTTTTACTTCATCGAGCCACTTTTGAGGCATTGAACCACTTTTTGTGATTTGGAGATACAATAAAACACAGTAGTAACAAAAAACATATTCTAAACCATCAGGTATATGCTGAGTAAAAGCAGTGACTATGTTTGTCTTGTCAACATTATATCCTAGAATGTAGCACATTGCCTTGAATTAGGACATATGTGTTAAAAATTTGGTCTATCATGTTTTTTTTTTCTTTAAAACCAATAAATCACCCTGGGATAACTTATGAGGGACCACTGGGATTGCATTTTAGGAATACAGGTCTGTGCAATAATAAAGGCATGAAGGCTTTATCATCTCAATCTGTAGATAGAAAGTCCACTGAGAAAGGCGTGTCCTTAACTGCTAAAAAGCAAACATAAACAGCAGCTTTTACTCATTGATGAAAATACACTAGATTATATTTTACATACTGTAGATATCAACCTGGATTCATTGACTGCATTCTAATTAATTTTAGTTGAAACAAAACTTCTTATGTTACAATTTAAGCTGGGGATATATACAGGGTATTTATTTATTTATTTAAATAATTAAAAATGTTAAATTTTAATAAATAAGAGTTCTCCATTCTAGACAACTTTTTTAAATGTCTTTTCTCCTTTAATGACAATAAACTTAATGTTACTATAAAACGAAATTTTCAGAGGTGTTTCCTTCAGTGTTTAGTTATATTAAAAACAACAAGCAGCTATTCATTCCTTTTTTTTGCAAGACAATATAGAAAAACAATGACAAAAATTTATTGTTATATTAATAACAGGACCTTGGAGTGAAAGCCCTAGGAATGATGCATATTTGGAAAAGTAACTTGTACAGCTTGCATTTACAAAATGGATAAATAATGATATATTCAGTCCATGACCCCTTAGGTTAATGAAATAATAACTTCCTTTATTTAAATATTTACAGATTCATTTCTGAAGTTGTGATTGCTCTTAGCTTGTGTCCATTTAATACTGCTGTATATTTGCATTCAAAAATGACAATGAACTAGTGTCTCCAGTAGAATCTAACAACAAATGACAGGGGGAGAAATCAAAAGATAGATATTTTGGAAGTCAAATTGAACTTAACATAAGCAAGAAGATTGATGTAAGCCAAGAAGAAAAAAATTGCACTGGCATTAATCCGACCATCTTGACATTTTTCCTTATTGGGTCCCTGGAATAAATAAGATGTTGTCTCAATGTTTTTACAAAGTTCAACTTCCTTCTGAATAGTGTTAGTTTTTTTTCCAAACAATGTTTGCAATTCATGGCTTTAAAGCCATAAACTAATCTTCAATCATAGGAGAATTATTTTTCTAAAACAGTATGATTCATAAAAATTATATTCATTCACAGATTTATTTTTCTCCATTTTGTTCTATTTTATTGGCGATCACTTAAACAAATAATAAGGAATGGGGTTAAAAATTTGTTTAAATTATTTATTAGTGTTGAACATGTGTCCACTGTAGTCACAGGCATATTTGAATATGGTCTCAGAGTTCTGTCTCTTTTGTGAGCAAATACCTTCTAACAGAAACACCCACATCATGTACCAAAGTCAAATAGATATTGACGGACTCTTTATCTTAATTTTATATTTATAGTAACTTATTTAACTTGAGTTCATTCAACTATTTTTTCAGAATATATTGATCAGATTGATTGGATTTGGGTCTTTGTTTTTAGTGGATAACAGTAGTTGTTTGACGTTTCAAGCTATGTATGGTCAACATATGGACTATTCTAAGCCTGACTTATTTAATTCCATCATTTTAAGAATTCACATGGATTATGATGTAGTCACTTAAAAATGGTAAAATAAGATGATTTACTGTTTTTATCATATATGGTCTTATGTGACCTTCTTCTTTCTGCTACAAATATTTCACTAAATTAGTTTTAAATAATAACAAATTTCACATAGTAAATCTGATACTCACAAAAGATTGTTGACTAGGGTAATGGTAGCAATTTTAAAATTCCTGTGAATGCTCTTCAGTTCTCTTAACAATTCAATTCTTTCAAAAAGTCATTAAAACATCTTGGTCATCAAAATGTAACCTAGCACTATTCCATTAGTCTACTTTGGTCAGGATTACTTCAGCCACAAAATATGTATCCTAATAATCTATCTGGTTGTAAAAAGCCAGAGTTAAAGAATGGCAGAAAGAATCAAATAAATTCAGAGGAAATTTAATAGGATGATTGTATTTTTTTTTTTTTAGCTATAAATGCAAAGGGAAGAGTTGGACAAACATTTTTCATCATCATCTTCCTTCATGTCTGAGGGACTTTTTCCTCCTGCTGAACTGCAGTAAGTAAATGTGCAAATCAGTATTTAATTTATTTTTTCTTCTTATTTAACTTTATTTTTGACTGTTAATTACTCTAAAATACTTTTTAATTAATAGTAAATAATGCGATTTTAAAAATAAGTATGAGGACATTTATTATTCAAATTATATATGAATCACCTAACAGTCTCCTAAGTCAGCCTCTATCATCTCTTTTTTCACTTGTTATATTATCAAGTTAGGCATGAATAGAAATTTGAAATATTTAAGTTAATTAAGCAAAAATTACTTTGCTTACTGATTTTCTGCTCTGACATATATAGATCTTATTAACTATTCAATATAGAAGTTCTTACATCAACTTTTATAATTAATGGAGCTTATAGAAGCACAGGGTGTAGGAAGTACATTTTCTACATACTTAAACATAACATCATGTATAATTACGAACTTCTTTAGATGAATCCAGATCAAGGAAGAAGAAATACTCAGCAACTCCACTCTAAGCTCTTTAGTGTGAACCCTGAACAAAAAGATAGCTATTCTTCAGTATCCAGTTATTCTAAAGATCTTAGGGAAATGTGTTTTTAATGCACTAAATGTCTCACTTGAGCCTTTTCTCCAATCTGTAGTTTATTTTACATTTCTGTACCTTACCGCCCTTTTGTCTTTTTCCACTATTTGTCTTAAATCTTTGTTCTCTTGCCTACTCTAATGTTCTCCCCAGATTTCTCTATAGGACCTCACATTTCCTACTCCTGACAAGAGCAATCCAACAATACAATTCACTAAAGGAACCTACAGTTTTGTGCTTTTTACTCTTTTAATACTTTAGTTTCATGGGAGTACTTCACTCATTGAGGATTTTATTCTATATACAGGTAGTGAGAAAAAGGAGAATAATTAGGTAATGTATTATAGTACTATAAAAACTATTCCCCAAAACTATTCTGAAACTCATTGGTTGATGTGAACCTTTTTTTTTTTTTATTTTTAAATTTATTTATTTATTTATTTATTCATTTATTTATTTAAATTTCAGCATAATTAACACAGTGTTGTATTTGTTTCGGGTGTACAATATAGTGATTCAACAATTTTATTCATTGCTTAGTGCTCATCACCATAAAGAATCCCTTAATCCTCTTCATCTATTTCCTCTGCCCCTACCCCTCTCCCCTCTGGGAACCATCAATTTATTCTCTATAGTTAAGAGTCAGATTTTTGGCTTGTCTCTTTTTCTCTTTGTTCATTTGTTTTGTTTCTTAAATTTCACATATGAGTGAAATCATACAGTATTCATCTTTTTCTGATGGACTTATTTCGTTTAGTGTTATACCCTCTAGATCCATCTATGTTGTTGCAAAATGGCGAGTTTCATTCTTTTCTATGACTCAATAATATTCCTCTGCTTGTGTGTGTGTGTGTATGTGTATACACATATATACATACATATATATCACATCTTCTTTATTCATTCATCTAATTATGGACACTTGGACTGCTTCCATAATTTGACTATTGTAAATAGGCTGCAGTACACATAGGGGTGCATATATCTTTTCTAATTAGTGTTTTCGTGCTTTTGGGGTAAATACCCAGCAGTAGAATTAGTGGATCATATGGTAATTCCATTTTTAAGTTTTTGAGGAAGCGCCACACTATTTTTCACAGTGGCCACACAAGTTTGTATTCCTATCGACAGTGCACTATTTTCTTTTTCTCCACATTCTTGCCAACAGTTGTTGTTTCTTATGTTTTTGATCTTAGCCATTCTGACAGTGTGAGGTGATACCTCATTGTGTGAACCCACTATTTTTGACAAGAAATTAATTCTGGTTTTCCAGAGATTTTTTAATATATCATCACTTCAAATAGTTTAAAAATGAAATTATAATAGATTATATCAAGTTGTGTTATATAATTGATTTACAGTAAGGTGTCTATCTTTCAAACGTAAGCCATTGAACTTCAGGGGAAAAAAAAGTTAAAACAGATTATAGTCAAACAAAATTAATTGTTTAATCACACCCTAATTGGGCTGAATAGTTTCCTCCAAAAATTCATGTCTATCCAGAACCTTAGGATGTGACATTATTTGAATTTAGGATCTTTAAGGATGTAATCAGTTAAATTTAGATGTGCTCATACTAGATTAGGAGGGGCTCTAAAGCCAATGACGGGTGTCCTTAAAAGAGGAGAGGACACACAATGACACATACAAAGTAAAAAACCATGTGAAGACAGTGGCAGAGTTGGAATTATGCTGCTGCAAACCAAGGATCACCGGGGGCTACCAGAAGCTACAGGAGGCAAAGAAAGATAGTTTTTTAAGGTCTTTAGCAGGATCATGGCCCCATTGACATCTTGATTTTGGATGTCTGAGCTGTGAGGGAATAAATTTCTGTTATTCTAAAACACCGAGTTTGTGGTTATTTATTATGATAGCACTAGGAAACTAGTACACACTCATAAATTCTAGCTAAAGGGCCAAATCAGTAACAGGAAATGAAAAAAAAATTATATTGAAGTTATTTTTCAGTAACCTGGATGATACATTTGGGGAGTAAATTCATATTAAACCAGAGAATTTGTGACAGTTTTTGATAGGGATAATACTTTGAAAAAAAGAAAAGAAATGTGAATATAGTTTGAAAAAAAAAAGTAGGATGAGTTTGATATGGATTAAGTACAGAATAGTATTACCAACTGTAATTTCTCTAAACTCCTTAATAAATTGTCCAGTTAAATATTTCAATATATTTCATATATTTATAAAGTCTTTCAGAAAACAGTTGTTTGGGGGATGATTTTAGGATTTATTGTTATTATTAATTATTATTATCTCGTTTGGGCAGTTTTGCTATGATGTTTCAAGGTGTAGTTTGCTTTCATCTATCTGTTGCTCCTAGAAATACTTGAATCTCTTTTTTGACATCATTTATTACTGTCGCAAATTCTTGACAGTATTTACTTAAACACTGTTGTTTTTCTCCATCTCTCTTCTGACACCTCAGTTAAATACAAATTATATGATTTTATCATCTTTCACATAACTTTCCCTCATTCTTTTCTGTATCTTTCATTCTTCTCATTTCTTTATGCTTTGGCTCAAGTATTTTCTTTGACCTATCTTGCAGTTCACTAAGTCTTTCTCATAGCTGTTTCTCATTTGTGTTAAATATATTATTTTCTTAATTTTCATGTATTTCAGATGTAGATTTTTTATAAGTTTATAGGTTTTCTAATAAAAGTCTCCATCTAATCACCTATTTTCTTTAGTATTAATGAGTTATTTTAAGACTAACCCTGACCTACACTTTCTTGATTACTTATGAGTCCATTTCTGGTTCCTGTTTTTAATATCTTAATTTTTAATCAGTTGATACTGTCTCTTGTCAGACCTGGCAATAGTTTGTTTGTTTGTTTGTTTGCTGCTGACCATTATGTATAAAAATTATATGGAGGCTGTGAAACATATTTTTTTGCCTAAATGATCTACTTCTGGCAGGCAGTTATTGTGATCTAATCAGAGATTAAGGTGCATTGAGGCTGGATTTTAGTGTTTGTGGGGCTGGCCTATTTCTGATTTGCTCTGCTTCTTAGACTGTTATGCTTTAAGAGTCTTAAATAAAAACCTGGGCTATTTACTTGGTTTCTTAGTAATCTCTGAAGTTCAGTTTCTTTTTCTTCCTTCTTCAGTTTCCTTCCTTCCTTCCTTCCTTCCTTTCTTTCTTCCTTCCTTCCTTCCTTCCTTTCCTCTTTCTTTCTTCCATCATAAGGCTGCCAGATGCTCTGGTTGGTGATTTAGCCTCCTGGCTGTCACTTTTTGAATAGATACTTTGCCCTTTGCCCTGTGTAGCTAGATTTTGGGATGCATTTTGTTTGTTTTGTTTTGTTTTGTTTTCCCTTTTCTACGAGATCAACATCCCTCAAGTTTTGGCTACCTTGATTGGTCAAATGAATCCCAAAATATATTCTTTTGTACCTTTATACAGCCTTTAATTATTTTCCTTTAGGAAGAGTTATCTGATACAAGTTACTTCATATCTGGAAGCAGAAGTCACGTTAAGAAAACAAAGCCTAAGCATAAAGATATTCTGAACTTTTTTAGGGGAAAAAAATTTAAAGAAAAACTACAATTAAGCTATGACACAATGCACTTATCAGAAACTAGATCTCATATTGAATAATAGAAGTGTTTTTATCTTTCTGCTAAATTGATAGAAAATTTTTTTTCAAGAATGGGTTCTCTTGGCTTTTGTTTATGGTCCCATGATGAAAAGGACCATTCATCACTCAATCATGAAGTTCACTGCTTTTGAATGGAAAAAATGGTCACTAACTTGAAGAGCAACTGTTATTGTATACTAAATTTCCACACATACATGGATTTTTTTATACTAGCTCTATCTTGATTATCCAATGACCTACATTGTTTATTTCAACACAAATGCCATGTTACCATGCTATTTTAAAATAAGCTTTTAATTTGATTTTTGGAAATTAATGAAAAGATTGCATACATACCTGCAAATCGTATTCAGTAGAATTTAAGTTTCCTCCTATTGCCTTCTCTCCACATTGTATAGTCATATATATATATATATATATATATATATATTTTTTTTTTTTTGCATGTAGTGTTAATTATATTTACCAATTTATTTTATACTCCCTGGGGATATTATATATATACACATATAATTGATATGTGTGCTTATGTACATAGAAATATAAAAGTACTTTTTTTTCTAATTGATAACGTGCTATATTTAACTGTTCCCTTTTTTCCTGTAAGAATGAGAAATAGTTATTTTAGGAGACAGAAAAACTCATTGTGTCATAGTCATTGTTCAAAGAACATGCATGGATTCTCTTTGTTATGTGTTTAAGAAATTATTTTTTAAAGCTTGTTTTAGGTTTACAGCAAAATTGAGAGAGGTACAAAGATTCCGCATATATCCACTGTGCCTACACATGCATATCCTCCCCCATTATCAATATAGCTCACCAGAATGATCCTTTTTTTAACCTAGAATGAACTGATATGAACATATAATCACCCCAAATCCACAGTTTACTTTCGTATTCACTCTTAGTGGTATGCATTCCATGGGTTTGAATAAATGTTTGATGACATATATTTATCATTATAATATCATACGGAGTATTTCCCCACCCTAAGAATCTTCTGTACTCCACCACCTCTTATCTGTGTGTCTATAGTTTGGCCACTTATAGGATGTCATATAGTTGGAATGATACAGTATGTATATTTTTCAGATAGGCTTCTTTCACTTAGTGATATGCATTGTTTTCTCCATGTCTTTTATTTATTATTTATATATTTTTTCCCATGTCTTTTAAAAGCTTCTTAGTTCATTTCTTTTTAGCACTGAATAACATTCCATTGTTTGGATATACCATATTATTTGTCTATTCACCTACTGAAGGGCATCTTGATCACTTCCAAGTTTTGGCAATTATGAATAAACCTGTGTGCAGGTTTTTGCATGGACATAAATTTTCAGCTCCTTTGGGTGAATACCAAGGAGTGTAATTGCTGCATCATATGATTAAATTATATTTAGTTTTATAAGAAATTGTTAGGCTGCCTTCCAAAGTAGCTGTACCATTTTGCATTCCCATAAGCAATGAATGAAAGTTCCTCTTTTTCCATATCCTCACCAATATTTGGTGTTGTCAGTGACCCAGCTTTTGGCAATTCTATTAAGTATATAGTGGTACCTTGTTTTAATTTGCATTTCCCATATGACATATGATAGAGTGTATTAATTCTTTTAACATTATAGAAGCCTCTAAGATAGTAATATACTTTTATTCTTGTTAAAAAATGAGGAAACGGAGGCATAGAGTGATGAGTTAACCAGCAAAATATTGTATGGTTTAGTGAGAGGTAAAGCCAGAATCTATATAATTTAGTTCTTGTGTCTGTGCTCTTAACTACAAACATAGAATCTTGAAGATTGCTCCAGTTAAATATTTATAGAATACTGGTATTTTAATTGCTGCATAGTATTCTATTCAAACTCCATTAATGTTACTTTAGACTGTTATTTTTTTTACTATTTTCTATAATAAACAATGATATCCCTAATACATGCATCGTTGCCTATGTGTGTTTGCCAGTATGTTATTTTTTAAATTATATTTTCAGAAACAAGCCTGAATCAATAGAGATATGACATTTAAAAATTGTAGCAGCTTGTTTTAATTTCTATAGCTTCTCATTATGGTTGACATTTTACATGGGAAATCCTTTCTCAGTGTTATTTTCATTTATCATCTTGGTAATCCCTGTGTATTTCTTCTTCCATATATCTTTTTGAATTGGCTTATGAAATTTATTTTTATTTAGTTTTTTTATTCATATATCTTTGCAGTAATACAATAATTTCTAAAGAAATATCTTATTTTCTATGGTGAGTTTTCCATCCAGAGCATTGATGAGGCCCCTCCATTTACTAAATCATCTTTTTTTTTATGTTTTAAGGGAAGTTTTATACTTTTCTTTTTATTGGTCTTCCTAATTTCATTTTAGATGTAATCATTTATTTTGGAGTCATTATGTTTGAAAACCTTTTACATTGTTTTGTTTTTGTTTTTGTTTTTCCTGGTTACTGGTGGTATATAGGAAAGATAATGTGTTTGATATGATGATCTCACAGCCAAAGACCTTGCTGATATCTTATTGTTGTCTTGGATAACCCATTTAGATGATAATATCTCCTGCAAAAAAAATGACAGTTTTATCTTTTATTTTTTTTGCAATGTTTACACATTCCCAATTGCTTTGTTTTTGGCTTTAAACATTGCCCAGGACCCCAGTATATTTTTCTTTTTGAAATTTATTGAGGTACACAATATGTAGTTCATCTATTTTAAGTGTGCAATTCAGTATTTTGTAGTAAATTTAGAGAATTATGACACCATCTCCATAATTGAAATTTAAACATTTCTTTCACCCAAAAAGATCCCTGGTAACCAATTGCAATCATTAGTCATTCCATCCCCACCCCAGGCAACCACTAACCTCCTAGTACAATATTACATCGTACTAAATAGTATATGAGCCAAACTTGCTTGTTCTTGTCTTTATGAGAATGTCACAAGTGTTTCACTTTTAAATGTGATATGAAGTTTCTTGTCAACTGAGTTAAAGAAGTTTCCCTTTATTTTGAATTTTCTAAAATATTTTTATTAGAAATTAACTTTAATTTGCCAAATACTTTTCCTGAATCTATTCATCATCTGAATTTGACATTGTTTCTCTCATTTACTGTAGATCATTTTGTAAATAAACTTTCCTAGATTGAGCTGTATTTGCCTTTTATTCTTTGACTTAACATGCACATAAAGTAATTAGTATTTTTTAAAATCTGTATTATTTATCTGTTGCTGTATAACAAGTAGCTTACACAAACAATAATAATTTATTTCCTGTGATATTTTTGAGTACACAAATTGGCAGCATTTCAGCTGGGTGCTCTGAATTTCTCACAAGATGGCTAAAGATGGAATTATCCAAAGTCTTGACTGGGACCAGAAGATCCATTTTCAAGGGGGCTTTTGCACATGTATGGCAGTTGGTGTCAGGAAATTGTTTCCTCTCTATGTAGAAATTTTCATAGGACTTCTTGAGTCTCTGCGCCATATTAAAGATGGCTTCCCGCAGAATGAAGAATCCAAAACTACAGTGGCAACTACAATACCTTTTATGACAGAGACTTGGCAATCACGCACTGTCATTTATGTTCTATTCAATAGGTCATATAGCCCAGCCCCAACTGAATGAGTGAGAGAACTAAACAAAGGCATGAATCCTAGGAGACAAATATCATTTGGACAATATCCACAGATCCTCGAGTATTCTAATATTTATTATTATTAACATTTATGGTTCTAAGTGACACTGGGCTATGTATTTTATCCCCTCTGGTGTGTTTATCAAATAATCAGATGATGTTATATCAGTCTTACAAAATGATTTTGGTACCTTTTCTAATCCTCAGATTATATAAAGTAAAATGTATCTGTTCCTTGATGAATTATATAAATCCATCATGAGAATGGGTGAGCTGACCTGGAAAGTCACATCTCTCAAACCTGGAGATGTCAGACATAAAAAACAATGAATGATGACAAAGGTTAATTGAAAACTACAATTATCAAGTTAGATGTACGAGGTATGTATAGAAATCTACATGTAATTGGTTAAAAAATAACACATATTTATGAAAGTGATTTCACATCAGTTAGTATATTAATTACCTACATATTATGTAAGTCTTACTATATGTAATAAAATGCTCAGAATTCTTTACATATATTAGATCATTAGATTGTCACAAATACACTATAATTTGGGTAGTTCTAATGTATCTACTTTAAAGATAAAGAACCTGGGGAAGAGATGATTAAAAGGTATATAACTAAGGACGCCTGGGTGTCTCATTCGATTGAGCAGCTGCCTTCAGCTCGGGTTGTGACCTTGGGGTCCTGGGATCAAGTCCTGTGTAGGGCTCCTTGCTCAGCAGGGAGCCAGCTTCTCCCTCTGCCTGCTGCTCCCTGTGCTTGTGCTCTCTCTCTCTCTCTCCCTCTGACAAATAAATAAATAATCTTAAAAAAAGAAGTATATAATATTAAGTGGCAGAATTTGTATTTAAATCCATCGTTTTGACTCCGAAGTCTATGCAGTTAGCCAATGCCATATGACCTCTCAAATAACAGCTTTAAATAAACAAGTAAATCCTTGATGAACTATCCAAAGTACATTTTGAAAATATAACATTCCCAAATCACAGCACAATCATTATAGAGACCTAAATAATACATCGTCATGCATTGGGTAATTTAAGGATACCCATAAATAACTGTGTTTAAAGGAGAGATTTTAATGAAAATTAAAAATAATTTAAAAATTTAATAGCAATAAAACTCTACATATAAACTTGTAAGATTGAAAATATATATATTTGAGGAGTGCCTGCGTGGCACAGTTAGTTAACCACTGATTCTTGGTTTCTTCTCTGGTCATGATCTCACGGGTTGTGGGATCGAGCCCTGTTTCAGGTTTGCATTCAGAGTGGAGTCGGCTTGAGTTCCTCTCTCCCTCTCCACACCCCTTCCCCCCGGTCGCACTCAAGCAAGCTCTCTCTTTCTCTAAAATAAATAAATCTTTTAAAATACATATATATATACGTATATATATATATATATATTTGAGAGGGATTTTTAACATTAAAACTTACATTGAAAATTTAAAAAATTTAAAATTAATGAATTTGAAGTCCATATTATGAGATTAGAAAAACAAAAACAGAATAAACACAAAGAAAGGGTGATTAAGTGATGTTGCAAGCATGCTATGAGGGCACATGCACGAGTCGTATCTTTCCAGGTCAGCTTTATTGAATCATAAAGCAAGGTTAACATAATTGTAAAGCAGATTCAGGATTCCAAACTCAATGACATTTCACTACACATTTAACTTGGCCTCCTGCACATCACACAAAGCAAAGCCCAATACAAAGACACATAACAAACAAGATACAACAAGGGGTAAGAAGTTAATGAACCAAACATGCAGTCCATAAGCATGCAATTGAGATGAGGCCTCAGTCTAGTCCAGGGCTCATGTTGCTTATTATGTTCAAACATTGGAGAATCTCTGCTCTGTTCAAAAAAAAAAAAAAAAAATAGACTTTTCTATTTCCAGAGAGTTGTTTTGCATTATAGATTTCAATATTAATTCTGTTCCATTGTTTCATTGTTACTAGTTTTTTTATCAAGGATTCTGAGGTAATATGAATACTATTCTTTCTATGCTAGTCTTGCATTTCCCGTTCTTTTTCACCCTTATATATTAACTTACATTAACTTTGTTATATAGACTGTTTTCCTACCTTTCTTCAATGTTTCTAATTAAATTTTCACTTGAATCTTTTCTCAGTGTAGTTTACTTTTTTTTTTTCTGAGTTAAATATGCCTTCTTCCATTTCCTAGTCATTCAGTTCTTTTTTCATTTGTTCCTATTTATGTCTATTTCCTCTTAGATTTTGAGTCTGATTCAAGGTAGTTTTCATGTTTGAGTATACAGTTGACCCTTGAACAACTTTGTGGCTAGGGGTGCCATGCCCCCCACCAAGCAGTTGAAAATCCACATATGATTTCTAACTCCCCCCAGACTTAACTACTAATAGATTACTGTTGACCCAGAAGCCTAGCCAATAATGTAAACAGTAGAATAACACGTATTTTCTATATGTATTACATATTGTATTCTTACAATAAGGCCCAGCTTTTTCTTTTTTTCTTTCTTTCTTTCTTTCTTTCTTTCTTTCTTTCTTTCTTTCTTTTGGGGGGGGGTATTTCTAGGCTATTTAGTTTACCTGATAATTTTTTCAAATTTTCCAAATTTCAAAAAAAATCATATATACTTATTTTAAAAATCTGCATGTAAGTGGACCCACACAGTTCAAACCCACACTGGGTTGTAAGGGCCAACTGTACTTAATTTTGTTTGAAGTGTAGACTTAGAGTTTTCTCCTAACTTATACCTTTTTTGTTTATTTAATGGGTGTTAGACATGGATCTCAGTTGGTTTGTGTGAATTTCAATTTCTTATTTTCTGCAATGAACTTTATATTTCTATTGTTCATTTTTTTATATTGTGGTATTTTACCAGATTCCTAGCTTAATGGCAATTATTTTTCTTTTCCATTTCACCATTTAATTACCAAAAAGTCCTTTTTCCTTTACTTAGCACTTTTTCTTTCCTAGAAGCCATATGTTTGGAACAGTATCCCTTTAAACCACTCTTGCCCATTTCAACTGATTGTTTCCTATTCAACTGAATCTTTCTACTAAAAACCAAGTCTTTTTAAATCACAGAGTAAGCCATTTACATGAGGTTTTTGACCCTTTGAAAAAAAATTTCTCTGTATAACATGCTGATTTTCCCATTGCATTTTCAGAATTTTAAAATTTAAGAAGGCTTTAATCTTTTTGTTGGTTCCTTCCACTTCCTGCCAAACTCCTTCCTAGTATCCCTCCTCTGTCTTCCCCACAGTATGTTGCTTTTGTCTTTGCTCACTAAAAACGTTAAGGCAGAGAGGAGGTGAGGCAGGAGTATATGAAACCACATTGTTGTGATTTGTTGATTTTTCTCTTTATATTCCGTTATTTACCAGTTTGGAGATTATAGGAGACTGGTTATTAAATACCTACCACTATCTACACCTATCTAGAAACTCAAGAGTTGCTTTTGTTGTCTTTTGATCTTTTATTATAATTTCAATCTTTCAATCAAAGTATTTAGAATATTAACACATAATACAATCATTGATCTGGTTGGACTTAGGTATAACATTTAGTTATTGGTTTTCTGTCAGTTTTCTGTTTGCTTTTTTCTTTGTAACTTCTTTCCTCTTTTTACATTTTTGTACATTTTAATAATTTAATTTAAATTTACTTATTTACCATTAATATCAAGTTTAGGGGTCATTCAGATATACCTGGGCAGAATGCATAACCTGATTTGAGTTTCTCTTCCCATTCCCCTTTCTTCATTCTCTTTCTTTGGAAGGTTAGGTGTCCAGATTTCTCTTTCCAGAAAGATATTGGGGTTTTTTGTTTGTTTGTTTGTTTGTTTTAGAATTTAAGCTACCCCAAATCCCTGTCTTGATCGTTGCTGTTATGGAAAAGAAAGAAAGAGAGGAGGGAAGGAGGAAAGGATGAAAGGAGGGAGGGGAGAAAGAAAGAAACTTGGAATATCAATGCATACCATGTTGCTTCCTCCAAGTTTTAACTTCCTTCCAAAACCTTTCTGCTTTTTCTCACCCTCAGATATGCTTTTTTTTTTTCTTAACTGAGTCTGTAGTTGATATCTCCAAGAGAGTTATTTGTTAGTCACTTACTCTTCAGATCAAGGAAACAGTGCCTCTGTAATAGTCATTTTTATGAACTTTGGGGTTTTTTTTTCCCTCTTTTGTTCTGAATGTATAAAGTCTGTTGATTTGTCTTCAAATTCACTGACATATTTTATTTTCAGGAATCTCTAGTTTATTGTTATCCTATCCAGTGACTTTTTCATTTCAGATATTAAATTTTTTTAGTTCTAAATTTCTATTTGATTCCTCTTAAAAGTTTTCCTTTCTTTATTGAGATTTCAGATCCATTCGTGTATTTATACTTTTTCCTTAAGTGCTTGAACATATTTATTTAACTACATAAACCCCTTTCCTACTACTAGCAATGCATGAATCAACTTGAGTCTTTTTAACTAATTGCAGGTTTCTCTTATTTTTGAGATATACTTTCTGTTTATGTGCATGTCAAGTAGTTTTTGATTATGCTATTGAAATTATGGATGATCCATTTTAGATGATAGAGATATATTATTTTATTATGTAATGTATTGCTTTTTTTCCTGACAGATAATAAAATAATAGCTAATCACCTTGAATTTGGAGAATCATGATGTTCTCTCCTTTGCTATTTCAAGTATGCAGCTTTACCCTTTGACCAAAAGAAAATGCTTTTGGATCATTGTCTTTATTACAGAAGTGGACCTTCAATGGAAAGTGTGAGATGTTCAGCAATTGCCTATAAACTGGCAAATCCCAAACTCAAATTTTAGTGTCTCCTGCACTGGTTAGCAGCTTAAATCTCTGCTCAGCAATTTCAGCCTTGTAGCTAATGCTTCTTGGTAATCCTTATAAATCTTCCCAAAAGGAAAGTGTCTTCAAAGACATGTTCCTGTTTTGTTTTTTCTAGAGCATCAAATTGTTATCTGTAGGAGAGTTAGTACAACACAAGCTACTTCACTATTTCTGGAATGAAAATTGTCTCTATTTTATTTTCTATTTAAGTATATGTATCTGTAAAATAACTCAATATAACCTTAAGAACCAAAGAAGCTTGAGAATTTAGTTAATAAAGTGTATTGGAAATGTTAGAAAACATTGAAAAAAAGTTGTCATCATAATTGTAGATATAAGGGAGTTTGCTAATTGATTAATTGTAAATGTATCTGTCAGCTTGAGGTCCTCTTCTCTAGTAGATATACTGTATCCTTTCCTTAGATGCTTTCCTGAATCACGGTTCAATAGAATAATCTCAAAAGCTATTGAAAGACCTCGGTCTTCCTTTGCTTATAAGTAGTTCCATGGAATTATAGATTATTGAAATTAGAAGGAGCCTGTATGAGTACCTATAATCAGATCTCCCATCCAGTACAATAATTCCTTCTCAACATCGTTAACAAATCATCATGCAAACAGCTCGAACACTATCATTGTCCATTGGGTGTTCATTGTTCTGCTTTGACTCAGAAACAAATGCAAGCACTACGTTTTGCTGTGAAAGACATGCAGTGAAAAAGAACAGGCTCCTTATTAACCAAAATCCCACAAAATTAAGCAGATTGACAACTAAATTTCAATTCCTAGCTAACCAGAAGTGTCATCTAAAGAGGCCATGACTAAGGCTGAACTTACTCTGAAAACTCTGAGAGGCCAAGCATGAGGACAAGGTATGGGGTAGAAAAAATAAAAATTAAAAAAAAATATATATATACACACACACACAATATTAATATATAACATATGTATATATTAATCTGTTCATAATTAAATTTATGTCCAAAGAAGACTGTGAGCAGAATAGGAAGTCTTACTTCCTAAGCCAGCATTTTTTCCCCTCCAGTTCTTGGGGCAAATAAACCTGGCTCTACCACTTCTCAGTTTCTCCCTGCAGTAACATCCTGGTTCTGCCTCAGGCTTAACCACTGAGGAGCAGGTTTATAAATGGTACTGGAGTGTACGTTTCTGCAACTCACACAGTCTAAATGTGCTTTCATAAAACTGAATATACTACTCTTTAGCCTAGGGATATCTGTTATTATTTAAATAAACACAAGGGTATTTTATATACATTAATTCTAGTACTTCTAAGTAAGCTTATATACATAAATTTATTTTCACACATGTGGGTTTACATATATGTATTTATAAATTCTGACAAAACTGGCTGAGTAACAGTCAAATGGGCTTTGAATATATCCTTCTGTGGCATAAGTTATTGATAATTGCCTTGCCCAAAGTTTTGCTGTCTTGGAGCACATACCCTTGTCACATGACTAGGTAAATGTGTGGTTCAACTTTTTCTGCAAGTTTCGCATGTCCATGAGATATGGGACATTACATAATTCCAAATACTACAATAAATATGATTTATGACATGTATATTAAAGCCAAATCAATATATGTGAATTTTTTTAGGATTCCCCATGGAGATGCAATTCAGGATCTATGTAAATTTAGGCATACCCTTATTTATGGTCCTTTATGAATTAAAACAAATCAGAGGACCATTCACAATTCAGAGGTTTAAACGTCAAAGAAAGAAAGTTATATTTAAAGCTCTCTAGATTTTCCATTCTAAGTGTGGGTCTTTTAAAATAAAACTGCCAAAGCTTAGAGGTCTGTTCTTTATTTAAGGAATGTATTGTAATCTGATGGATTACAATAGAAAAAGAAAACACACTGTTGCTATTTAGAGGTAATTTTTTTGACAGTGGACAAAGGAAAAAGTTATCTTCTGCTGGTATAATAAAATTGGAAATCGTGAGATGATTAAATGGCTAAAAGTAAATTCTTAAGATTTGTTGATATCAGTACCCAGTAGTAAATAGGGAATTTATCAGTTCGGTGGCAATTTGCTAAGGGAGTAAACTGAAAGTATTATAAAAGGAAGCTACACAGAACTGTACTTTTATGTGATATTTCAAACCTAACCAGTAGCTTTGGAAACTGGGGAGCAGTTTGAACAGCCAAAAGGGAGTATATTAAATATGCTTTTCTGCCAGAGCCAAGTATATGTTTGGTAAATGAGATAAAGTTGCCACTTACAAAGGAGAAGGTAAAAAGTCCTGGGTAATGTCCGTGGGTATACTTAAGATGTATAATGTCAAAAGGAAAATATTATGTTTAAAATTTTGAACATCAGATAAGGTTCATAATTTTTCAAAACAGACTCATAAAAATTTACAAACAAACTATAAAGAGCATTGATGTTGCATGGGAGAAGAAAAGAGGAAATTCTGTTTTATCAGAAGATATACAACAAGTACTAATAATATCTATTACTCTACACCACCCATACTCTCTGGAAAGGAGGTATTGAAGAATGAGAAAATGTATACTGGCTCTGGGAACAAGTTACTCTTTTAAGTGGCTGTTGCCTCACCCTTTATGGCTATGGTGGTAGCTGG
Source organism: Ailuropoda melanoleuca (assembly GCF_002007445.2). NCBI lineage: Eukaryota > Metazoa > Chordata > Mammalia > Carnivora > Ursidae > Ailuropoda > Ailuropoda melanoleuca. Next base: position 45,932,592 of record NC_048227.1, read on the forward strand.
ATAAAGACTTGGATACCTGACGTATTCTTTTAGAATGTATGCTGGTTTCCATAAATGCATGATCTTGGAATATTCTCAGAGTAAACTGATGCTTATCAAATGTCCAAACATAATGGGAAGAGAGAAAAAGAGAAACAAAGACACAAAGGGGTAAATGACATCATAGAGTCCAGGAAGCAACTTTGTAGTCTCTGATTTTTAGCAGGAATCTAGACAACATAGTGCCACAATATTTTTTGCATTGTTTTATCTGATCAATATCATGGGTTTTAGATGAAATGAAGATAGCCAAAAGGAAACTGAACTTTTATGTATGTGTATTGTTTGAATTTAAAAATATACCTCATGATCATAGAAAAATCAATATAGGGTTGATGATGATAGATAGATAGATAGATAGATAGATAGATAGATAGATAGATGTAAACATCAGATGACTAAATGCAGAATTTTAAAATAATATGCAGGAGGAAAGAAAAGGGAAAAAAACATTAAACGAAGTTGGAAAGCCCTTATAAAGAATATCTAATGCATGGTCAATGTTTATTGAGTAAAGGCAGAAAAAAAACACTGCTAGTACTTATGAAGGAAATATATATATATATATATATATATATATATATATATATATAGTTGAAATAGGTCCACGTGTCTATTTTCTAATCCAAAGACAGTATCTTGAATGCAATATATACTTGAGTTTCAGATGCAGTATAATATAAATGTCACTGTGAAAGTACTGTTGACTATGATAGAATAATACCCCCATAATTGGAATATGCTAATAGAAAAGTAAAATTTATTTTGATAGATGCCTGACTAATAAACAGAACTATCTAAAGGGTTATGCATCTACATATTTTCTTTATGCTATATGGAAAGTGAAATGTAATTTAATTGTAAACTATTATGTAACAATTTAAGAAATAGTGAGCATTAAGCTGTATTAAGTGGGCCATCATTTAAGGATAAAGGGAGTATGATCCTTCTCTTCTACCCTCATTGAATCATGTTTTTGTTTTTTGGTTTTCGTTTTCTGTTATTAATATTTTTGCACTTACAAAAGCAAATATAGGAAACCATCTTTTTAAGGAGATACGGAATTATGCTATCTAAGAAATGTCACCTTCATAATAGATACCAGGATTGTCTTGTTCATTTCTCTGTCATAGATCTCTAGCACAATGTCTGATACATAGTAAATGGAAAATAAATATGTTTTAAGTAAGTAGCAACTGTATTCAAATATTTGATGTCAAATTAAAGTCTTTGAAATTATGATAGAAAACTGATAGAATCTTGACCAAAGGATGGAAATAAGTATGTTTCAGTAGTAAAGTGGTTTGTCATTTCCTTTAGTTCATTGAGAGTAGATTTGAAGACTAATTCTTGTGATTACTGCAGAAGGCATGCAAAGTATAGTCAGTGGTGCAAGATGTAAGAAACATGATTTTGGAGTCTTGCTAAACCTTCACAATCTAATTGTATATCATCTCTCTCTCTCTCTCTCTCTCTCTTTTTTTTTTCTTTCAGTTTTCTAGTTGCCCAAGAATTAAAAAAACCCAATAAAATTAATTTAGATTTTAAGCTATTGTTAAATGCTAAAACTTTGCATAGTGATAATCAAATACTATCAACTATTTCATTTGAATTGTCAAAGTTACAGCTTAAAAGTAACAGTAAAATGAAAATAAAAACAGTATACTTGCATACATTAATAAAGCTCATTTACTATATTCATTGGCTATAATTAAGAAATCTCATAAAATAATATGAATAACATAGTTAAATTATGGGGCCTACTAAGATCCTACTTCATCTGAAAATCATGTATTATCCCAGTTTTATTTTCTTATTCCAGCTTAAAAAATCACATACCTCTAGCATCACTTTCCTATTTATGACAGCAACACTTAATTGGTAGAAAACTTTTTTTCACTATTTGAACACATTTGACATACTGCTATTTCATACTGCTTTCTTATTCTTGGGTTATTTTGTAACTTGATATTTCCACTGAGACCATTATAACCAGAGGGTCAGAGATCCAGAGAAAGACCCCTTCAAGCAGAGGGAAGACTTAGGTAAATACCTGGCTGACTCAAAAGATCAAAGGGACAATGTCTTGCAGCGTAGTAAGTTAGGGACAAAAAAGTAAGAAATGAAAAGTATGTGGAGGCCTTCTATGCTAAGAGTGATGAGAAAACATTAGAGAGTTTATAGCAGGGAGTTGGCATGAACTGAGTTCTGTTTTTGAAAGGTCACTGTGACTGCTTTGTCAATAGCAGGTAGGGGTTAGTCCATTATTTTAGGCAAAAGATATTAATGGCTTAGAGTAGGGTATAAATGGTAAGAATAGAATCTGACAGATGTTATATGAATGCTCAATTTGGAGACGATACAACCTGATGGGGTTTTCATCTGAGAAAGGCAGAAAAGAGAGCAGGGGGCAATAATAGCTCATAAATTTTGGCTTGCTTAACTGGATGGATAGTGGATCATTATTACCATTTACAGAGATGAGAAGTTAAGAGGAAGAAACAGACTCAGAGTAAGGAAGGGGAAAATCAAGTGTTTGTTTTTGATATATTAATTTTGGGATGCTTCTTAGATATCTAGATAGATGTCAAGTATGAGGTTGAATGTACAAGTCCGGAGTTTTAAGAAACAGATTATAAAATCTCCTACCCAAATATCCATCCCTGCCTGGAGAGCTTATCAGAATTCTTCATGTGTGTTTGTTGTTGATGTTGTTCTTAATTACAGTTCCTAAACCTCTGTTAGTTTTTTAAAGAAATAATATTATTCTTTAATGTAGTATTTCTTCATGTAAGGAGAAACATTTTAGTGATGATTTGTATTTGTCATGTGAACTTTCTGAAGGCAGAAGTTTCTGAAACTCAGAGGGCAATAATGAAGATAAAATGCTCTGAATTTGTATCTTTTTTTTTTTTTTAGATTTTATTTATTTATTTGACAGAGATAGAGACAGCCAGTGAGAGAGGGAACACAAGCAGGGGGAGTGGGAGAGGAAGAAGCAGGCTCATAGCGAAGGAGCCTGATGTGGGGCTCGATCCCATAACACCGGGATCACGCCCTGAGCCGAAGGCAGACGCTTAACCACTGTGCCACCCAGGTGCCCCTCTGAATTTGTATCTTGATTCAGAGTTTGTTTTTTCTCTCTGCTTCTTTATCTATATCCTGAGAAATTAATTTTGGTTCTTGGTATTAATATTGAATTACATTGTCAGAAAACAATGGAGGTCCTTTAAATGTGTTTTAGCCTGGACAACTAGAAGCTATCCTTTTTTTTCTTCTCAAGAACATTCTTCCTTTGCCTGTCCTCTTTCTCCTTTATATTATCACTTTTTGTTTTTCTGAAATTCTGTCTAGAGCATTCTTGTCTTTATAATTCCATGTTCTTTTTTTTTTTTTTCTGGTTGTAAGTTTGTATGTATTTGGTAATACTTTTTCCTTTCTTTTCTTTTTTTTTTTACATCAGCTTGAGAGGTAGGCAGGCAGGGCTTCCTTCTATCCAATTTGTACTAAGGGAAAATAGAGGCCCAGCGAGGTTAGGGGACTTGCCTAAAGCCACACAGTTAATTGGTGCTAGAAGTGGAACCGGACACAACCTGAGCTTCCTGACTCCCGTGCTAGCACATGAATTAAGCACCTGTGCTGTACCCAGGTTCTCTGAACCAGCATGCAGCTGGCATGGGGTGAGGCCCCCCCCCCACTCCCCACCTCAGCACCATTGCTCTCCAGGGCTGGATGGACTTTTTAAAAGCAGGTTGTGCCATCCGTAATACCGAGCTTACAATGTGAAACCTTGACTCTGGGGGAAAACAGCACCAGGGTTTGCAGTCAGCCGACCTGGGTTTAGGGCTATCACTTAACGAACGTCAGGTGGGAGAGTGATGCTTATTTTACGGTTTGTGCGAATTAAATGGGAAAATCCTGTGTGAAGTTCCAGCCCAGTGCCTGGAATGTAATCACTGGTCTTTCACCTCCATTCTCCAGCCACCCTCCTTAACCTGCCCCCACTCACTCTATTCGCCTTTGTCTTGTTTATGAGTCTGTCCCTGTAGTTTGCTTGCTAAGGGGGTGTGGTGTGTTGCAGCCTGATGGCCTGGTTTTGAATCCCAGCATTACCACTTACAGCTCTGTGACCTTGGGCCAGTTTCTTCACCTGTCTCCACTTCAGTTTCCTCACCTGCACAATAGGAATCATCCAGGTGCCACCACATAGAGTTGTGAGGATTCATTCATTCCACATCAGAGGCTTAGAAAGGTGCCGGTCACATCTTTAGCACTTAATAAAAGTTAGCTACTATTAACTTTGAAAAGAGGGACTGCTTTGTCCTACAGGAACATTAGTTGTGTTTGTTTCTAAATAGATAATTCCGGTGGCTTATATTTGAGCTGTAGGAGATTCTTCTGGTTGTATGGGATAACTTCCCATAATTTTTGTACATGTGCAAAAATGTGTTGGAGTGGGGGATTTTCCAGGTATCAGAAGAGGTACTGCTTTGCTTTCACTTCTTGGTGGGGCCAAGCATTATCTGAAAACAGAATCCGGAATTCCCCAGGGCAGACCTGCTTCCCCTCAAAACCACAGCCATTCACTCACAGCCAATGCTGCATGTTTTCAGAGGAACGCTCAGGTGAAACAAGGACTTGAACGGTTTTTGCAGATTTGAACGCGTGAGCATATTTGAAGATGCGCGACTGCCTGTA
>NC_048227.1:45937428-45947432 GCF_002007445.2 Ailuropoda melanoleuca
TTCAATACTGTATCCTTGGATCTAATATTTGCGAATTGCACTATGACATGACGTGGCGTAGGTTTGTCCTTATAATTCCATGTTCTGTTCTGTTTCAACTTAAACAAATAAGCAATTTATTTAAAATATCTCTCTAGCTAAGAACTCATTTCTCTGTTCTCATTTTTGCAGCAAAACTCAAAGGACTAATTGTCTAGACAACTCATTACTTTGTACTTTCTCTGGTAACATTGCTAATCTCCACTACAGTCCACAAAAGTTATACAGTCAAAGCCACCAAAGACTTAAATATTTCCTACCAAAAAAAAAATATTTCTATCCCTATCTCATTTGATTTTTCAGTAGCTCTTTATACATGATTTTCTCATCTTTTATAAACTTCTTAACTTTTCGTGTTATGCAGAATATGTCACAAGAATATGCAGTCCCGGTTTTCTCCCTAATTTATTGATCACTCTTCAATGTTCTCACTGATTTCATAAGTTATATCAGATCTCTAAATATTAGAGTTCCTTCAAATTATGTCATGGGTCATTATCTTTTCACTTTATATTCACCGCTCACCAAATTTTATGGCCATCTGTTTGGTGATTACTTTCAAAATATATCTCAAGCCAAAACAATTTCTCTGAACCTCAGATTGGTATATTCAAATTTCTACTTGACATTTCCACTTAATCATCTCAAACTTATTGTGTGCAAAACATAAGTCTGGATTCTCTTTTTATCTAAAACCTGTTACTCATTTAGTTAATGGCATCACTGTCCTCTAAGTTGCTTAAGCCAGAGATTCAGGGGTCATATTCCACTTATTCATCTTTGCCTTACATCCCATATCCAGTTTTGGTAAATCATTTTCATTCTATGTCTAAAATATATCTGATACCCAATCACTTTTCTCCATTTTCACTCCAATCTTGTTAAAGCCACCATCATTTTTTATGTAGTTATTTCAGTGACTTCTTAGATGATCGGCCTGTGTCCTCTCTTGCCTGTCTAAAATCTACTTGAAATACAGGAGCCAAAGTGATCTTTAAAACAAAAAGAACTGATCATATCATTCTCCTGCATGGCTTCCCAGTGACCAAGAAGGCCCTCTGAATCTAACTAAGCTCTTCCTTCTTTCCACCATAATGTTATGCTGGTTCTCCCTCATTCAATAAGCTCCATTCAACTTTGGCCTTCCACTACTTAAAATATGCCAAGTGTCTTTCTGCTTAAGGGTTTTACTGTTTCCTCTTTTGGGAATGTTTAATCCTAGCTCTTTGCTTGTCTGCTTTCATTCTTCCATTTCAGTTTAAAAATTGTCTTCACATTAACTTATCTGATCACCTTACCTAAACAAGACCTCTGTTCATATTTTCTATTTCAACATTCTTTTTATTTATCTTATGACATGGCCATTATAAATTTACTTGAACTTCAGAGACCATATCTGTCTTGTTTACCTTTACCTGTAATAATGTCTTTCAGTATGCTATGGACTGAATGTTTGTGTTCCTCCAAAATTCATATGTTACAGCCTAAATGTCAATGCAGTGGTGTTTGGAAGTGGGGTGTTTAGAAGGTAATTAGGTCATGAGGAGGCAGCTCTCATGCATGGGATTAATGACCTTGTAAGAAAGAAGAGGAGAGAGATGGCCTCTCCCTCTCTTATCTCCATCATGTGAGTTTACAAGAAGGAAACCAGGAGGTGGGCCCTCACCAAAAATTAAATCTGCCAGCACCTTGATCTTAGACTTCCTAGCCTCCAACACTGTGAGAAATAAATGTTTGTTCTTTAAACCATTCAATTTATAGCAATTTGTTATAGCAGCATGAACAGAAAGGTAAAATAAATATTTTTTTTTGTTAGAAAGAGGAACTTGCCAAGAATACATATAAGGTATTTTATCTTAAAAATATGTGGATAGTAATAGTTTGGAGGGTAACTATGCTTTCATGGTCTTACGTGGCAGCAGGACCTGCGAGTCTGGATGGCTCTGATTTACTAATTGATTAGAATAAGTCCTTGGTATTTCTCTATAGTCTATGCATTCTTTCCTGAAAAGAATTTGTAGATGGACTTTAACTTCTGCAAACTGTCTGAAATTGTATGATGTTTTGTGAATTGTTTATTAGGAACATTTGCACAAGAGGAGCTTTCAAAAATTTTCCATAACTTTTACTCAAGTTGTGGAAAAAAGAGTTCTAATAAAAATGATTGATAGTCACTGAAATCACTGTCATGAATTTTGGACACTACTCTGGGTCCTCAATCTAATGTTGTTTCTTTTTTTGGTAAATACTTACAAACCTAGAAGCCAATATGCAATTACATAAAAAATGTTGATTTTGAATCTTCAATACCTAGTGAAGAATATTGCTTCTACTACTTGCTACTTGGCTGAAGTTGGGCAACTTAGTTAACTATACTGAAACCCGGTTTCACTGTATGTAAAGTAAATCTAATAACATTTTGCAGACTAATTGTGAGAATTATAGAAAAATATATACTAAGCACATAATATAGTACCTAGTTGGAATTAATGGTCATTCAATATTGAAAAGCATTGATATTGTTATAATAATAATCGTTCAATAGTCATCAACTCATTCTACTTATAATTTCATGTATAGAATGTTTGTATCCAGAAGACTCAGAAATGTGAACTTTGTACCTGACATCGTACCATTAAACAGCCTAGACTTGGTAAGGTTTCTGCCAGTCAGCTTGTATATATGCATGCATATGTATGTATATATGTATGTATATATATTATACCTACTAATTTGATTTGCCACTCTCGCTAAAACTTAAAAAAAGTCCCTGCCCTGTTCTGTGCTCAGGGATGCTTAGTCCTATGCATGGCATCACCCAGGCTCTCTTGATTTCTGGCCTTTAATTAAGTTTGTTCAATGGTATCAGAGGGCTAGGAGAGAGAGTTGAAGGTATTTATCACTCCTAATAACCTCTGTCTAGCCTTGCCCAATATGAGCAATGTCAATATTCTGTTACTGGTATTCTTGCTGGGAAGCTCTGATTCTATTAGTTCAAATTCTCTGTGACACTTCAATAACATCACATCATTCCCACCATGTTCCCAGGAAGCTTGTTACTAGTGTTCCAGTACCTTGTTATATCCCTTAATTCAGATTAAATCTGTATAAAAATTCCCTTCATAAAAATGTGTTAAATTAAAAATGGAGTTTCCTAACAGCACTGTGAATATCACCCCACTGTGTGCAAATCAGTCACCTAAGCATTGTTAATCATCAAAACAACCAAGGACAAAATAATTCTGCCTAGTTCTACCATCACATAAAACTTTTCATTTAGCTGTGTACAGATGTGTTCTCAGTGATTCAGCTCAGTCGGTGTCACACTTTTATAAAGCAGATAGAAATAGGAAGCAATTTACTTTGCTGTTACAACGCTCCATTGCCACTTGGAAAAGGGAAATGTGCTAAACACAGAATGCTATCTTTCATTGTTCTCTTCTGAAAGAATGTTTCCATAATTCTTCTGAAATCAAAATATGTGTCTGTTGAATTAATGTCAGGGATTGAGTGGTAGTGATTCGCTTCCTCCTACACAATTTCAGAGAAGATGGGTAAAAAAGAAAGAAAAAACAATTGCTTTCATGTAAGTACTTTTGACTTAAAGCACAAATATCAGAAACAAAAAATTACAAAAATATAGTTATAAGAAACAAGTGGATTTTACAATGTTGTCGTGTATTATTTCCATTTAAACTACTCCTGAATTTTAGTACATGTAAAAGGCAACATTCATTCAAACACATATATTGAGAGAGAGATAGAGGCAGATACACACACACACACCTTTTACATATTTTTTTGAAATTTTAGTATTATAAAAATATCTTCCATTTATTGCCAATACTTGGAGAATACATAAAGAGATTATTTTGAAAAAAACTGCATACATCATACTCTGTGCTTGATAGGTACAAGTAGCAGAAAGAACCTGAGAACATTTTATTTGCAAAATCTAGATTATTTGAAAATAGGTATATTAAAATTTTGACCACAAAAGAGAGGAAAACAAGGAAAATATAGATAAAAGGAATTTTATTTTGAAATTATGTTGAACAGACATCTCATCAGACTTGATTTCTATAGAATAGATGGAATAATATATTTTTATCTTGATAAAGTGTTTTTTCTCAATATCCCAACTTCTTCCTTAAACTATTGCAAGAGCTTTATGCCCCCTCTCTAGTATTAATAGCATGAAATTTTATTTATTTAGTATATACTTATTGAGAACCTAAAAATCACTCCTTGACTGTGACATCAATTGGGAGACAATTACCATGAACACATCTACTCATGGAACATTTAAACTGATAAGGAGGTTATCAGTCAGGGTTGTCCAGAAAAACAGAAACAGTAAGAGACAGATGACAGATTGATAGATGATAGATAAATAGAGACAGAGACAGAGAGACAGAGACAGCAGTTAAATAGATAGATTTCGAGGAATTGGCTTCTGTAATTGTGAGGACTGGCAATTCTGAAGTCTGTAGGGTAGGCTGGGAGGTTGTAACTGTCGGTCAGGACCTTAGGCTATAGTCTTAGAGCAGAATTTCTTCTTCCTCTAGAAAACCTCAGTTTTGTTTGTAAGGAATTTATGTGATTGGGTGAGGCCCATCCACATTATCAAGGAAAATTCTCCTTTACTCAAAGTCAGCTGATTGTGGATGTTAACCATAGGTACAAAATACCTTCACAGTGACATCTAGAGTCATATTTTATTGAATAACTGGGGACTAAAGGCCAACCAAGTTGACATATAAAACTGACCATCAGAGGAGTAAAAACTGGTATAATAGTAGCTGATATTTGAATAGTAATTTAAAATGAAATGAAATTACTTTAAAAGCCATTATCATGATTTATCTTTGTAGTGGGGTTGTAAGAGCGGTATTAATGTTAACAGCCCGATTTTTCACCTGAGGCATATGGACTCAAATTAGTATATACAGACCAAGTGGAATGAAAGACAGTCTGTGGGGTAAAGATGATTTAAAAAGAGAGAAACTATAAGAAAATATGTTTAAATTATAGCAACTTATTTTTAAGTATTTTGAATGAATCAGCATGTCTGAGGGCATTAGTTCTCAGATCCGAAAGATCTATTTATTTATTCTCTCATCCATTCATTTATTTCATTTGGCTTTCCTGGCCCCAGTTTTCTCATCTGTAAAATGCATATAAAACTGGAGCTGGGGGGCGCCTGGGTGGCACAGCGGTTAAGCGTCTGCCTTCGGCTCAGGGCGTGATCCTGGCGTTATGGGATCGAGCCCCACATCAGGCTCCTCCACTATGAGCCTGCTTCTTCCTCTCCCACTCCCCCTGCTTGTGTTCCCTCTCTCGCTGGCTGTCTCTATCTCTGTCAAATAAATAAATAAAATCTTTAAAAAAAAAAAAAACTGGAGCTGGAGAAGAGGATCATTGGTGCTGTTCACAGAGAGAAGAGAGAGAGAGAGAGGTAGGGAGGGAGGGAGGGGGAGAGGAGTACACAGGGGATTGTGCAAGGAAAACACTTCCCCAAAACTATTGACAGGGAAACCTAGAGGTGATGCTTTTGTGAGTTTTTACAACCAGAAGGACTCAAAGACTGGAGTTTTAAATGTTCACAGCATGGCTGGTGTAGAGCCCAGCAGGCACTGCAGTGCTCCTCTGGGGAAGGAGGGCAGGTAGCTCAGGGGATCCCCTGAGATGCACTGGGAGAGACGCTTCTCACTTCTTGTAGTGTATCTAGGAGAGGTGGTATTGCCTCTCTCTAGACAAAAAAAGCCAGTGGGTGCCATTTCCTTTCCCCACCCCTCAAAGTATGTGGAGATATCTGCTGAGAATGACTAACCTGGCCACTGGCTCTTTGCTGCTCTTCACTCTGAACTCCATTCTGCTGTGCTTTGATGTGACTGCCCTTCTGGGACAAACCATCAGTCCCAGTGCAGCGAGACTCTCCCCCAGTGGACCAGCATGGGACCCTGCTGACTTTGGAGTTTTAGGACTCAGAGGCCTGCCTGGGAGAGACCCCAAGATTCATTATGCTGCCAGGCAGGCAGATGGCCTGGACACAGACAGGATGAAGGCAGCAATCTGAGGGATAGCTGGCACACATGAGGGGAAATTATTCACTCTTCTGGAAGGGCTTCCAGGACAGTGGTGGGTATGAACCCCCTCTACAGGGATGAAGATGGGAGCTGGCACCATTTCCCTCTCCTACCCCTCAGCATAAACTAACTTCAGTAAGTAGCACAGTGCCAACACTGGCGGCCTAAATCCCTTACACCCATCCCCACCTCTCATGTTCTGCTGGTGCTGTTTTTTTCAGGTAAGTGTACCTGAGAACCAGTGTGGCAGGCCCCTCTCCCAGAAGCCCAGCACAAACCCTTGCATGCACAACATCTGCCAACCATCAAGTTTTGCAAAGCTTCAGCTCTAGTGAAAATAGCATCAAGTCTCTTTTAACAAGACCAGAGCACATCTAGTTAAAACTCTCCACATTCTGGCCAAGGTCCAAACACTCCCCACTGCAGGCAAGGAGAAGCTCTGCAGAGGACTGACCTGAGGTAAATAGCAGCCAAAACACAATGACAGAGTGCACACAGAACACCTGAACCATTTCCTGAAGTGACAGGCCCTAGATAGTATATGACCTCTTCTTCATAAAGATATTACTCCCAGGAGCAGGAAATATAACAGACTTTCCTAACACAGAGAAGAAGACAGAGACATAGACAAAATGTCAGAAAGAGGAATTCATCCCAAAAGAAAGAAAAAGAAAAGTTCACTGCCAGGGATATAATTGAAACAGATATAAGTAATATACCTGATTCAGAATTTAAGGTAACAATCATAAGGATACTAGCTGGGCTTGAGAAAAGCATAAAAAACACCAGGGAGTCTCTTACCACAGAGATAAATGACCTAAAAACTAGTCAGGCCAAAATGAAAAATGCAACGACTGAAATCTGAAACCAACCAGAGGTAATGGCCACAAGGATGGAAGAAGCAGAAGAATGAATAAGTGATTCAGAAGGTAAAATTATGGAAAATAATGAAGCTGAAAAGAAGAGAGGAAGAAAAATATTAGATCACAAATGTAGACTTAGGGAACTCAGTGACTCCATAAAGCCTAATAACATTGATATCATAGAAGTCCCAGGAAAAGAAGAGCAAGAAAAGGGGGCAGAAGTTTTATTGGAGGAAATTATAGCTCAAAACTTCTCTAATCTGGGGAAGAATACAGAAATCTAAATCTAGGAGTCACAGAGAACTCCCATCAAAATCAACAAAAGCAGGCCAACACCAAGACATAGTGTAGTAATGTCCACCCTCCTGGATTTGCAAAATACAGAGATAAAAAACTCCTAAAAGCAGCAAGACAAAGAAAGTCCTGAATTCACAAGGGAAGACAAATAATGTTAGCAGCAGATCTCCCACAGAAATTTACCAGGCCAGAAGAGAGTGGCATGATATATTCAGTATGCTGAATGGGAAAAATATGCAGCTAAGAACACTTTACCCTCAAGGCTGTCATTCAGAATAGAAGGAGAAATAAAGTTTCCCAAATGAAAACTAAAGGAGTTTGTGACCACTAAAGTAGCCCCCCCCCCCGGCATATTAAAGGAGACTGTTTGGGAAAGAAAAACCAAAAGTGACAAAGACTAGAAAGGAACAGAGAAAATCTCCAGAAACAACAAAACAAGTAAGAAAATGGCAATAGATTCATATCTATCAATAATTACTCTGAATGTAAATGGACCAAATGCTCCGATCAAAAGACATAGGGTGTCAGAATAGATTTAAAAAAATAATAATAAAAATAAGACCCATCTATATGCTAACTACAAGAGATTCATTTTTGACCTAAAGACACTTGAAGATTGAAAGTGAGTGGAGAGCCATTTATCATGCAAATAGAGGTCAAAAGAAAGCCAGAGTACCCGTACTTCTATCAGACAAACTAGATTTTAAACCAAAGATCTGTATGTAGCAAGAGATGAAAAAGGACACTTTATCATAATGAAGGGATCTATCCAGCAAGAATATCTAACAATTGTAAATACTTATGCCTCCAATTTGGGAGCACCCAAATATACGAAACAAAATCAAACATAAATGAACTCATTGATAATAATACAATAATAGTAAGTAACTGTAACACTCCATTTACATCAATTGACAGATCACCTAAGGAGAAAATCAACAAGGAAACAATGGCTTTGAATGACACTCTGAAACTTAACAGATGGTCTTAACAGATATACTCAGATCATTCCATCCTTAAGGAGCATTCATTTCAAGTGCACATGGGACAGTCTCCAGAACAGATTACATAGATTACATACTAGGTCACAAATCAGGGCTCAAGAAGTACAAAAAGAATGAGATCATACGATGTATATTTGCCAACCACAAGGCAATGAAACCTGAAGTCAACCACAACAAAAAATTTGGAAAGACCACAAATACATGGAGGTTAAGGAACATCCTACTAAAGAATGAATGGATTAACAAGGAAATTAAGGAAGAAAAATTTTTAAAATACATGGAAACAAATGAAAATGAAAACCCAGTGGTCCAAAATCTTTGGAATGCAGCAGAAGTGGTCTTACAAGCCTACAAGAAGCAAGAAAAATTTCAAATATGCAACCTAACCTTACACCTAAAGGAGCTAGAAAAAGAACAACAAATGAAGCCTAAAGTCAGCAGAGGAAGGGAACTAATAAAGATTAGAGCAGGAATAAATGAAATAGAAACAAAAACAACAACCAGGTCCAAGATGGCAGAGGAGCAGGAGGCTTAAATTTCGTGTGGTCCCAGGAATGCAGCTAGATAGCTATCAGACCATTCTGAACACCTACAAACTCAACTGGAGAATGAAGAAAAGAATAGCAGCAACTCTAAGAACAGAATAGCCACCACTTTCTGCAAGGAACCCAGTTTAAAACAGGAGTTGAGCTCCAGCTCGGCGTTCCAAGATGGCGGAGGAGCAGGAGACCTAAAGTTCGTCTGGTCCCAGGAACTCAGCGAGAGAGCTACCAAACCATTCCGAATACCTATGATTGCAACTGGAGAATGAAGAAAAGAGTAGCAGAAACTCTATGAACAGAAAGGCAACCACTTTCTGCAAGGAGGAGAAAAGATGGAGGAGGAGTAGGTGACCCTTTCTCAGCTGGTCCGAGTCGAGCTGGATATCTACCAGACCATTCTGAACACCCACAGAATCAGCCTGAGACACAGGAAGATACATCTGGATCTCTACAAATGAACATCTCCAGCACTGAGTATTGAGGTATGAAGCAGGGAGCTGTGAATCCGAGCACAGATATAGGAAGATAAAGGGAAGGGGGAGGGAGCCTCTACACTCAGGCACCAGGAAGCGATAGCCCCTTGTGCTGGGGAGCGGGCTGGACTCTCAGACCGGCACCCGCAAGAGAGCAGACTGAGTCAGTGAGCCTGGGAACTCCCGTGTCCAAATTGAAAACAGGAGCTCCCGACCGCACACTCGAACTAGAGTGAAACCGAGAGCTCAGGCGTGCAAGCGCGACCAGACTGAAAACTGGCGCTCCAGAGCACAGGCGAACCATACTGAAACAGGGAGATCGGGAGCGCGCGCGGGGCGGCTGGCGGCTGGCAGGGTTAGAAACACAAAGGACAAAGATGAGCCGGCCCTGGAAGTGAGGGCTGGGTTGCCGGGTGTGGGGCGCACAGCCCGGGATGCTGCAGGGTTGAGCAGCACAAACAGAAACAGAGTTAAAGTAGCCAGAACATCAGTGGAGAACGGGCCCCAATCCCTCCGTTCTGTGACAGAGGCTGAATTTCAGCTGCTGCTGCTCTGACTCTCAGAAGAGGCACAGCAAACCACCAGGGAAAGCCGCCAGAGAATAAAAGCCCGGAAATACCGGCTCACAGGATGCCCATCCCCATCCCCCCTCGCAGGGGACACGGAGACTCTACCCAAACAGGGTTTCCTGAGTATC
>NC_048227.1:45947600-45947844 GCF_002007445.2 Ailuropoda melanoleuca
CCTGCTTCTTCCTCTCCCACTCCTCTGCTTGGGTTCCCTTTCTTGCTGACTGTCTCTCTCTCTCTCAAATAAATAAATAAAATCTTTAAGGAAGAAGACCACATCCCTAAGATCTCTATGAAGAAGGGCACACGGACTGGGTCCCAGTCAATAATTTGGGCTCTGGACAACCCCACAATCTCTCCTCATCAGAATGACGAGAAGGAGAAGTCCCCCCCAGCAAAGAAAAGATAATGAGTCTGTG
>NC_048227.1:45947896-45948005 GCF_002007445.2 Ailuropoda melanoleuca
ATATGGATGTATCCAAATTATCAGAAATGGAATTCAGAGCAACAGTGGTCAAGATGATGAGTAGACTTGAAAAAAGTATTAATGATAATGTTACTGAGAAGATAGAATC
>NC_048227.1:45948077-46099100 GCF_002007445.2 Ailuropoda melanoleuca
GCCAAATACAGTCAAAACTAGAGGCTCTGACGGCCAGGGTCACCGAGGCAGAGGAACGCGTTAGCGAATTGGAGGATGGGTTAGTAGAAGAAAAAACGAAAATAGAAGCTGGTCTTAAAAAAATCCACGCCCACGAATGTAGATTACGGGAGATTACTGACTCTATGAAACGATCCAATGTCAGAATCATCGGCATCCCTGAGGGGGTGGAGAAAAACAGAGGTCTAGAAGAGATATTTGAACAAATTGTAGCTGAAAACTTCCCTAATCTAGCAAGGGAAACAAACATTGGTGTACAAGAGGCAGAGGGGACCCCAACCAAGCTCAAGCATGACAAACCTACGCCACGGCATGTCATAGTGCAATTCGCAAATATTAGATCCAAGGATACAGTATTGAAAGCGGCCAGGGCAAAGAAATTTCTTACATACCAAGGCAAAGGTATCAGAATTACATCAGACCTGTCTACACAGACCTGGAATGAGAGAAAGGCTTGGGGGGGGCATTTTTAAACCTCTTTCAGAGAAAAACTGCAGCCAAGGATCCTTTATCCAGCAAAGCTGTCATTCAGAATTGATGGAGAAATAAAGACGTTCCAGAATCGCCAGTCATTAACCAATTTCCTAACCACGAAACCAGCCCTACAGGAGATATTAAGGGGGGTTCTGTAAACGTAAAAATGCCCCAAGAGTGATACAGAGCAGCAAGTCACAACCGATACAAAGACTTTAAAGAGAAATGGCATCATTAAAATCATATCTGTCAATAATCTCTATCAATCTAAATGGCTTAAACTCTCCCATAAAACGCCACAGGGTTGCAGATTGGATAAAAAGACATGACCCATCCATTTGCTGTCTACAAGAGACTCATTTTGAACCCAAAGATGCATTCAGACTTAGAGTAAGGGGATGGAGTACCATCTTCCACGCAAATGGACCTCAAAAGAAAGCTGGAGTAGCAATTCTCATATCAGATAGACTGGATTTTAAACTAGAGGCCATAGAGAGAGATACAGAAGGGCACTATATTATTCTTAAAGGAAGTATTCAACAAGTGGATATGACAATTATTAATATATATGCCCCCAACAGGGGAGCAGCAAGATACACAAGCCAACTCTTAACCAAAATAAAGAGACATATAGATAAGAACACAGTAATAGTAGGGGACCTCAACACCCCACTATCAGAAATAGACAGAACACCCTGGCAAAAACTAAGCAAAGAATCAAAGGCTTTGAATGCCATACTCGACGAGTTGGACCTCATAGATATATATAGAACACTACACCCCAGAACCAAAGAATACTCATTCTATTCAAATGCCCATGGAACATTCTCAAGAATAGATCATGCTCTGGGACACAAAACAGGTCTCAGCCAATACCAAAAGATTGAAATTATCCCCTGCATATTCTCAGACCACAACGCTCTGAAATTGGAACTCAACCACAAGGAAAAACCTGGAAGAAACTCAAACACTTGGAGGCTAAGAACCATCCTGCTCAAGAATGACTCGATAAACCAGGAAATCAAAAAACAAATTAAACAATTTATGGAGACCAACGAGAATGAATACACAACGGTCCAAAACCTATGGGATACTGCAAAGGCAGTCCTAAGGGGGAAATACATAGCCATCCAAGCCTCACTCAAAAGAATAGAAAAATCTAAAATGCAGTTTCTATATTCTCACCTCAAGAAACTGGAACAGCAACAGAGGGACAGGCCTAACCCACTGACAAGGAAGGAGTTGACCAAGATTAGAGCAGAAATCAATGAATTAGAAACCAGAAGCACAGTAGAGCAGATCAACAGGACTAGAAGCTGGTTCTTTGAGAGAATCCATAAAATTGATAGACCACTGGCAAAACTTGTCCAAAAACAAAGAGAAAGGACTGAGAT
The DNA here is from genome assembly GCF_002007445.2 of Ailuropoda melanoleuca. Lineage (NCBI taxonomy): Eukaryota > Metazoa > Chordata > Mammalia > Carnivora > Ursidae > Ailuropoda > Ailuropoda melanoleuca. The sequence goes on from NC_048227.1 coordinate 45,949,985, forward strand.
TATTAAAATTATGACTGAAAAGGGAGAGGTCACGACCAGCACCATTGAAATTGCAAGGATTATTAGAAACTTTTATCAACAGCTATATGCCAAAAAACTAAACAATCTGGAAGAGATGGAGGCCTTCCTGGAAACCTATAAACTACCAAGACTGAAACAGGAAGAAATAGATTTCTTAAATAGGCCAATTAACTATGAAGAAATTGAGTCAGTGATAAACAACCTTCCAAATAATAAAACTCCAGGCCCAGACGGTTTTCCTGGGGAATTCTACCAAACATTCAAAGAAGAAATAATACCTATTCTCCTAAAGCTATTTCAAAAAATAGAAACAGAAGGAAAGCTACCAAACTCATTCTATGAGGCTAATATTACCTTGATCCCCAAACCAGGCAAAGACCCCCTCAAAAAGGAGAATTACAGACCGATTTCTCTAATGAATATGGATGCCAAAATCCTCAACAAGATCCTTGCTAATAGAATCCAACAGTACATTAAAAGGATTATCCATCATGACCAAGTGGGATTCATACCTGGGATGCAAGCATGGTTCAACACTCGCAAATCAATCAATGTGATACATCATATCAACAAGAAAAGACTCAAGAACCATATGATCCTCTCAATTGATGCAGAAAAAGCATTTGACAAAATACAGCATCCTTTCCTGATTAAAACCCTTCAGAGTGTAGGAATAGAGGGTACATTTCTCAATCTCATAAAAGCCATCTATGAAAAGCCTACTGCAAGCATTATTCTCAATGGGGAAAAGCTGGAAGCCTTTCCCTTAAGATCAGGAACACGACAAGGATGCCCACTCTCGCCACTATTATTCAACATAGTACTAGAAGTCCTTGCAACAGCAATCAGAAGACAAAAAGGGATCAAAGGTATCCAAATCGGCAAAGAAGAAGTCAAACTGTCTCTCTTTGCAGATGACATGATACTCTATATGGAAAACCCAAAGGAATCCACTCCCAAACTATTAGAAGTTATAGAACAATTCAGTAAGGTGGCAGGATACAAAATCAATGCCCAGAAATCAGTTGCATTTCTATACACGAATAACGAGACTGAAGAAAGAGAAATTAGGGAATCCATCCCATTTACAATAACACCAAAAACCATACGTTACCTTGGAATTAACTTAACCAGAGACGTAAAGGACCTATATCCTAGAAACTATAGATCACTTTTGAAAGATATTGAGGAAGACATAAAAAGATGGAAAAATATTCCATGCTCATGGATTGGAAGAATTAACATAGTTAAAATGTCCATACTACCCAGAGCAATCTACACTTTCAATGCTATCCCGATCAAAATACCGAGGACATTTTTCAAAGAACTGGAACAAATAGTCCTTAAATTTGTATGGAACCAGAAAAGGCCCCGAATCTCCAAGGAACTGTTGAAAAGGAAAAACAAAGCTGGGGGCATCACAATGCCGGATTTCGAGCTGTACTACAAAGCTGTGATCACAAAGACAGCATGGTACTGGCACAAAAACAGACACATCGACCAATGGAACAGAATAGAGAACCCAGAAATGGACCCTCGGCTCTTTGGGCAACTAATCTTTGATAAAGCAGGAAAAAACATCCGGTGGAAAAAAGACAGTCTCTTCAATAAATGGTGCTGGGAAAATTGGACAGCTACATGCAAAAGAATGAAACTTGACCACTCTCTCACACCATACACAAAAATAAACTCCAAATGGATGAAAGACCTCAATGTGAGACAGGAATCCATCAAAATTCTAGAGGAGAACATAGGCAACAACTTCTATGACATCGGCCAGAGCAACCTTTTTCACGACACATCGCCAAAGGCAAGAGAAATAAAAGATAAAATGAACTTATGGGACTTTATCAGGATAAAGAGCTTCTGCACAGCCAAGGAAACAGTCAAAAAAACTAAGAGGCAGCCCACGGAATGGGAGAATATATTTGCAAAGGACACTACAGATAAAGGACTGGTATCCAAGATCTACAAAGAACTTTTCAAACTCAATACACAAGAAACAAATAAATAAAAAGTGGGCAGAAGATATGAACAGACGCTTTTCCAATGAAGACATACAAATGGCGAACAGACACATGAAAAAATGTTCAAGATCATTAGCCATCACGGAAATTCAAATCAAAACCACACTGAGATACTACCTTATGCCAGTTAGAATGGCAAAAATTGACAAGGCAAGAGACAACAATTGTTGGAGAGGATGTGGAGANTGTGGAGAAAGGGGATCCCTCCTACATTGTTGGTGGGAATGCAAGTTGGTACAGCCACTCTGGAAAACAGTGTGGAAGTCCCTTAAAAAGTTAAAAATTGAGCCACCCTATGACCCAGCCATCGCACTACTGGGTGTTTACCCCAAAGATACAGACGCAATGAAGAGAAGGGCCATATGCACCCCAATGTTCATAGCAGCATTGTCCACAATAGCTAAATTGTGGAAGGAGCCAAGATGCCCCTCAACAGATGACTGGATTAAGAAGCTGTGGTCCATATATACAATGGAATATTACTCAGCTATCAGAAAGAACAAATTCTCAACATTTGCTGCAACACGGACAGCACTGGAGAAGATAATGCTAAGTGAAATAAGTCAAGCAGAGAAACAATTATCATATGATTTCTCTCATCTATGGAACATTAGAACTAGGAAGATAGGTAGGGGAAGAAAGGGATAAAGAAAAGGGGGGTAATCAGAAGGGGGAATGAAGCATGAGAGACTATGGACTATGAGAAACAAACAAACAGTGGACTTCAGAGGGGAGAGGCATGGGGGAATGGGATAAGACTGGTGATGGGTGGTAAGGAGGGCACGTATTGCATGGTGCACTGGGTGTTATGCGCAACTGATGGAGCATCGAGCTTTGCGTCGGAATCTGGGGATGTACTCTATGGTGACTAACATAATATAATAAAAAATCATTTAAAAAAAAAGAAACAAAACCAATAGAAAAGATTAATGAAACGAGGAGCTGCTTCTTTGAAAAAATTAATAAAATTGATAAACCCCTAGCCAGACTTAAGAAAAGAGTAAGGACCAAAATAAATAAATAAATAAATAAAATCACAAATAAGAGATCAGAACCAACACCATAGAAAAACAAACAATTATTAGGGAATATTATGAAAAATGGTATGCCAATAAATTGGACAACCTTGAAGAAATGGATAAATTCCTAGAAACGTATAAAACACTGAAACTGAAACAGGAAGAAATAGAAAACTTGAACAGACCGATAACCAGCAAAGAAATGGAATAAGTAATCAAAAATATCCCAACAAACATAAGTCCAGGGCCAGATGGCTTCCCAGGGAAATTCTTCCAAACATTTAAAGAAGAGTTAATGCCTATTCTTCTCAAACTGTTTAAAAAATAGAAATAAAAAACTCTCAAACTCATTCTCCAAGGCCAGCATGACCTTGATTCCAAAACCAGAGAAAGAGCCCACTAAAAAGGAGAATTACAGGCCAATATCTATGATCAACCTGGATGCAAAAATTCTCAACAAGATACCAGCAAACAAAAACCAAGAGTGCATTAAAAGAACCATTCACCATGATCAAGTAGAATTTATTCCTGGACTGCAAGCGTGGTTCAATATTCACAAATCAATTGAGATGATACACCACATTAATAAAAGAAAAGATAAGAACCATATGTCCCTCTCAGAAGATGCAGAAAAAGTATTTGACAAACTAAAGCATTCATTCATGATAAAAACCCTCAATAAAATAGGTTTAGAGGGAACATACCTCAACATCATAAAGACCATATATGGAAACCCATACTAATATCATCTGCAGTGGGGAAAAACTGAGAGCTTTTCCTCTATGGTCAGGAACAAGACAGGGATATTCACTCTCACCATTGTTATTTAACATAGTACTGAATTCCTAGCCTCAGCAATCAGACAACAAAAAGAAATAAAAGGCATCCAAATCAGCAAGGAAGAAGTCAAACTTTTACTATTTGCAGACAAGATATTCTATGTTGGAAACCTGAAAGAATCCATCAAGAAATTGGTAGAACTGATACACAAATTCACTAAAGTTGCAGGTGTAAAATCAATGTACAGAAATCTGTTGCATTTCTATACACCAATAATGAAGCAACAGAAACAGAAATCAAGGAATTGATCTCATTTACAATTGCACCAAAAACCCTAAGATACCTAGGAATAAACCTAACAAAAGAGGTAAAAGATCTGTACTCTGAATACTGTAAAAGACTTATGAAAGAAATTGAAGATGGCAGAAATTAAAAAAAATTCCATGCGCATGGATTGGAAGAACAAATATTGTTAAAATGTCTATACTACCCAAAGCAATCCCTATCAAAATACCACCAACATTTTCACAGAGCTAGAACAAACAATCCTAAATTTGTGTGGAACCACAAAAGACCCTGAATAGCCAAAGCAGCCTTGAAAAAGAAAAACAAAGCTGGATGCATCAGGATTCCAGGCTTCAAGTTACATGACAAAGCTGTAGTGATCAAAACAGTATGGTACTGGCACAAAAACAGACACACAGATAAGCAGAAGAGAATAGAAAGCCCAGAAATGAACCCAGAACTATATGGTCAGGTAATCTTCTACAAAGCAGTAAAGAATATACAATGGAAAAAAGAGTCTCTTCAACAAATGGTGTTGGGAAAACTGGACAGCAACTTGAAAAGTGGACTGAAAACCTAAATGTGAGACGTGTAACCATAAAAATCCTAGAGGAGAACACAAGTAGTAACCTCTTTGACATCAGCCATAGCAAATTCTTACTTGATATGTCTCCTGAGGCAAGGGAGACAAAAGCAAATATTAACTATTGGGACATCATCAGGATAAAAAACTTCTACACAACAAAGGAAACTACAAGGCAATCCGTGGAATGGGAGAAAATATTTGCAAATGACACAACTGATAAAGGGTTAGTTTCCAAAATACATAAAGAACTTATAAAACTCAACACCCAAAAAACAATCCAGTTAAGAAATGGTCAGAAGACACAAATAGACATTTTTCCAAAGAAGACATACAGATGTCTAACAGACGCAGGAAAGGGTGCTCAACATCACTCATCGTCCTCCTCACTCAATAGAAATCAAAACCACTATGAGATATCACCACACGCCTGTCAGAATGGCTAAAATGAACAACTCAGGAAACAACAGATGTTAGCAACGATACAGAGAAAGAGGAACCCTCTAACACTGTTGGTGGGGATGCAAACTGGTATAGGCACTCTGGAAAACAGTATGGAAGTCCCTCAAAAAGTGAAAAATAGAACTACCCTATGTTCCCACTATTGTACTACTAGGTATTTATCCATAGCATACAAAAATTTTGATCCTAAGGGTACATGCACCCAATGTTTATAGCAGCATTATCAATAATAGCTAAATTATGGAGGGAACCCAAATGTCCATCAACTGATGAATGGATAAACGGAATATTACTCAGCCATCAAAAGAATGAAATCTTGGGGCGCCTGGGTGGCACAGCGGTTACGCGTCTGCCTTCGGCTCAGGGCGTGGTCCCGGCGTTGTGGGATCGAGCCCCACGTCAGGCTCCTGCTGTGAGCCTGCTTCTTCCTCTCCCACTCCCCTTGCTTGTGTTCCTTCTCTCTCTGGCTGTCTCTATCTCTGTCAAATAAATAAAAAAAAAAAAAAAAATTTTAAAAAAAAAAAAAAAAAAAAAAAAAAAAAAGAATGAAATCTTGCCATTTGCAATGACATGGATGGAGCCAGAGTATAGTGTGCTAAGAAAACTAAGTCAGAAAAAGAGAAATACCATATGATTTCACTCATTTGTGAAATTTAAGAAACAAAACAGATGAACATAAGGGCAAAAAAAAAAAAAAGTGAAAGAGGCAAACCATAAAACAAACTCTTAACCATAGCTAACAAACTGAGGGTTGCTGACAGGAAGGTGGGCAGTGGGATAGGTTAAATGGGTGATAGGTGTTAAGGAGGGCACTTGTGATGAGCACTGGATGTTATATATAAGTGATGAATCACTATATCCTACTTTTAAAACTAATATTACACTGTATGTTAAATACCTAGAATTTAAATAAAACTTGAAAACTACAAAAAATTAAAAATAACATAAAAAATTAAACTAGAGTTTCTTCATGGGACCATTAAAGGGAATAATTAAAGAAACCCATGTAACATACTAAATGCAGAGCTGGATATATGTTACCCACATAGCATTTGTTCATTGTGCTTACTCTTATTATATTAATCCATATGACAAATTCTTTATTTAGGGCTGTCCCTGCTGTATGGATAGAATTTTATATTCAATTACCAGTTAGAATCCTCCAAAACTGCTAGGGATATATATCCCACCCACCCGTCTTTTTGTAAACTCATGGTGAGGCAGTAACCACTTCTCACCTGGAAAGTTTTCTGAGATTGACCTTTATACACAATATAAAGCATCACTAATGTGGTTGTAGTTTCACCTCTCAAATTGTAATAAAGAAGTGATTGGGAGATATTTTAGCCAGGATTTTTTAAAGGAAGTATATTGGTCTTGTTCCAGAATTGGGCCAGTTCCTTTTTCTGTAATAATTGATCCTCTTGTTTTGACCCAGACAATTTAAGAAGTCATATTATTTCACTGTTAAGTGTCAATTCCTTGATTATTTTAACATCAGTTGCAGAAATTCATGATTTTTCATCAGTGGTATTTCTTGGCAATAACTACCTCATAGACTTCTACAGTGTTGAAATACAAGAAATACAAGAATGAATTGACTTTCCTTTAATTCATTGCTATTTGTTATCCCAGAAATGAGTTACCTCTGAGATTTTTCATGCTTGTTCAGCATTCCTCTTACTCAGAAAAGAAACCAGAGTTCATTCTCAATTATTATTTCTGATTAAGGTTTAAAGCAGACCTTAGGAAAACTACATTAACCTTTGGAACTGAGTAAAAACCAAATGGTAAAATTGGTTATTTTTTCCTTGACCCTCTTTAGCCTTCTGCTATAGATTCAAAATATAACCATTTAAAAATGTAAGAATATATACCTGAAGTACATTTAAAAAAAGGAAGAAAAACATAAGGCACAAAACAATTTTTAAAAAGTCTTATTAAAAAATAAAATAAACGTTTAAGGACACGGTAGGAAAATTGGTATATTACATATGATGGACATATTATATTGCTAGCATCAACAAAATATAAATCAGCATCAACTGGCAAAAAAAAAAATGAGGGAGAATCTCCTGAAGAAATGATTTAGTAAAGAATCTAAATAAAATTATCAGCCCAATAATAAACATAAAAAAAGTTTAATCTCACTTGTAGTGAAAATATAAAATTAAATAATATTCAAATACTATAATCTGCCTGCTAGTTCTGTCTATTTATGGAGCTATTTATCCATCTATTTGCCAGTGTAAGAGAGCAGGCTAGTAAATTGTGATACTGCTCTTGATATTATAAAGTGATACAAGAATCTGGAAACCAAGGTGGAAATGGGAATGAAAAATTCTAAAAATAACATATGCCCTTTAAAACAGAAAATCATCATGCAGGATTTTATAAAAAAGAATAGAAAACCAAATTATTTATAAGGATATTCATCACAATATGATCTGCAACAACACAAAATAAGAAACAATTTCCTTAAATATGAAATTGCATAAATAAATGGCATTCCATACAACTGTTCAAACTCAAGATGTAGAATATTATTTTGTCACTGGAGAAAACAAGTTTAGAAAGGAAGCCCAAAAGCAGAGTGTGTGATAATTATAGTATGTGCCTTTATGCAAATTATTAAAACTGTTTTACTCAGAGACATAGAATTATGGGTAAAATTTTTTTCTGTATCAACCAGTTTCTTTCCCAATCAATACGAACTAGTTTCATGCTAATGATACCAAATTATGAAAATGAATATAAATGTACAAAACTGTGTTTGAGGAAGAACATTACCAAGCCTAAAAACATTTATTTAGATCTAGTAAATGACAGTAAAATATCAGAAATGGAATAAAAAGATATGTCATTTCTTCTACTGTTCCTGAATTAGAAGGCAAATCTGAAACAAATTTATTTATGCTTAGGTTTAATTTTGAGACTTTATGTGGATCTTTATGAAGATTGTTTGAGAATCACAAATTGCATAAAAAAGACTTTTTATCTTTATTTAATTATGGCAGAAAGTAGAAAGAAAAATAACCAACTGATTATGTACACAGAAAATGTACTTTGTGCAGTACTATGGGTTTATTGAGAATTGTGTGTAAACAGACCTGTAGTCCCTTTCAGGATTTTAAATGCTCCTCCATAATTTCTAATGAAGTCTACTGAAGTGTACACTAGGGATAATATATCTATTTAAAAATGAATTTCTGAGCTTCAAGGGTTTTTTGATCTAAAGAAATTGCAAATTCAAATTCATTATGCATATTTGACCTCTGCCTCACTATTGTAAATGAAAAAGGACATAACTATATTTTCTTCTGTCAAAATAAAACTGTCATTTGGAACATTAATAAGAACATCATCTATTGATTTAATCTTTAGCTAAGAGTTGTGGATGTCTCCTTTTGGTTTTGCCACTTGACTATAAAGCCTATCAATATTTTATTGATTAGAGAACAGAAAGTCAGTGGTTTTATTCACTATGGCCAACATGAAGACTTAATGTATCTACATAACCAGACATATTATGAACAAATAAGTATACTAACAATCACTTTAGGAGTTTGTTGTTAGAAATTCTTAAGATATAAAAAAAAGAATTCTATAGAGAACTGTATGTGTATAAGCATCTGAATATAATTTACATTTATTCTTTAATTGTACTAATAAGCCCATGAAGATCCTACTTAGCATAGTGTGATGGCATATGAATCAATATTTGACTTGCTATGCAAATATCTTATTACACTCTCTTTGAATATAGGAAAAGTGTAAACTAGGTGGACACCAAAATAGGAAACAATAAAATACAGAGGAAAGAAGAAAAAAAGAAAGAAAGAAAAGAAAGAAAGAAGAAAGAAAGAAAGAAAGAAAGAAAGAAAGAAAGAAAGAAAGACAGAAAGAAAGACAGAAAGAAAGAAAGAGAAAGGGAAAGGAAAGGAAAGGAAAGGAAAGGAAAGGAAAGGAAAGGAAAGGAAAGGAAAGGAAAGGAAAGGAAAGGAAAGGAAAGAAGTTTTCTCAGTAGCAGAGTGAAATGCTTCTGTGGAATGAAAAATTCCAACTTTTCCTATTTTACCTTATGCTTTTTAATATATTGTGCTATTTAATCTTCTATCTGGATCAGTGCTTACAAGTCTATTTTGAAGGTCTCTTTGCTGTACTAGATGCTCTCCGATTTAAAGGCGTTCTTAGGTCATTAGTTTTATAAGTAACATTTTTTCAGGTCACTAGGTTCTCAGAGTTCCTTTTTTATGATATATTTTACTTGATATTTCTGTGCATGGTCTCTTGATAGACTCCTCTGGGTAAAAGTGAAACAGAATAAAGGGCAAAATATGTAGGCAGTAACCTAAACAGCAATGCCAGAGTGTATTAAACTCTACTTTATATGAGCAGATAAAGTGCATATGCCAATTTTATTGTTGTGCGGGGGCATTTTTTAAAGGTGTGAAGATGTACATGCATGTGGGTGTACATGTTTGTGTATATGTATATTGTAAGACACATAAAACATTGTTTTATTTCAGTTCTAATCAGTTACAAAGAGGCAAAAATTACTGAAAAACAGAAATTGAAGGTGGCATTTCATGCCCTTAACTATCAGATAGGTACCCCAAATTTTGAATGTATGAATGAAAAGAAAAACATATTATCCTGCACTGTACCACTGGCTGATATAAAACAGGAACACAGAAAACATTTTTACTATCTTTTCTGGAGAAGGTAAAATAGATCATTTAAGTCCTTGAGGAAAATATTGTATCTGCAAGTTGCTTAAATCCATATGTGTATTGGAAACTATCGTTTCCCACACTCTTTAACCAGACAGTAAAAAATAACCAAAATTCTGAGGGAACAAGCCCACAATGTGGAAACTTATGAACATTAGTCTGGTGTAAAGGAGCTAGGAGAAACCTAAACTAATGAAATTTTTAAAAAGTCATTTTGAAAAAGCAAAGAACAAGTGGTAGAGGTACCCACACAATGGAGAATGAATCCAGACACTGTGAGGCAGGAATTGCTAGAGAAGACACTTAAGTTCAGAGTTGGCAAGAGATGGGATCTGGATGAGAACATGTTAAATACAAGTGGGGAAAGTCTAAGGCAATGGTTGAATGAAATTGTAGTTAGATGGTGAATATGTGGTTGTGGTGCTCGTGTATATGTCGTTAAAGGGCCAGAGACACACTCCTAAACTGTGGATAATAAAAATATCAAGGGAATTTTCTGAGTGAAATAAGCCCTTTCATATTTATCTCTTTTATATGCATAACATAAGCAAAATTTAACTGATTAATCGGTCATAGGTAGTATTTAACTATTATAATCTCTAATCGGTAGAATAAATTTTTGTTTCTTCAAAGTATTTAAGTGGAGACTAAAACAATTTTGTGTGTTGTTAACTGAGAAAATGACTGGCATATCTTGTTTTTTTTCCAATGCTAAAATTCTATTCTTTTAAAAGCAGAGTCACTTTTTAGAAATGACTGATATGTAGTGAGATGGACCTCATTTTGTTAAAAATGAGAAAGTTAACTGGGGCGCCTGGGTGGCTCAGCGGTTAAGTGTCTGCCTTTGGCTCAGGGCATGATCCTGGCATCCTGGGATCGAGCCCCACATCAGGCTCCTCTGCTATGAGCCTGCTTCTTCCTCTCCCACTCCCCCTGCTTGTATTCCCTCTCTCACTGGCTGTCTCTATCTCTGTCGAATAAATAAATAAAATCTTAAAAAAAAAATGAGAAAGTTAAACAGTATACCCCCCTGAACCAAAAATTGAGCCCTCTGTCCTACATTGGAATTTCTCTAAGCAAAGGTAGAGGACTTTTTTTTTTTCTAAGATTTTATTTGTTTGTTTGTTTGTTTATTTATTTGAGAGAGAGTGTGCATGCGAGTCAGGGGAGGGACAGAGGAGAATGGAGAGGGAGAGAGAATCTCAAACCAACTCCACATTAAGCTCCAAGCCCTGAGGTGGGACTCGGTTTCACAATCCTGAGATCATGACCTGGGTGGAAACCAAGAGTCAGATGATCCACCCAGGTGCCCCAAAGGTAGAAGACTTCTTAATGAAGGAGTTCTGACTGCTCCAGCACATGGAGGCATATTTATATTAGCTGTTTATTTATTTATTTATTTTTAATTACTTTTTTACACTCACTCCAGAGTAGCACATTCAATCAGGAGCCTGCACATAAAACTTTCTTACTATCCATTCTCACACGATGGTGGTTTTCTTCTGCAATATTTGAAACTCCCTTCATAAGAGATGCTAAGGAGTTAAATACCCCAAGTTCAGCTCACAACCAGTAACAGATAGGAAACAATGAATAAATATATCCAGTTTCCCCCTTGTGGGATGGAAAAACTCTATAAACAGGTCTTACATGGCCTCCAAGAGGTCCATTGATTTGGCCCCAATTCCCCAAACTGCAGACAACTTGCATATAAATGTATCCTTTGTTGATTTTTTTTCTTTCCATATTTCACTTTTAGTCCTTTTTCAGTGTTTACTTGAACTACCTCACACAAAAATCAAACCTACGACAATCTCCATTTTTCCAAAAAGATTTTTGTGATAGCTTGTGAGAATACAAATTATCTAATAAAAAAAGGAATGGAATTAAAGTTTCTCAAGTTAAAAATTATACAGCCTAGTTGAAGTAAACTTGAAAATTTCAAAGCAGACATTAATATCATCCATTATAGAGAGGAAAAAATAATGCTATAATTTTTACCAATATATTATCAAAATTACTGTAGTATATTTATTGAAAACCCATACCTTGAGAATTGTCCCAATAATTTTCTGATTATCATTATTGGATATAATCCATTTAAATGTTGGAAACAGATAAAATATTTTAGAATTGTTCATGTCAAAAAAAAATTTTTTTTTGGTAAGAGAAACCAGCCTCTGCAAAAAAAAAAAAAAAACAAACAAAACTATGTAATCAATATTTAAAGGGCTTTGTCTTTTTATATATAATGAAAAATGGGTCATAATTCAGATAATAAGAAAACAGTTGCTAGTAGTTAAGATATTAGTTATATGAAGGGATATAAATATATAGAAATTCATATCCTCTTTGTTATATGTGTGAAGAACTGATTCTCAAAATAGTGTTAAAAGTCAATATTGTCAATAAGATAGAGTAGATGCTGTTATTCCTGTTCTTCCCCTCAAGTATAGATAAAATCACACACAAAGGTAATTATATGAAACAAACATAAGAATACTCTGAAATGTGGAGAGAAGAAGGCAGACTGTCCAGGGATATTTGGATCAAGGAATAGCATGGCAGTTTATTCCCTGGATTTACTTTTTCTCTCTTATATCATTAATTTGGTGGTAGAGAAGCTTGCAACCCCAAAACTCCAGCAGGTAAAAACAAAAAAGCCCCAATAAAAACTTTATCTAGCTGAAGAACCAGGAAAAGACAGCCTAGCAAGACAGAAAACATTTAGGTAATAACTGACCTACTCTTGTCCAAACATCATAGAATAAACTGTGGACACACCATAACCTTTGCAGGCAAAGTTTGAATAGGGGCCGAGACATCCACCCTTGGCTATAATGAGGTACCTCTGAGTTGTACTGAAGCCAGAAGGCTGAATGAAGAAATTGGGACTTTCATTACCACTGGATGATAATGAGAACTTCTGCCTCTCTCTCATCCCTGTGGTGTCAGTGGGGACCATGTGGGGAAAATAGACTTGTACCCTCACCCAGATGTAATGAGGATCCCTTCCCCTATAGTCTGCTAGATTGGTGTCAGAGGTGACCTACTATACAGTCAGATCTTTCCCCACAGCCCAGAGGTAATGAGCAATGTCTCTAACTGTGGGAGAAGAGGGGCATGTGAAGCAGTAATGAGGCCCCTCTGACCTACCATGCAGGGTGGCATCTATGAAAGCCTAGTGAGGAGCCTCACTCACTACACCCTGACCAGTGGTAGGGAAATGCCTCCTAACTTGTAGGGTATGGATGGAGGATGAGTAAAATGTACACTTTCACCCATTTAGCAGTAATGATATCATATTTCCCTTTCCCTGATGGCGCAGTGTCAGAAGAGTCCTCCCAAAGCAGATAATTTAAATAAGATTTAATTTAAATAAGATTCAAAGTTTCATAACATATTATCCTAACTGTTCAGGAAATTCTTTCTTTCTTTCTTTCTTTCTTCCTTCCTTCCTTCCTTCCTTCCTTCCTTCCTTCCTTTCTTTCTTTTCTTTCTTTCTTTCTTTCTCTTTCTTTCTTTCTTTCTTTCTTTCTTTCTTTCTTTCTTTCTTTTTCTTTCTTTCTTTCTTTTTCTTTCTTTCTTTCTTTCTTTCTTTCTTTCTTTCTTTCTTTCTTCTTTCTCTCTTTCTCTCTCTCTTTCTTTCTCTCTTTTTTTTTTTTTTAGGTTTGAGAAAGTTATTTCTTTTTTGTTTGTTTGTTTTATGTTTTTATTTTAATCCAGTTAAACATACAGTGTTATACTAGTTTCAGGTATACAATATACTGATTCAAATTCCATACATCTCTCTGTGCTCAACAGGACAAGTGTAATCCTTAATCCCCATCACCAATTTAACCCATCCACCCACCCACCTCCCCTCTAGTAACCATCAGTTTGTTCTCTATAAATAGGAGTCTGTTTCTTGATCTCTCTCTCTCTCCCCACACCGTCCTTTGTTCCTTTCCTCCCTCTATTCCCCTTTGCTTGTTTTGTTTCTTAGATTCCACATATGAGTGAAAACATATATTTGTCTTTCTCTGAGTGACTTATTTTGCTTAGCATTACACTGTCTAGCTCTATCCATGTCATTGCATATGGCAAGATTTCATTCTTTTTTTTATAGCTGAATAATATTCAATTGTGTGTATATGTATATATATGCACACACACATATACGTGTGTGTGTGTGTATATATATATATATACATATATAATATGAGTATATTCATCAGTTGGTGGACAGTTAGGCTGCTTCCATAACTTGGCTATTGTAAATAATGCTGCCATCTACATAGGAGTATACATACACGTCCTTTTGAATTAGTATTTTTATGTTTTTGGATAAATACCCAGTAGTGCCATTACTGGACTGTAGTGTAGTTCTATTTTTAACCTTTTGAGGAACCTCTGTAGTGTTTTCTATAGTGACTACACGAGTTTGCATTCCCACCACAGTGCACCAGGGTTCATTTTTCTCCACATCCTTGCAACACTTGTTTTTTCTTGTGTTGAGCCACAGTTTTGAGCCATTCTGACAGATGTGAAGTGGTATTTCCTTGTGGTTTTGATTTGCATTTCCCTGATGATTAGAGATGAACATTTTTTCATGTGTCTCTTAGCCTCATGTCTTCTTTGGAGAAATATCTGTTCATGTCTTCCACCATTTTTAATTAGATCATTTGTGGGTTTTTTGGTATTTAGTTTTACAAGTTCTTTATATATTTGGAAATTAACCCTTTATCAGATATGTCATTTGCAAATATCTTCTCCCATTCCATAGGTTGCCTTTTAGTTTTGTTTATTGTTTCCTTTGCTGTGCAGAAGCTTTTTGTTTTGATATAGTCCCAATAGTTTATTTTTGCTTTTATTTCCCTTTGCCTCCAGAGACCTATCTAGACAAAAGTTGCTATGGCTGATGTAATTAATTAATTAATTAATTAAAATAAAATAAAATAAAATAAAATTAAAAAATAAAATAAAAATAGTACTGCCTGTGTTCTTTTCTGGGGTTTTTATGGTTTCAGGTCTCACATTGATGCCTTTAATCCATTTTGTCCTTAATCCATTTACTTTTGTATATGGTGTAAGAAAGTGGTCCAGTTCCTTTCCTGTGCATTTTGATGTTCACTTTTCACAACACCATTTGTTGAAGAGACTGTCTTTTTTCCATTGGATATTATTTAATGCTTTGCTGAAGATTAATTGGCCATATAGTTCTGGGTTCATTTCTGGGCTTTCTATTCTGTTCCATTGATTTATGTGTCTGTTTTTATGCCAGTACCATATGTTTTGATCATTACAGCTTTGTCATATAACTTGGATTCTGGAATCCTGATGCCTCCAGCTTTGTTTTTCTTTTTCAAGACTGCTTTGGCTATTCAGGGTCTTTTGTGGTTCCACACAAAATTTAGGATTGTTTGTTCTAGCTCTGTGAAAAATGCTGTTGGTATTTTGTTAGGGATTGCATTAAGTGTTTAGATTGCTTTGGGTAGTATAGACATTTTAATGATATTGTCCATGAGCATGGAATGTCTTTCCATTTTTTTGTGTTGTCTTCAATTTTTTCACCAGTGTTTTATAGTTTTCAGAGTACAGTTCTTTTACCTCTTTGTTTAGGTTTATTCCTAGGTATTTTTTTTTTGGTGCAATTATAAATGAGATTACTTTCTGAATTTCCTAATTTCTCTTTCTGCTGCTTCATTATTGGTGCACCAGATTTCTGCACATTGGTTTTGTATACTGTGACTTTACCAAATCCATTTATCAGTTCTAGCAGTTTTTTTGGTGGACTCTTTTGTTTTTTGTTTCTTTATATATGTATATGTATGTGCGTGTGTGCGTGTGTGTGTGTGTGTGTGTGTGTGCGTGTAGTATCATGTCATCTGCAAATAGTGAAAGTTTTACTTCTGCCTTATTGATTTGGGTGACTTTTCATTCTTTTTGTTGTCTGGCTGCTATGACTAGGACTTCCAGTACTATGTTGAATAAAAGTGATGAAAGTGGACATCTTTGTCCTGTTCCTGACCTTATGGGAAAAGCTCTCATTTTTTCCCGATTAAGGATGATGTTAGATGTGGGGTTTTTTTATATATGGCCTTTATTATGTTGAGGTATGTTCCCAATAAAACTACTTCGTTGAGGGTTTTTTACCATGAATGGATGTTGTACTTCATCAGATGATTTTTTTATATCTGTTTAAATAATCATATGGTGTTTATCCTTTCTCTTATTGATGTGATATACACATTGATTGATTTGTGAATATTGAACCATCCTTGCATCCCAGGAAAAAAAATCCCCCTTAATTTGGTAAATGATTTTTCGAGTGTATTGTTAGATTCAGTTTGCTAGTATTTTGTTGAAGATTTTTGCATCTATGTTCTGCAGGAATATTGGCCTATGGTTTTCTTTTTTAGTGGAATCTTTATCTGCCTTTGATATCAGGGTATGTAGAATGAGTTTGGAAGTTCTCCTTCCATTTTTTTTGGGGGGGGGCTGTTTGAGAAGAATAAGTATTAACCCTTCTTTAAATATTTGGTAGAATTCCCCTGTGAAGCCACCTTGTCCTTTAATTTTGTTTTTTGGGAGTTTTTCTGCTTGTTTTTGTTGTTGTTGTTAATTAGTGATTCAGTTTATCTCCTGGTTATCAGTCTGTTCAAATTTTGCATTTCTTCCTGTTTCAATTCTGGTGTTTTATACATGTTGCTAGGAGTTTATCAATCTCTTCTAGGTTGTCCAATTTGTTGATATGTAGTTTTTCATAATATTTTCATGATTATTTGTATTACTGTGGTGTTTATTGTTATTTATTCTTTCCTATTTGTGATTTTATTTATATGACTCCTTTCTCTTTTTCTTGATAAGTCTGGCTAGAGGCTTATCAGTTTTATTGCTGCTTTCAAAGAACTAGCTCCTGGTTTCATTGATCTGCTCTATTGGTTTTGTTTGTTTGTTTGTTTTAGTTTCTATATTATTTATTTCTGCTCTAATCTTTATTATTTCCTTCCTTCTGCTTTTAGGCTTTTTTTGTTGTTGTCTTTCTAGCTCCTTTAGTGTAAGGTTAGGTTATTTGATATTTTTCTTGCTTCTTTAGGTAGGTCTGTATTGCTATAAACTTTTTTCTTAAAACTGTTTTTTCTGCATCACATAAGTTTTAGATCATTGTGTTTTCATTTTCATTTGTTTCCACATATTTTTTATTTCTTCTTTTATTTCCTGGTTGACTCTTTCATTGTTTAGTAGCATGTTATTTAACCTCCATGTATTTGTGGTCTTTCCAGATTTTTCTGTGGTGACTTGCAGTTTCATAGAGTTGTTCTCAGAAAAGATGCATGGTATTACTTTGATCTTCTTGAATTTGTTGAGGTTTGTTTTGTGGCCTAATATGTGATTTCTGGAGAATGCTCCATGTACACTTGAAAAGAATGTGTAATCTGCTGTTTTGGGATGGAATATTCTGAGTATATCTGTTAAATTCATCTGGTCCAGTTTGTCATTCAAAGCCTTGTTGATTTTCTGTTTAGATGATTTGTCCACTGATACAAATGGGGTGTTAAAGTCCCCTGCTATTATTGTATTATTATCTGTTAGTCCCTTTGTGTTTGTTATTAACTGTTTCATGTATTTGAGTGTTCCTATGTTGGATGCATAAATACATACAGTCATTATATCTTCTTGTTGGATTGTCCCCTTTATTGTTATATAATGTCCGTCTTTGTCTCTTGTTATAGTCTTTGTTTTAAAGTATATTTTTTTCTGATATAAGTATTGTTACTCTGGCTTCCTTTTGACATCCATTTGCATGATAGATGTTTCTCCATCCCCTCACTTTAATCTGCAGGTGTCTTTAGGTTTAAAATGAGTATCTTATAGGCAGCTATCAAAGTATCTTATTTGTTTGTTTTTGTTTGTTTGTTTTTTATCCAGTCTGTCATCCATGTCCTTTGATTAGAGCATTTACTCCATTTACATTCAAAGTAATTAGTGACAGGTATGTATTTATTGTCATTTTTATTTTTTGTTTTGTGGTTGTTTCTGAATATTTTCTCTGATCCTTTCTTGTTTATCTCTCTTTCATGTTTTGCTGATTATTTTTAGTAATATATTTGGGTTTCTTTCTCTTTAATATTTGCATATTAATTAGTGGTTTTTGATTTTTGGTTACCATTAGGTTTGTATATAACCTCTTCTGCATGTAGCAACCTGTATGCAGTTAATGGCTGTTAAAGTCTGAATCCATTCTTCACTCTGCTTCACACATTTTATGCATAAGTTGTCATATTTTACATCCTTTTATTCTGTGGTTTCCTTGACTGATTTTTTTACAGAAATATTCATTTTTACATGCATGTTGCATGTGCTCTGCTCTTCTGTCCTGGCCAATTTATCCTTCATGCCAGTCATCTGCAGAAGCTCTTTGCTGTGGGCAGTGTTTGGTTCCTTGTCTGAATGTGGCACATTTTACCCGGGTGTACTCTGTTCTGTTTGTGAAATGAGACCTGTCATCACCACCAGTGGAACTGAGGCTCCGCAAAACTTCCAAGGCAGGAGACATGGTGTAAGTAGGGGTATGGACCAGTCTTCTGGGGGGTGGGGCATGCCAAGCTGGGACTGAGGCAAAGCAGACTAAGAAGGGTGGTTCCACTGAAGTGTAGGGGATGGGAGCTTGGTGTAAGCAAGTGAAGTAGTTAGTGTTGGTGCTGCACTGGTTCCTGCAGGTGGCCCTGTGCTTGTGCTGAGGGGTGGGGGAGGGAAATTATGCTGGCCATTTCCATTATTACTGGAGGCGTCTCTTTGTGAATGCTGCCTCTCTGTGATATGCTCCAAGTTAAACAAATAACCTCCCCACTGTGTGCTCCAAGCTCTGTTTAGATTGTTGTGTCTGCACTGTATATCTAAGGGTTATTTTCCTGTGTTCTCTTCAAAAACAGTGCTGTGCCGCTCTATCCTAGCCATACCTGCTCACTGTTAAAACTCCATGCTTTCAGCTCCACTGGTTGCAAGAACTATGAAATTTGACCTCCGTAACTTTCCAAGCCAATTGCTATTGGGATTTGTTTTCTCTGGGTGCTCCTTTGTTTGTTAGTCTTATGCGGGCTTCCCCTGACTAAAGCTCCCTCCCCCTCACAGTGGCCATATTCTGTTTCTCTCCACAACCATGTCTCTGCACTTCCTACCTTCTTTGATGTGGCCTTTTCCCTACCTTTCATTGTGGAGTTCATTTTGCCAGTCTTCAGGTCAATTTCTGGGGTTTGTAGGATGATTTGATAGTTATCTAGTTGTATTTGTGGGATGAGGCAAGCCTAGGGTCCACTCATTCTTCTGTCATCTTCTAACCCCTGTTTTGTTTATTCGTTTGTTTGTGTTTGTTTTTGTTTGTTTATTTTTTGTTTTTTGTTTTCCCAATTCCTCAAACCTAACAAACTCCTTGCTGCTTCTGGCTCTTTGTGTAGTCTCTTCCTTTTTCTTTGATTGCTTTTTCAGTTTCATTACTCTTCTTCCCCAACCACCCATGCTTATCCTCAGAAGATAACTTTACAACCTCAGAGTTGAGTATCATGCACAATTTTGTTTTCATTCCACTCTGTGGTTTTGTCTCTTAGAACCCACCAGAAGGTGCAATAATGTGTCTATGTATTTTGTGTTTATCTGCTTTCTTGTCCATGTCCTCCAAATAGTTGAAAAGCTCTTGTTGCTTCACCACTTTAACCCTGAGACCTAGTACATAATAAACATTCAATAAACATTTCATGACCAAAAAAAATGCTAATGTTAGAATTTAAGTGATTGGGTATGTGGGTGTTCAGTGGAAGTCTCTTTCAGTTTTTCTGTATGTTTGTAAATGTTCATAATAAATTGGGGAGAAAACAAAACAAATTAAATATTTAAATTAACATTAATAGCTGAGAATCTGTAGTGTATTTATCACAATTAGAATTATATGTTCATATGAATATATTCAAAGATCAGAAAAGGTCAATAATGCTACAGTCTTCTGATTTTCTTGACAAAATATTACACAAGATGATGGAGCATTACATTGATTAGTAATGGAATCACTATGCCTGCATCTCTCTTTCTTTTCATATTTTGTAGACTAGACTAGGGAGACCTTACCTGGGAAGCCGTTAATAAGGTCTACTGTATGATGTACTATCTATCCATGTAATGAAATTATATTTTAAAATGATATGCAGATTAGACATGTCCAAATGCAATGTAATGCAAGACACATGTGTAAATTTATATTTTCTAGTAGCCACATTTAAAAGAATAAAAAGAACCAGGTTAATTTTAATAGTCTCTTATTTAACAAAATACATCAATGTATAATATTTCAACATGCAGTCAATATAGAAATTGTTAATGGGTTGTTTTTTGTTTTTGTTTTTTTAATGCAAAGGATCAAAACCAATGTATATGTTTTACAGTATATCTCAGTTCAGGTCTGCTACATTTCAAGTGCAGTAATAGCCCCATGAGCCTCGTGGCCCCTCTGTTGGACAGCAGAGGCATAGACAATATGCTTAGTGCATGTAGACTAAAACACGACTTATGTTTGTAGAATTACTAGTAATTATCAGTGTTTTCAGGGTTCTCCAATTAGAGTAGACATTCAATAATGCTAGTAGCTAAACTCTTCATTGAGTGCAGTTAAATCAAACAAATTCTTTGAAGAACAGTATAGGGTCCCAGACTCATGAGTCATTAGGCACCAGGAAACCAGAGGCTTTATCCAAATACTGTAAACTCTAAGGGCTAAGCATTCTGAATAATACTTAACATCACTGTATATCTACACTCCTTCTTGTGAATGCCAAAACTTGAACATCTATGCTCAAAACCCACTTTTACTATCAGTTCTAAAAGTTAGACCTGGGGCTCTCCAAAATGATTTGATTTATTAGGTTTATGTTTTGTGGTGCAATAAGAAATTTATAGTAAATTTAACATTTTATAGACTCCTAAAAAACTTCTTAAGTGTTTGATTTCATATCCTGCTAGATCAGACTTGCCAAGGGCTCATGTTTGTTTGGTTTTTGTTTCTTCCCCCAGAAGAAACAAAACCATCAAACCAGACACTAAGAGGATGAGACCCACATTTTCCCAAATAATGACCAAGAAAAATTCTCAATTTTCACTTCCTATAGCTTGTCTTATCTATATTTGCATAATCTAAATAAGGAAGTTGTTCATTATTCTTGATGTCTCAAAATCATCATTCATACAAGATAGGCTTATAATTACGAATACAGAAATTATTGGTGGGGAAGTGAAGGACTAGCATGAAATCTAGAAACAAATTGTAATTTAACATAACCATCTCTGTTTTTATAAAAATGGACCCAACTGCCCTCAGCAGTTTCTCTCTGGCTAACTTCTTTAGTTTGAGGTGAGCTCTGACCATGCCGTTGATGAGAAATGCAAAAGTAAATGAAAAGAGCGTGTGTGTGTGTGTGTGTATTTAAAGAGATGAAAAGAATATGAAAAGTAGTATATAATTAGGTAAGATATTTAAGTAAATTGCTGCCAGATCTTTGATGGTCTTATAGGCCATGGAGACTGCGTCAGTCCAGATCCCCTAATACACAGACGCTATGGTGAAATTAGAAGCACAATAGGTTTGGGTGGGATAATAGCTGTGAAAGATAATGGGGGATAAATTAGATTTGGATATATGATGAGGTAGAATAAGAGGAGTAAAAGGTTATTTTTCTGGATTTTTCAAGAGCAGCTGGATTAGTGATGGTGCAATTTGATGAGGGGAGAAAGAATGAGAAAGTAGTTGGTTTGGGAGGGAGAAAAAAACAGTACTTTGATGTGAATAGTGAGGTACCATTTAGGTATCCATGTGGAGACACTGAATAGACAATTTGGTATAGGAGTTTGAGTCTCAAAGGTATGGTCTAGGTTGGATATATTTACTTTGAAAGTCATAGCTTATCAATTACACTTAAAGTCACAAGATTGTACAAAATCAATCAAGTATACATGAGGAAT
This sequence comes from Ailuropoda melanoleuca, assembly GCF_002007445.2. Lineage (NCBI taxonomy): Eukaryota > Metazoa > Chordata > Mammalia > Carnivora > Ursidae > Ailuropoda > Ailuropoda melanoleuca. The sequence goes on from NC_048227.1 coordinate 45,971,880, forward strand.
TAATTATTGAAAAAAATCAATATTCAGAGTCTTGAATAGAGAGAACTATCTAGAAAATGAAGTTTTAAAAGGAGCAACCAGTGAGGTAAGAGGGAAACCAGTGAAGTGTGGTATTTAAGAAACCAAGTGTATTAGTAAGTGTTCTCCAGAAAAACAGAACCAATAGGATATGTATATATAAATAAATATAAGAGGACCTCTGCTGTCTGATGTTAGTAGAAACTGGATGTCCCAGTTCAAGAAGAGAGAGAATTTGCTCTTCCTCTACCTTTATGGTCTAGTTGAGCCCCCATTGGATTGGGTGATGTATACCCATGTTGTTGAGGGCAGATTTCCTTTGCTTAGTCTACTGATTCAAATGCTAATCCCTTCCAGAAGACCCTTACAGACATACCCAGAAATAATGTTTTACCAACTCTTTAGGGAGCTGTTAACTCAGTCAAACTGACACATAAAATTAACCAGCCAAATGAAATATATATTTTAAGCAAAGACAAATGCTGTGAGAGGCTTTTGTGAAAAGCCTCTGTTTCTCAGACTTAGTGAAATAATTTCTTCTAGGACTGCCTCCCAAACTCAATTATTTTCAAAATTTTGGGAAATAAATTTGGATTTTCACCTTTGGGCTTGCATTGTCATATACATAAAAGTACATTAAGTTATTCTTGGAAAAACAAAGCAAAACAAAAGCTGTATCTATTAGGTTATCAACCTAAGATCACAGAAATAAAATCTGTGTCCTACTATGTAATCCTGCCCTTTCTCTCATCTGGACTTTGGATATGAAAGGAGATATAAAAAATGTATATGTTACCAAGAAAAATTATACTACTCTATTTAGAAGACAGGAAATGCCACACTAAAATATATTTTTGACTACTTAAAAAAACATTTTTCTACTCTTCTTACTTCATTTAATGCCAAAAGGATATTAGAATGAATGTAGCCCTGATCACAGACATATCTCCTTCTTGACCCAGGTTTTATAAGTATCCATTTTACATTGACAGTATTCCTTTAATTTATACCTTACAAGTTACAAGAGAGACGAGGAGGGGGGGAGTCTAGGCTTTGAAGTTGACTAACGCCCCCTTTTCCAGGACAACTAATTTCCATTGCTTTTTTGCCCTTTGTCTCAATTATGATTGAACATGAATGCCATTCCAGCTTCATAATCCTAGAATTGCTCCAAACCAAAGGATCTTAACTTTAGATATTAGCAAACATTTTATGGTATTGATATGCCTCTATTATATAATATTTTTTCAGTACACTTTAAACACCTGTAAGGAGAGCCCTCCCAGATAGCCTGTGAAAAATCATAGTCATTTTCTCTTGTCACTCTTGTAGAGTTGCCTTTCCTTTCACTGTCTTCCTTGCTCTTAATTCCTAGTGTTTCAGAGAACTTTTCTATAGGCAAACCCTCTGTGAAGCTGTATGTGAGTGACAAGGCACATATAAGTCATGTGTATTTATTAGCACTTTATTTTTAATGTAAAAATTATGCATTAGCTCCAAAAAAATACCATGAATACAAAAGCATCTTGATTTTTTTTGAAGGAAAGTTACCATTCCAAAATTCCAAGATACTTCATTTTATCTGGAGAAGAAGTAGTGATTTCTACACATCAATCACATAGATTAGAGCAGTGTAACTGGTGTGTGTGTGTGTGTGTGTGTGTGTGTGTGTGTGTTACCAGTGTTTCATTTCCCACAGAGCCTTGTAATTCACAGAAATGCAATAGTTCTCCAGTGGAGTGAAGTTGGAGTTGATTGTGAAAAACAGAACTCCTTTTGCTTATACATTCCAACAAAATTGAGAGTCAGAGATCAGTTAAAAGATTTTTATAATGCCTTGCCAATGACATAAAGAGAGCTTGTTCAATAGCTTATTTAATATGCAGTAAAAAGTCTCAAATTCTGAGGTTTTGAAAATGTCTATGGTTCTTTGGTGCTAAAAGAAACCTAATTTTAACCATTGAACATAAAATATATATGAAATGTTTAAAAATATACTAGTATAGAGTATTTTGCACACAGTTACAAATATATACCCAACTCTGATCAAATTGCTCAGCAGATACACAGTGAGAGGTTCATATATCCAGCTGAAGGGAAGAAGACATTGGGCTTTAGAGGATGTCTCACAGCGGGGTACCACAGAAAACTGTGAGGCAGGAAGTGAATGAAGGGGACACTGAAAAACTCACACATTTTCCCATGAGAGAACCAGCATTTGAACTCTTAACCTACAAATAACATCTTTGTTCTTCAGTGTTGTCCAGAGAAACTTTAAGAAAGTTACAACTATTCTCTGGTACTTTTGTAGGGCTTAGCCAACTTTCCTTTCTCTCTCCTCAGCCCAATACACAAGAGGGACTAGACCTTGAGGATAGAAAAGAGGACAGATATCTCAGAGCCAGGCCATGCCTCTCCTTTATAACCTGTAGTCCAGAATCCCAGCTCAAGTCTACCCTGAAGCTATGAGAAATGATGAAGTTTAAAATACATTTTTTAAAAAAGATTTATTTAATTTAAAGAGAGAGAGAGAATGAAAGCAAGCACAGGCAGGGTGAGGGGCAGACAGAGAGGGAGAGACAGAATCTCAAGTAGACTGCCTACTGAGTGCAGAGACCCTGAGATCATGACCTGAATCAAAATCAAGAGGCTTTTGCTTAACTGACTGAGCCACCCAGGTGCCCCTAAAATAAATACACTTTTAAATGGAAGCTGTACATTGAATTTAGTAATAGAAAGTGACTAGAAATGTACTGGATTTGTGCACAAGTGAGAGAAGCAACAAAAAAATTTAGAAGAGCATTTATTGATTCATTTAATCAAATATTTATTGAGCATCTACCATATAGCAGATATTGCTCTCAGTATTGAGTATACAACTGTGAACAATGACACAGACAAAATGTCTGCCCCCATGGAGCAAAAATGTAAATTCTACTGAGAGTCTTTTTAAGACAATGATTGGAGAAAAATAAAACCAATTCCTATTTCAACTTCACTGAGTTGAAACACATTATTATGTTTATTAAAACCAGTATAAAAATCTCACATTATAGATTTGAAATAAAAATTTAAGCGTTTTTCTCCCAAAATACATTTGTAATTCATTGCATTAAGTCAGCTTTGACATGGCACTGCATTCTTGAAGTTGCTCATTTTTCTACATTCACCTTGCCTGTACATGAAGAGGCCATCAGGAAATGGGTGAAGGAGCAGCATTTTCAGTTTGTTCCCTGCTTCTAGTTTATTAGGATTTTATAGATAATTTTGATTCTTAAATAGTAACTTTTCCCCCAGCTACATCAATAAGTCATTTAGTATTACATCTCTCATGAAAACCTAGTGAGAGCCATGTGTGAAATAACAAGTCCAGTGTTCTTTTTGAGACTTAATTTCCAGAGGTAGTACATTCCTTCGTTTTGTATCCCCATCTTGGTTCCACTTTTACTTAGCTGTCTTTGCATACACTTTGGGCTTATCTAACTGTGGTGGGACAGCCAATATTCTTTGTTTTGTTTTGCTTTGTTTTGTTATGTTTTGTTTCTTTCCTGAGTCTCTTTGTCTAAATGAAAGTATTTGGTTGTTCCTTAATTGCTCTTTGAACCACTTCTATACATTTTTGGGTATGATGTCATGCCCATAAGTCAGTCATTTATTCCCTCTCAAAAAATGTCTCCTTTTCTTCTCTCACTATTTGGAGTCTAAAATTGGTTGACTTTCCAATATTGCAAAGCTGTAAATTTCTTGAATCTCTCTAATACCTTTCAATCTTGCTTGCTAACTGGCAGATTCTTTCTGAATTCCTCTCTTCCTCATCCAAGAGAGATCAGTACAGACAGATTCCCATTAATAACATTGTTTTGTGCCTTCTTTTCCTCATCCTACAATTTTATTTTGTCATTATCTGCTTCCAGGTATTCAGGTGACATTTTCACCATTTTTTTTTACCATTGCATAATGTTTATTGCCATCTTTTAAGCATAAAAAAGCAGTGTTTCTGCTCTTCTCTCTTTGACCTCTAAGTCAATGCTTACAGTTCCTTTTTTTTTTTAAGGTATTCTTCTTCTATAATGAATTCCAAAAAGAGGATGAAAAACACTTATATTTAATTTACATATAAAAGAGCTAAGAAGGGGCTTGTTGGGGAAGAAAGTAAAAGTCCTATAGGCTAGGAATAATAGAAGGAAAGTTTGAGATGGGAAAAATAGACTCTACAGAGTAAACTGGGAAAACATTTAGTCCAAGCCTAAAAAGGATATAAGAAAAAATAACGAGACTGAAGAAAGAGAAATTAGGGAATCCATCCCATTTACAATAGCACCAAAAACCATAAGTTACCTTGGAATTAACTTAACCAGAGATGTAAAGGACCTATATTCTAGAAACTATAAATCACTCTTGAAAGACATTGAGGAAGACATAAAAAGATGGAAAAATATTCCATGCTCATGGATTGGAGGAATTAACATAGTAAAAATGTCCATGCTACCCAGAGCAATCTACACTTTCAATGCTATCCCGATCAAAATACCGAGGACATTTTTCAAAGAACTGGAACAAATAGTCCTTAAATTTGTATGGAAACAGAAAAGGCCCTGAATTTCCAAGGAACTGTTGAAAAGGAAAAACAAAGCTGGGGGCATCACAATGCTGGGTTTCGAGCTGTACTACAAAGTTGTGATCACAAAGACAGCATGGTACTGGCACAAAAACAGACACATAGACCAATGGAACAGAATAGAGAACCCAGAAATGGACCCTTGTCTCTTTGGGCAACTAATCTTTGATAAAGCAGGAGAAAACATCCGGAGGAAAAAAGGCAGTCTCTTCAATAAATGGTGCTGGGAAAATTGGACAGCTACATGCAAAAGAATGAAACTTGACCACTCTCTCACACCATACACAAAAATAAACTCCAAATGGATGAAAGACCTCAATGTGAGACAGGAATCCATCAAAATTCTAGAGGAGAACATAGGCAACAACTTCTATGACATCGGCCAGAGCAACCTTTTTCACGACACATCTCCAAAGGCAAGAGAAATAAAAGATAAAATGAACTTATGGGACTTTATCAGGATAAAGAGCTTCTGCACAGCCAAGGAAACAGTCAAAAAAACTAAGAGACAGCCCACGGAATGGGAGAATATATTTGCAAAGGACACCACAGATAAAGGACTGGTATCCAAGATCTACAAAGAACTTCTCAAACTCAATACACGAGAAACAAATAAACAAATCATAAAATGGGCAGAAGATATGAACAGACACTTTTCCAATGAAGACATACAAATGGCTAACAGACACATGAAAAAATGTTCAAAATCATTAGCCATCAGGGAAATTCAAATCAAAACCACACTGAGATACCACCTTACGCCAGTTAGAATGGCAAAGATAGACAAGGCAAGAAACAACAATTGTTGGAGAGGATGTGGAGAAAGGGGATCCCTCCTACATTGTTGGTGGGAATGCAAGTTGGTACAGCCACTCTGGAAAACAGTGTGGAGGTCCCTTAAAAAGTTAAAAATTGAACTACCCTATGACCCAGCCATTGCACTACTGGGTGTTTACCCCAAAGATACAGACGTAGTAAAGAGAAGGGCCATATGCACCCCAATGTTCATAGCTGCATTGTCCACAATAGCCAAATCATGGAAGGAGCCGAGATGCCCTTCAACAGATGACTGGATTAAGAAGCTGTGGTCCATATATACAATGGAATATTACTCAGCTATCAGAAAGAACAAATTCTCAACATTTGCTGCAACATGGACGGCACTGGAGGAGATAATGCTAACTGAAATGAGTCAAGCAGAGAAAGACAACTACCATATGATTTCTCTCATCTATGGATCATAAGAACTAGGATGATCGGTAGGGGAAGAAAGGGATAAAGAAAGGGGGGGGTAATCAGAAGGGGGAATGAAACATGAGAGACTATGGACTCTGGGAAACAAACTGAGGGCCTCAGAGGGGAGGGAGGTGTGGGATTGTGATAGACAGGTGATAGGTAGTAAGGAGGGCACGTATTGCATGGTGCACTGGGTGTTATATGCCTCTAATGAAGCATCGAACTTTACATCGGAATCCGGGGATGTAATGTATGCTGACTAAGATAATATAATAAAAAATCATTAAAAAAAAAAAAAGAAAAAATGTTGGGAGGTTAGGTATTGCTTCAGCTTTAATCTGTTTTGAGAGAAGAGGTAAAGAATGCATTTTCTTTTATATTAAAGAGTTGACAGTCAAACTACGTCATAGATGCAAAATTTCTCAGATATTGAACACTAGACCCTAGTTTCAAAAGAATTTTACATATAAACCACAGTCGTTCCTTTTTCAACATGAAAATTGTCATAATTTGTGGATGTAATAATACTGGCATAATTCTAATATAAAGGTAGTTTGTTATAATATGATTAGATATGTATAAAATTTACTATGTAGATTTTAGGAATATTTCCTCTTTATTATGAGATGTCTAGAGATTCCTGTCTTTTTTTATGTCAAAGATAGTTTTGAAGTTAAATGGGAATAAGGCAAGAAATAAAACTCAATTATTATATTTTTCTTCTTTCATTCAAAAAGTCAGTACAAAAGCACTACGATGGTACTCTGTTCCTTTCATACCCATCCTTTGATTCATATTCACATTAATTTTTTCCATTTTTTTCTCCAAAACAGAAATGCAGATGGATGGTCCAGAATGAGAAAGTAGGGAGTAGTAAAAAGTAATTATATGTTTCAACTTTCTGATACTTGGACTGAAAATTTGCAAGAGTTATAGGTCAAATAGATTAAGGAATGTATATTACATATCTGTTTCTGAACTTTGACTGAATTTTGTTCACCATACTTTCCTTTGGACATCTAAAGCATAGGAATAATGGAAACTAAAATTTGGAGCTAAATTTTATAGACTGTTCTTAATATACTGTATATTATACTGCATATATACCCAGCTGAAAGAGCCCAGTGCTAAGTTAATAGATCATAATTTTCTTGCCTCTAGAATTCACAGACTTATAACAAGTTACTTACTTTTCCAGGTACTAATTTTCATGTCTCAATATAAAGAAACTTCTGATTTTATTAATTTCTATTCTACTCTAAAATTCTATTGTTAAATTTGTATTTGATTAGTTACATTATAACAAAATATTTTGTGTTTTATAATTAGCGAATTCTATGAAATATGAGCTCATTATTATAATCTTTTCCTAGTTTGTAGGAAGAACATTTGAACTTGCATGTTCATTCAAGCAGACATTTCCTTGGATGAGTCAGTTAACATCTCTAAATTTATTTTCCCAAATTTTCTTATCAGTAAATAGGGATAATATTATTATTCATATAACCATGCAGACAAAATAATAAAATATATAATCCTAAACTGTAAAGCAAAAATGATGATGTATTTCTTTTCTTAAAATATATTTGGAGAAGTAGAATGGCTGTTCAATATTTATTTTTTTTCCAAGTTAAGCATACATAGCATCATATTTTAAACACGAGTCACTTGGAGAATGAGAATGCCATTTGTAAGGTCATAGGATAGCTGTTTTAAAAACCAAGGGGAAGTGGTAAAATAATGATTACCCTGAAATGCTTACACTAGTTTGTGTTTTGAGGATATCAAAATACAACAATGGAAAGAGATGGTCAAAGGGCAACTCTTCATAAATAATGTTGCTTTTCCTAATTATTATTTATATTAATACCAAGAAAATATTTAAAACATTAAAGGACACAATATATTTCTGACAACTTTTATAAAACAAATAATGGTTAGACATTTTAAGAATACTGGATGCCTAGCCAGTTATCATTCTGAAAGCAGAAATGCATGTAGGTGAATACATACATATGCAGTTATAGATTGACATATAGCTAAGTATTCAAACACAAAAACACAGATTCTTATTGTGTGTGTATGTGTGTGGTGTGTGTTAATGTAATCTATATTGTTTCTGTAAAATGGAGAAAATAAGGGTTTAAGATGTTTGGAAATTTATTCTAAGTTCTATGATTTTGAAAAGAATATTGAAAACAGTATCATTATCTTTCAGGACTTTCTATTTCTCACAAATATCAAGGTATTTTAAGGTTTATAGATTTTTTTTAAGGCAAGTTTTTTTTTTCCTTCTTTTGTTGACCACCATGAATTTTATACTGATATATGACCCCATTTGAACCAAAGCTTATAAACTCTTTCCAATGCTCATTAAATCCTAAAGAGCTCAAATCACCATTTTGTGGATTTGAGCTCCTTTTCTGGTTAATGTCTTTACATTTATTGTTTTGCCCATATATCATTTTAGAGTAATAGATAAATCTTCTTTCACATTCTGACCCTTGTTTTCAGTATGATGCATGTAACAGATAAAGTGAGATAAGATGAGATGTTTCTTTATTTGCCTCTTAACTTTATAAAGTATATTTCATTTGGCATCATGTCTGAGGATATCAATTAGGATTCAGTTTGGAGAAGTCAGAAATCTCTTCCAAGTTAAATCAGTGAGAACTACTGTAATCAACTTTTACCTATTCTTTAAACAATTTTGTTTTTATAGAACATTTCTGCAAAGAAAAGTACATTGATGGATGTTGGAGGACAACTTTAAAGTAATGAATTTAAGTTAAAAGTGATTTTTTAATTAGGGAATGTTTGATAACTTGGTATATAAAAACAAGTGCATGAAAATCTAAATTTAATGTTACCAATTTAATCCTTGGATTGGTAAGCCACTGCATTTGTTATCTTGATGATTTTTAATTTTAAAATAAATGTACATTGTATCACAACAAAACATTCTAAATTATGTAAAAATTATAAGGTATAATTTAAGTTTTTAGAACTAAAATTGCAGAGATATTTTAAACTGTCATATCTTTCTACTGTGTTTAAGTGTATCAACAGTAAAGCAAGATAACGTCATCTTTACTGCCAATTAAATGTATAATGTTTTTTTCCTTATTTTATTCTGAATGAATGGCCTTTCAAGTATTTCATATGTTTTTCACTAAATGGACTAATTAAATAGTTAAGTATATTAGTTAATAAGAAGTAAGCACACTTTTGCTTTGTAAGATTACAGAAGGAATGTTTAAAGAGGTATATTATATAGTATCATCAGTGTAGGCAAAACAATGAGGTTCCATTAAATAAGAGATATTATGGCAGGGGCGCCTGGGTGGCTCAGTCGTTAAGCGTCTGCCTTCGGCTCAAGGTGTGATCCCAGGGTTCTGGGATCGAGCCCCACATCAGGCTCCTCCGCTATGAGCCTGCTTCTTCCTCTTCCACTCCCCCTGCCTGTGTTCCCTCTCTCGCTGGCTATCTCTCTCTCTGTCAAATAAATAAATTAAAAAAAAAAAACTCTTAAAAAAAGAGAGATATTATGGCAAAACGATTCATTTGCGGTGAAGAGAAAGTCAAAGCATATAAAATGGCTATTCAGTGTTGGAGTTTCAGTGTGATCCATTCCATCTTATACCAGGGAATCTCTAGTCTAATCTTTCTGAAAGTCTTCCTAAACTAGTTGAGGTAATAACAAACGCATGCTTCTTGGCTTATCTTCCCATAAATACTTCTGTCAAACTTAGAATATTGTCTCCAAACATTTGCCAACCCATTTAGTAACCACCTTCTTTTCAACAAATATTGCTAGAGTGCTCAATTATCAACTGTTAAATATCTGAACAATATTCTTTGTCTGGTCGGTCAGCTGCTAAAACGTCCAGTTGGGGGCTTATTTCATCTCAAATACATAGGAGGCCTGCCAATAGCATCATATCTCAGCACCCTTCAACCAGTCCTGATACCAACCATCCTTTCAGTGGCCAGCTGTTGCATTTATAGTTAAATTGTTGGCAAACTAAAGGCCACAAAAAACAATGCCGTGTCTTTTTTTTTTTCTTTTTTTGGAACTTTTATCTTTCCCAAGCTTCATCATCAATGTCATATCGTTCTGAGCTATCGCCAACATCCTACAGATCTCCAGAAAGCTTTTGGAACTCATTTTGTATTCATCATAGCTGGCGAATAATTGAAGCAATCCACCTGCTCTAGGGCTTTTCTGTCCACTTTGATCTGCTGTGGCATGAGTGACACTTGCTTATTGTTGTAAATTTAGATACTGGTTTTTCAGGCAAAATGAGCAACATGTGCTTTATGATAGATCTCTGTAGGTCCTTTTGCTCTTGGAAAGTACAATTCAGTGTACAGTTTTGGGTATTCATAACTGCATTTCTGTTTTATCCATAAGTACTTATTTTTAAAATGAAAATAAATTGAATTCTTCCTATAAAATAAATAATGGCTAAGTGTATAAAAACACTTATTATGGAAACTACATATAAATTAACTATATCCCTGACATAAAATTACCACTTTAAATATTAAGTGCTATTTCTTAGTCTTTTATCATGGAAATTGCAAATGGATGTGTATATGAATTACAATCTTTTTGGTGGCTATCTCTTACTTAAAATAGAGATATGCGATGTTACCATTTTGGCAAATGAGTATATTTTTATGAGAAATATATAATAATAATGAAACTAGCAAAAACATTGAAAATTTTAAAAACCCTAATGAATAATTATTAATATTTTTGTGGCAAATTGCTCTGTTTTTCTATTTATGTATGTTTCTGTGTATATTTATTATAGTTTTTAAAAATTGGGATAACACTACACATGTTTGTTTTCCTTAATACGTGCATGTAACAAATAAACAATATGAGTAAATAACAAAAGAAAAGCTAATAATTCTCCCCTTCTCTCTCTTTTTTTAAAAGATTTTATTTATTTTAGAGAGAGAGAGACTATATGAATGGCAGGAGGAGCAGAGAGGGAGGGAGAGGAAGAGAGAGAGAACTTCCAGCAGACTCTGTGCTGAGTGCAGAGCCTAACCCGGGACTCGATCCTATGACCCTGAGATCATGAACTGAGTTGAAACCAGGAGTTCTACACTTAACCTACTGAGCAACCCAGGCATCCCATTTTCCCCCTTTTTAAAATTTATTTATTTATTGAAAGAGAGTGAGAGAGAGAGAAAGCACTGGGTGGGGGGGGGGAGTCAGAGGGAGAAGCAGACTCCCCATTGAACAGGGAGACCAGTATGGGACTTTATCCAGGGACTCCAGGATTATGACCTGAGTCAAAGGCGGTTGCTTAACCAACTGAGCCACCCAGGTGCCCTTCCCTTCTTTTTTACAGATGCTTCATAGAAAAAAACAAAAACAAAACCATGCACTGTTACTTTTCCACATGTATTTCTGTTTTTAAGATCAATATAAGAATGTGCAGATAAATGCTATACAGGAATTTTTACTTACAATACCATATTGTACACAGTATTGTATAACTTGCAGTTTTCATTTAACAAGAGTATCATTTTGTTCAATGTTACTTTGTCATATATGATGTTAATATTATTTTCTCATATGAGTATTATATTTGGAAACTTGTTTAATGGGATATATCGTTTTATCTGATGATCTTTATTTGATTATTAAACTTGTTTCAAATTAAGAGCATTTATAATTTTTATTTTATTTTATAATAATTTTATTATAATTATTATTTTATAATAATTTTATTTATTTATTTATTTTATTTTATAAACAGTGACAATGAGCAATATGATGCTCATTATTATATTTATAATAATTTTATTTATTTATTTTATTTTATTTTAAACAGTGACAATGAGCAATATGATGCTCAGTGTTAATAGTGGGTATTGATTATTAATTAAGATAGGCTTCTAGAACTGAAATTAATGATCAAAGAATATAAAGTTTAAAAAAATCATGATTTATATTGCCTCTTGCTTAAAGAAAATTTCTACTTCAACCATTTTAAATATAATATGTCCATATTGATATAGATTTTGATACTATTTTATGTTATATATAAATATATCTTTGTCTTTCAGAGAAAATCATTGCTTTATAACTATTATTTAAAAATGCCTGTGTATAATCAGTTTTTAAAATATTTTATGGAAATTGCAAGAAGTCAGAAAAAAATAGTTGAAAAAATTATTACTAATTGCATTTGTAAATGCATATGTAATTTATATATTTAATTTTAAATAGATATTATAAACTTTATCCTGTGATCAATGCAAATATATATACATATGTATATCTAATTTGCCAGTTTTTGTAAAATAGAATTATACTCTAAAAGCTATTTTATTATTAGAGAACAGTAACCAGTAAAACAATCTAATCAATAAGTGGTATTAGGAACATTCATTGACTTTTAATATTTATATTCATATGCTTCATGATGAAAAAATTTAATTGCAAGTAGATTAAATATTTAAATATAAATAAGCCAAAACTTTAAAATAATTAAAAGCAAATAATTTTATGACTTTTGCAGATTATATTTTCTGAAAATATAAAATGGAAAAACAGAATTAGTAAAGTGAAATAATGGTATGCACAGCTACAGAAAAATTTAAAATTTAGATATGATTTTAAATCCCACTTGAAAACATAAAACAAATGAGCTGTTGAAAGCTTATGGATAATGAAATGTACGTATTGCTATGAGAGTACAAATTATTATAACCAATTTGGAGTACAATTTGACAGTATCTAATGCAATTTATAAGACACATATTCTTTTTTTTTTAAGATTTTATTTATTTATTTGACAGAGATAGAGACAGCTGACGAGAGAGGGAACACAAGCAGGGGGAGTGGGAGAGGAAGAAGCAGGCTCATAGCAGAGGAGCTTGATGTGGGGCTTGATCCCACAATGCAGGGATCACGCCCTGAGCCGAAGGCAGACGCTTAACCGCTGTGCCACCCAGGCGCCCCTAAGACACGTATTCTAAGGTGTACTTAGGAATTCTACTAAATCTAAGAATTCTACTTTAAGCATCTGTTTTAGAAAAGCACTCATTTGTATGCCAATGTAGTTATATAAAGAATGACTAGCATTTTGTATGACCAAGTGGTAGAACTAAATATTATGAAAAAATATGGATCATAAGACAAAGTAGTAATTTTTCCTTTGTCATAAGAAGGGACACCTCCATCCTTTATGTGGATCTAACCAAGGAGAGATTGTAGGTGTTCAATTGAGAGACATGTTATTTAATTTAATAATGCTTATTTATCCTTTAATGCATTTCCTCTATAATCTCATTGTAACTTATCTGTTCCACTTCACTGAGGAAGAGCAATTTAAGTAGTAGCAGACATTATCTTTGTGAAAAACAATAAACATGCTTTGCCTGTGAACCTTTAAAAGTAGGTGAATGTCTTTTAGGGCAGTTGCGTTATCCAGAATTTAAAATCTACCTTTCTCTACACTTCGGAGAAAGAAGGGAAATTATAGCACTTTTGTGGCTGGTGTTTCCTCATGTTAATGGGATAAATATTGATTTCTACGATTTGGTTAAGTAGGATTCTCAAGTATTATGTTATAATACTTTGCCCATTCATTTTGTTAATTTGGCACAAAAAGCTATATGTCCGTTCACATATTTTCATGTTTTGTTTTTCCCTAAATGTGAAAATAATTTCTCAAGTTTTATCCCAAGGGTTAAGGACTCTTTTTCCTGTTAATTTCAGACATTCTAAGAAACTAGTTTGGAGAAAAGCATATATGCAAACACTTACAGAATTTGCTTATTACCTCTATACATTGATACACTGCTTTATATGATTCTTATTTATAGTTTTATTGTATGCATATTGCATTTGTTTTTCTATTTATTCTTTAGTGTACTTTAAAATGTAATCTGCGCATTTAAGAAAATGAAATCAATTATTATCGATTTGTTTAATTTGTTGTTTTATGACAAGATCTTTAAATATATATATATGTCTATATATATATATATATATATATTTCTTTGGTATGTGAATGATTATATGAGAACTATCTCAGTATTGTAAAAAACCTTGATGGATTTCCTCTCCAAGCAGCATTTTGGAGGCAGTAAAATTTAAATCAGATATTGCATGTGAGCACCTGACCTCATTTGTAGAGCTATTGTATGACCTTAGATAATCAACCTAACTCCTTTTATTTTCTGTTGAGAAGTTAAAAAATACTAATAACCACAAAGAAACGTAGTGAATATTGATAGAATAGTGTTTGAAAGGCACTTTGAGGTGTTTTGTGTAAGCAGAAAATATTCTTATTTCTGAAATGAAATGTGATTTGTAAGATGTAATTTGAATATTCTCTGATGGAATATATAAAAGTAATTATCATACTCTCTTACATTTATATAAAGATTTAAAATTTTACCAAATACTGTTATATATAATATTTTGTTTTATAGCTTTATTTCCTTTTTTCGTTATTCAGTGGTAGTTCTTTGAACGAAAATTTGAAAAATGTACAAACCTAATGAACAAAACGTTAGTTTTCATTTCCCAGATATAACCACTGATTCAATCACATTTGTATATTTTTAAGACCCTTAACTAATTATTCCAAATTGAATGTTTAAAAATATACCTCTTACTGGAAAATATTTATTATATTAAGGCATATTTATAAACCAAGTGTAATAAAACTAATTGCATTTTGAGATCTTACAATCATCCCTAATGCAAAAACAAAAGAAAGAAAGAAAGAAAGAAAGAAAGAAAGAAAGAAAGAAAGAAAAGAAAGATTTAAAGTAAGAGGAAGAGAGACAGAGACAGAGAGGGTGAAGGAAGGGAGGGGGCAAAGGGAGAGGGGAGAGGGAGGAAAAGAGAGAAGGACAAAAAGAGAGAAGACAGAAGAGAGGAGAGGAGAGGAGAGGAGAGGAGAGGAGACAAGGGAGGGAAGGAGAAAGGAAGGAAAGAAATTTGTAAAGCATTCAGGAATTGACAACACTATTAGGAAAGGTGTCTTCCATAGCATAACTGATTTAAATCATTTGGAATTAGACAGTGTTCTAAAGCTACCGAAGGCATTAGTGAGTCTTTTCTGAGTTTATAATAAAGAGTATGAATGATTATTTGAGCCCACTTCTCAAAGCACCAAGTTCCAGCCCTCTAAAGGCATTTGGCATATTCTTTTTGATTTATAGACCATGGAAATAATGACAGAAAGAAAGAGATTTGAATACATTTATTGTGGCTCTCCACAGGGGTCTGATAACTTGACTATCAAGCAGGGCTTTGGGGCCTGTTAGTGGCAAAGCTGTGGAAAAAAGCAAAGTCACTTTATTTTAAGCTACCGGAAAGTTTAATAGTGTTGGACTACTAGCGCGTTAACTCATCTCTACCACAAATTTTCAGTCTACTAAACAAGAAGAAGATGGTGTGGATTCATGTAAGATCAAAATAATAAATCCAAGTGATTCTTTTCTATTTTTTAGTGGCTCTTGGGAGGTTTTTTGCACAGAAGACAATTCCTAAGAAGCTGAAAACCAAAGAAGGTTTTTAATAAAAAAGTGAGTGTTATGGTCAGCTAAAATTGAATATTAAGTAATTTTGTCTTTAAAATACCAATGACAAATGTTCCATGTTAGCCTGGTGATGCTAACAATATAAACAGCAACTTTAATAGATCTCACATTTATGGGGTCATCATACTGATATTGTACAAAATGCTTTATATACATTTTCTCGTATCCTCCATACAACTCTATGATGTAGATTTAATCGTTATCCTCCTCCACAGATTGTAAAACTCAGCCATAAAAAAGATTAAGTACCTTAAAGAACAGATCCAGTAAGCACCAGATCGGGGATTTCAACCCAGAGAATTTAATTCTAGAGCCTATTCTTTGAAATACTAATCTCCAAATCTCATTAATTTAAATTAAATGAGCTGCAGATTAATGCAGAGATATTACATTGGACATTATCATGAATAAGGATTACATTTTAGAAATATTCTTTGTGATTTTCCATTCCCTGAGTTCTAATTCATCTCTTTCCTCTTGTCTTCTACAACTTTAATTTTTGCCTAAACGATGATAACTGTTATTCTGCTTCTTCTCAAACCAGTCCTAGACACAGAAATATTTTACTCTGCCATCTTCAGGTTACTGGACAACTGAGGCAATGGAGTAAAAATGCTCATATTATGTGATGCAATTTTCAATACGTACAAAATAGTCTCAAAGAGATTAATATCTTTTTTTTAAGATTTTATTTATTTATTTGACAGAGAGAGATTCAGCCAGCAATAGAGGGAACACAAGCATGGGGAGTGGGAGAGGAAGAAGCAGGCTCCCAGCAGAGCAGGGAACTTGATGTGGGGCTCGATCCCAGGACCTTGGGATCACGCCCTGAGCTGAAAGCAGACGCTTAACGACTGAGCCACCCAGGCGCCCCGAAGAGGTTAATATCTTAAAGGAAAAATTAGGCTCAAAAAATAGGCATAATGTTATATATTCTATTTTTTTCTTAGCATTGTAGGCAATCCAACAAGTAACACTGTATTAGCTGTTCAAATTGAGATCCAATGAAAACATAGAGGAGACAGAGATGGAGATAGGTATATGAGTTTTATAACTGACTGGAAATGAAACAATTCACTTAGATTTATGATGGTCACAGTGGCTTATACATACATCACCCAAGAGTAAGGTTCTTCTGTTCACCTGGACATTGGCAGAGCCAAGCCTGCAGGCCTTGTGCTCATGACAAGGCTGTGGTCCCATGGGACTCAGACTTGGAAGACAGGAGATACCAAAAGAGGGAGAGGAAGGTAACGGGCTGAGCAACAACTTTTCAGTCACTTTTTTAAAAAGCCCCAATCAGATCATTTCTCTTCCTTTGGGAGAATGTGGAGTGAGTGAGTGCGTGCATGAGTGTGTATGTGTGCACCCGCGTGCACGCTCATGCACGTGTGTTCGTAATTTGACAGAGGGTGCCAGTAGGGTGGAAGAAAGGCTAGTAGTGGTACTCTCATATGAAATGAAATGAAGTGTGAATTAAGAAATTATATTTCCCTATTCATTATTTTTTGTTTTTATTATAGAAAGTATAATCATACAAAAGATTCTCATCTTACAATGTTTAAAACATATGCAAAAAGAGGAAAATAAATATTTCTGAGATGTTTTATTTCTATATATATATAGAATATCTATCTATTTCTATTTTATTTCAACAGAAAAAATTATTCTTATATCAATTTAGTCTTTTCTCCTGTTTATTTTTTAAATATCAAATCATGAAGCCTGCTTGAGATTCTCTCTCCCTCTGCCCTTCCCCCCTGTTCTCCCTCCCTCTGTCTCTCTCAAAAACAAAACAAAACAAAAAACTACACTTTTGCATTGTCTTAAGCAGGAAATAAACTAGTGCTAGATGTTATTTCTGCTTTCCATGTCTAATCATATTCTATTTTCTCCATCTAATTATTACTACTTTAATATAAATCTTGATGTCTGGTGAAGAATTTCTTCCCACTTTGCTCTACCTCTTAAGGCATATATGAGGCCTCTTTGACCCTTTGCATTGCTAGATACACTTTGGAATTTTCATTTCCACTGCAACCACAAAACATATGAGAGATTTTGTTTGAACATGTTATTACTTAGAGAGTGAGCACACCCGCACACACCTGCATGAGGGGCAGCAGGAAAGGGACAAGCAGACTCCCTGCTGAGCAGGGGGCCCAGTGTGTGTGGGGCCTGATCATAGGACCCTGATACCATGACCTGAGTCAAAGTCACACCTAACTGACTGAGCCACCCAGGGGCCTCACATCTGCCTTTAGCCCAGGTCATGATCCCAGGGTCCTGGGATGGATTCCTACTCAGTGAGAAGTCTGCTTCTGCTTCTCCCTTTCCCCCACTCCCCTCTTGTGCTCTGTCGTGCTTTCTCATACTCTCTCCTGCTCTCTCATGTGCTCTCCCTCTCTCAATTAAATAAATAAAATCTTAAAAAAACACATAGATGCAAAAATCCTCAACAAAATACTAGCAAACTGAATCCAACAATATATTTTTAAAAAATCATTCACCATGATCAAGTGGTATTTATTCCTGGGATGCAAAGATGGTTTAATATTTGCAAATCAATAACACAATACATCACATCAATAAGAGAAAGGATAAAAAAATATTATTTTGGTAGGTGCAGAAAAGCATTTGACAAAATTCAATATCAATTCATGATAAAAAGTCTTAACACTGTAGGTTTAGAGGGAAAATACTTCAACATAATTGATCAACATAATCAGGGCCATATATTAAAAAAAAAAAACACTGCTAACATCATATTCAATGGTGAAATACTGAGAGCTTTCCCCCTAAGATCAGCAACAAGACAAGGATATTCACTGTCATCACTTTTATTCAACATAGTACGGGTAGATCTACCCATAGGAATCAGATAAGAAAAAGTAATAAAAGTCATCAAAATTGGTTAGGAAGAAATAACTTTCACTATTTGCAAATGACATGATACTCTATATAGAAAACCTTAAAGACTCCACCAAAAAAAAAAAAAATGCTAGGACTGATAAATGAATTCAGTAAGGTTGCAGGATACAAAATCAATGTACAGGAATCTGTTGTATTTTATACAGTAATAATGAAGCAACAGAAAAAGAAATTAAGAAAACAATCTTATTTATAATTGCACCAAATATAATAAAATACCTAGGAATAAACTTAACCAAATAGGTAAAAGATCTCTACTCTGAAAACTATAAAACACTGATGAAAGAAATTGAAGAGGATAAAAAAAATGGAAAGATATTCCATGTTCATGAATTGGAAGAACAAATATTGTTAAAAACCCATACTACCCAAAGCAATCTACAGATTTAGTATAGTCCCTTTCAAAATACCAAAAGTATTTTTCACATTGCTAGAATAAATAATCTTAAAATTTGTATGGAACCACAAAAGACAACAAATAGCCAAAAAAAAAATCTTGAAAAATTAAACCAAAGCTGGGGGTATCACAATTCCAGATTTTAAGATACACTGCAAATGTGTGATAATCAAAACAGTATGGTACTGGCACAAAATAGACACATAGCTCAACAGAACAGGGTAGAAAGCCAAGAAACAAACCCATGATTATATGGTTATTTAATCTTTGACAAAAAAGGCAAGAATATGCAATGGGAAGAAGCCAGTCTCTTCAACAACTAGTGCCGGGGAAACTGGACAGCTACATGAAAAAGAATGAAACTGGACCACTTTCTCACACCATACACAAAAATAAACTCAAAATGGATTAAAGACCTAAATGTGAGACCTGAAACCATAAAAATCCTAGAAGAAAGCACAGGCAGTAATGCCCCTGACCTCAACCATAGCAATATTTTTCTAGATATGTTTCTGGTGGCACAGGAAACAAAAACATAAATAAACTATATCTAGTTTGCTTAAGTTTTATCATAACAATTTTTTAGAAATTCTATTGATCTAATCATTTATATTGTCTTTTGTTAAAGTGGAGAATTATATTCATTGATTTTTAAAAATGTTAAACCAAACTCATAATTCTAAAAAACCAATTTGATTAAAATGAATTATCTTTTCATATGCCCTAATCAGTTTGCTAATATGCTTTGAATCTATGTTTGCATCTATGGATTGTTCGAATTTTTGATATCCTTACTAATTCTTTGTTGTTCATCAGTTTTTAGAAGAGCAGTGTTAATATTTCCCATTGATTTTTGAGTTTATATATCTCATTTTTGTCTAATTTTGCTAAAGCAAAAACTATTACTAAAAATATACAAAATTAGTATTGTCATATCTAATAAATTACATTATTTAATCATGAATGTTTATTTCTATCCCTAGTAATATTTTGTGATGGTGTCACACTTCTAGATTGCAAATATTATCAGTTCACTTACTTGCTAAAACCTTCAATATATGTGTATGATTAAGACTACAAGATCTTTCTAAGATCAAGGCAAAAATCCTTTTAAAAGTCTCTGTGCATTTAAGGGTAAATTCTATAAAATGACATTCAAAAACTTTCCATAACCATCCGTAAATTTAGCTGTCTAACTTTATCTTCCGTCATGCCCATCTGATGTTGTATAGCCAAATCATTCTGAATGAATAATATTTCCTGACTATTAAGGAATTCCCCCCATAGCCAAAATCCTATGTGTAATTCTTTAGGTCCAACAGTAAGCAATTACTGAAGATTTAGCTGGCAGGACTTATGGGGGAGAGTTGTTCTCCCCATACCAGACTGGCACACAGCCAATGTATTGCAGGCTCTGAAGGGAGTTGTAGTAGAGACCTCAGTCCACCTAGGGGCCATGCTTTTATGCATATCTGCATTTGTACCCTACATGCGTTCATTTGGAGGTCTCCTTATTGCGGACCTTGAAAACACATTGTCTGCATTTTGAGACACTCAGTATTTAGTACTTTTCTAGTTCTACCTGTTCCCTTCCTCTCCCTTGACCCTCAGTCCCTGGCCCCTGGTTCCACAAAATGACTAAAGCTTTTTGTTCAAGGATCCCTCTGTACTGAGAATCCACCATGTTTAAGTTGATCAACCAGATACCTATCCAATGCTATTCCATGGGGAAAGCCGACACTTTCTCCTATGTACTATCTTGCTTATACTGTTACATAAAGTGATTAAAGACTTGACTGTTAACTTTCATTTTGGTTTGCTGTCTTAATCATTTACTCCAATACCTGGCAGCTCAGGTTTCTTCAGCTCAGCTCTTAACAAATATAATGTAACTTTTCACTTGCATCTTCTTCTTGTTAAGTGACTAGAATGTCCATCTCCTAAGTTAGCTGGCCTACATACTTTTATCTCGTTAAGACTCATGTCAAATACCAACTCACCTACCAGGACATCACTATTTGTTATTGACTATACTTTCATGTTAGCTCTGTCAGTCTATTCTATATATATAGAGAAAGAATATAAATAATTACAACATAACTAATATAATGAGAATCACATAGCATGTAATTATATAGATTATGTATAATTATATAGTGTATAATTATATTTACATAGTCTTCTAATTTGCATAGTCAATTACATAATGGCAAATATAACACCTGATGCAAAGTGGACACTCTAGAATGTGTGAAAAATGCTCAAATGAATGAAAAATAAATGTCATCCTCTAGGGTATTTTTTAAGAATATTTTTCATGTTGTATTAAGTGTTAATTTAAGAAAAATAGAGTCTAGGGGCGCCTGGGTGGCACAGTGGTTGAACGTCTGCCTTCGGCCCAGGGCGTGATCCCGGCGTTATGGGATCGAGCCCCACATCAGGCTCCTCCACTATGAGCCTGCTTCTTCCTCTCCCACTCCCCCTGCTTGTGTTTCCTCTCTCGCTAGCTGTCTCTATCTCTGTCGAATAAATAAATAAAATCTTTAAAAAAATAAAAAAAATTTAAAAAAAAGAAAAAAAAAGAAAAATAGAGTCTGATTATATAACATTTAAATTGAGATAATTAAGAAAATAAATGAACAAGATCCTCTTTTGTTTAGGTCAAATGTGTTTTAGCTAATTAGCTTACTCTTTGAAATAATAATCTGAAGCAAAAGTTGTAATGCACATGGAGGTAACACATTTAAATATATAATTCAAATGTATAATTACTCTATAATCATAAAAGTGGATTTGAAAAAAGAAAAGGTTTAAAAAATAACTTTCTAAAAAAAATAACTTTCTCTGAAAAAAAGCATAACAATTCCTTCATAGGATGGATGATAAAAATTCCTGATATACATTGACCACTATGATGTTAGGTTCAGAAATTATACATACATGCATTTACATATCACACACATGCATACACACACATGCACACACACATACATATACATTCTCTTATACCTTCACATTTTGACTTTACTCAACTTGATACTGAGAAGAAAATTATGATAGAAATGATTTTTCCCTTATAAAAATTGCCAATAAAATAGGTATATGTTTATTTCAGTGTTGATGTGTCTACACATGTTTCCATTTGGAGATAATAACAGTACAGCTTTAAAGACCAAACAATAGGCTGAGGAAGGTGAAAGTTAAGGGCCACACTGTAAGTATTCCTGTTTCCAGACTTCTTGTTATTTAAAATAAACATTCACATTCTATAAGCTACATTTATTTGAAATTTTTGTAATTTACCTCCAAGATCATATTGTCAGGCAGATTATTCTGTGATGTTAAGGAAAAAGATCTCTGAAGTTAGCACAGAAGCCAGTACTGCAGTCACAAATTGTGTGTGTGCAAGGATGCTGAGTGATAAGAGAACTGACATGGTTGTTCCTATGTAGATGATTAATTACTCTGATTATAGTTCTATTTCTCCATCTTGCTTCTAATATATGTAAACTCCTACCTTGAAACCTCTCTCCAAAGAGTCTTCACTAAAAAGAATTGGCAAAGGATTCCCACTCCACTACCACCTTCTCCAAAATGTTCACCTTTGGTTTCCTACACTTTGGTGTATTACCCAAATTATTATTGTCTTTAATAATTCTTTTACATTTTGGAGGCACTTGTGACTGACTGACTACTCCACCTATTCATAGTGCCATTTTGAATCTATCTCTTTTGGTATATGTTCATGGTCATTTTAATAAGATAAAGGGATAAAGGGGAGGGAAATATGTAAGTGAAGCTAACAAATGTCAAAGAAAAATTGCATTAGGCGGTAAGACTTTATTCAAAATTTTTGCAAGAGGGGAGAGAGATTGAACTCTAGTCTTCTGAAATTAAAGGTGGTATAAACACTGGGGTGAGCTTTCTTGATGATTCCATTCAAAGTAATGGCTCCTACATCCTTGAGTAGATATTCCTAGGTTATAGAAGATTTACATCACAAAGGAACAGGAAAATAATTTATAATTGTAAGTTTCTCAAGTAAATCCTCTAAAACAAGGGAGGTGAGGAAGAAGCCTGTCTGAATTTTTATCAAATGAGAAATTTAAAGTTATCAGGATCATTACATTGATCAGAATATCAAAATTAGTATTTCTAAAACCTTCCCAATAATTCTTATGCATGGCTGGATTAAGCATAACAACGCAACTGTGAATTTTATAACAGTTTAATTCAAACTCATGACTAAAGTAAGCTTAAATTAGGTTGTTTCTCTAACTCCATTGCCATTATGTTCTCTTTTTATAAAAGAAATTCACTTTTAACCCCACCCACAAATAATTCTAATTGTTTTCAGCATATGATGTATTATTTTATGTTTGGTGCTCATCATATTACAGAATAAATTAATACCAGAAAATTTATTATTTTAATTATAAAAATCAATAACACATAGTAACACCAGGAAAACCACCAAGATATTTCCCACGTGTGAGGACAATGCTAATCTGGGCTCTGTTAAAGTAAAATTAAGACATTTTGTCATGGGTGGGATATTAATTTTGGGCTCCTAAGCAAGTAAGTAGGGAGAAGTTTTTCATTCTTCTGATTACAGTATTGAGCCCTGAGAGTGTCTAAGGCCCTTCCATTTCTCCAGAGTTAATGGCCCTCTCATTGATTACTGGGAGGGAAGGTGACTGGACACTACAATCTAGTGAGACCTGTGCATTAGATGAAATATAAGGGCTTCTCCCACTCAAGCAGAAGTAGAAGGACACTGGCAACTATTTTACAGCTACTACTATATCCAGGAAATCACTTCTGATCACTTTCAGTAGCACAGTCTAAAAAAACCCAAACAAACAAACCCATGTTTTGTGAACCCTTCAGCCCCAGCCTCTGCCGCTGCATTACAAAATGCTGGATACCACCAGGACTCAGTTTAAGGACCCTCTTCCCTGCCTCTGACACTGGAGCTAAATTAATGAATCTCACCTGCTTTAGCAATGCCCCTGAGTCTTGCCTAAAAGGTTCAATCCAATTTCATAAGGAATCTTGAACATCTACAATTTTCAGATGAGATCACTAGTCAGATGGCTATGGTCAAATATGGATGATTTGTGTGACCTTCACTGAGATCAGCATTGCTAAGGTAGGCAGACAAAAAGTAAAGAATGACTTTTGTTCATTAACTGTTCACAGATCTAGGCTCTGGTTGCATCTCTACAGGACACGGTTAACTGCTGATAAAGTTTTTTATATTAAAGTTAAGCCAGTTGATATTGAAATTAGGTATTTTTTCTCAAACCAGTTAATACTTCCCCCCCCCACAGAATTTATTAATAAGACTTTTCATTTATCTTATTATTATGCTTTATTAATGTAATAGCTTTTAGTATGTTTATTCTGTTTCATAATTCTAGAACACTTATCTATTTTACCTGTTTAAAATATTGCTTTTTCAAAAATATATGATTTTTCACAAAAGCGTAAGAACAAGTTTATCTAAAGTATATTTATTCTCTTCAAAATGAATTAAAAGTGTAATGTCACTAACATCACACTCATACTCTTTTTCACATGTTTACCCTTGAACAATACAGAAGTTAGGGGATCTGTACCCCATGTAGTTGAAAATCTACACATAAGACTTGACTCCCCCAAAACTTAACTACTAATAGCCTACTACTGGCTGGGAGCCTTACTAATAAACAGTTAACATATTTTGTATGTTATATGTATTATATCCTTAAAATAAACTAAAAGAATTTTTTTAATGAAAATTGTAAGAGAAAATACATTCACAGTACTCTACCATATTTATTGAAAAAAAATCCACATATAAGTGAAACCATGCAGTTTTAACCTGTGTTACTTAAGGGTCAGCTGTATTGTGGAAATACATATTGTGTTTGAGTTAGTTTCTCATAAAAAATTAGTACTGTAACTTATAAGAGAGTTTAAAAATAGGTAAATATTACTTATCCCAATTGAGCATTTGTATGACTATTGAGCATTTGAAATGTAATTAGTACAAATTCAGATGTTCGTAAGTGGAAAATACATACTGGATTTTACTAACTTGGTATAAAAAGAAGTAAAATATTTTATGATTTTTATATCAATTGCAGGATAAAATGATAATATTTTGTATATGTTGCATAAAATATTATTAAAATCAGTTACATTTTTTAACCTTTTTATGTGGCTACCAGAAAATTTAAAATTACATATGTGACTTGTATCATAATTGAACAGTGTTGTCCTAATGCCTTGGGAAGTTGAATTTTGCCTTTATTGTCAATATACTGATTTGTTGGACTATAAATACCTAAGTTAAATATGGATTATACAAAGAAAAAAACCACAGACTCAAAATCATTTCCCATGATAGAAATCAACAGAGGGTTACCTGGGTGGCTCAGTCAGTTAAGCGTCCGCCTTTGGCTCAAGTCGTGATCCCAGGGTCTTGGGGTCAAGCCCCACATCAGACTCTTTGCTCAGTGGGAGCCTGCTTCTCCCTCTCCCTGCTGCTCCCCCTGCTTTTACTCTCTTTCTGTCAAATAAATAAATAAAATCTTAAAAAAAGAAAGGAAAAGAAACCAGCAGAAATATCACTAAATTGTCAGTTTTCAACAATTTTTTATCTATGGAAATATCTAGTTCATGTATTTCAACTTTTTTATCTTTTCTCTTTTCACTTTGATTTTGAAGTTCATTGGTATTTCTCTTTTAATATCAAATGACCATGAATATCTCCTTACTTCATAGCATCCAATCTAATTTTTCCTGTATCAGTGCTCAAAATTCCACTTTTTATAAGAGATTTATTTATGACAATATGTTGACATGGGTCTGAATCTGTCTAAATTGATTTTGAAAAATTATGCAATATTCCTGTATGGTTCTGTGAAACGTACTTTCATGAGTAGCAGAAAGTTTAGGATCTATCTTAATAGTCTCAGAATGTTGGGGATATTGAGACATATATAGTGATGTCCCTTAATTTTAATGGGAGAGGAGTTATTTTGATCTATTCTAATTAGAGTAAGTCTGTCTGATAGACTGTATGCCCCATGAGCTGGAAGTAGGGAGAGATCATTGAAATTAAGAGGGAAAAGTCATATGAGTGAAGTAATACAGCTGTGTGAGACATAAAAGAAGACAGCACCTGAATTAATATTTCTTGCTGTAATGTGCTTCTATGTCCAACTGTTCTTTGATCTGACTCCCCTTAAAACTATGGTATAAATGAAATAAGCATACCACTCTTGGCGCAAGAGCTCTGCTATGGATAACTTTTCTGAAAAAGTTAACTATGAGGAGTCAGGAAAGAGTTTCCATGCTGAGGGTAAGGAGAGAAAAGAGTACAGAGATTGACAGACTGGGCAAGCTCAGATAGGACAGAACCATTGACAGTGAACAGACCAGGGAGCTGGCAAAGTGGACATAGAAAAAATTAAAAAGTTACAAACAGCATGTCTGTTTATAAATGGTAATTCCCTAGTCTCAGAGATGTCCAAAGCAGCTCTTTAAGGAAGAAAATTGAAGAAATAATCTGAATTTCCAAAGGATTCTAGGAATACCCTGAAGTTTCATCAAGTCAAGAGATACAGAACTTTAGGATATTGTAAATACGGCAAAATTGTACTCTCTGTTGTTTCAGATGAAAGGACAGACAGAAAACATGTTTTAAAAGTTTATCCTTATCCACTTTTCCCTACACACATAATCACATTCTGATCTGAAAATTTATTTCATGTTGTCTATATTTTGACATTCTGGTCAAATTTAGGATCCATCAAAGTTGCCTTTGATTATAATCCTCCATGAATTTTTGGTGGTGTATATTTTGTCCTAAGAAAGCCAGGCTTTTCCCAAGTTGGTCTTACATATGGAGACACTTTCTGTTACGTACTTTAAATTTTAAGATAATATGTCTGGGGTGCCTGGGTGGCTCAGTCAGTTAGGCATCCATCTACTGATTTCAACTCAGGTCATGTTCTCAGGGTCATGGGATCAAGCCCTACATGGGGCTCCATGCTCAGCACAGATTCTGCTTGTCCTCCCTCCCCCTCTATCTTTCTCCCTCTTGCTTGCTCTCTCTCTCTCTCAAATAAATAAATAAATAAATAAATAAAATCTTTTAAAAAGATAATATTCAGTGTTAGTGCTGAAAAATTTACCTTTGCTCACTTGGTAATACCCGTTTCCCATAGGTTTCAAGTGACTTGTCCTAATGCCTTCAAGCAACTCTGATAAAGCAGCCAAGTGAACCCCTCAGTGAAGCAATTGTCCTAGGTAAGGCTCTCTACTGAAACATTCTTTGGCCTAATATCTTGGTTTGTTTGCCTTTATATACATATCTATACATATACACGGATGTTTTATCCTCTTTGGCCAGCTGAACGAGCCCCTGCTCTTTCCTAGAATTTTGTTAGATGTTGAGGATGGAGTGGTAAATAGAATTTAACATGAATTGCATTAAAATAAAATTAACTCCCAACAGTAATTAGTACTGAACCTTTGCCTGGGACCATGGAAATTAAAAATAGAGCCAAATTTGAATGCTTTCATTTTGCTTGATCATATTGTCAAATTCTAGTTCCCAATGAATGTAGGTTCAGGTGATTATGTGACATTCTTGATATCTAGCTAAGAGATGCTAACCTAGAAATTGTCTTTTTTCTCTTCCCATTCTTCATTGATAGTGACTAATTTGAAACTTCCTGTTTGGGGAAAAAAAGGCAAATAATGTGATACATGCTGTCTATTCACTCTTTCCTTCATTCAGTAAACAAAAAGTGAGGAGTGTCAAGTTGAAATTGAAAGTCATTAATAGTAGTTATGACATGGCTAGTTAATAGGGCCATGTTTTGTTCCCAAAATGAATTTCATTGGTAGGAGTATCTTAATATCTTTCACATTTATTTATCTTTTTAGTGATACTGCCCACAATGTATAGTTCCTGCCCTAAATTGCTTTCTACTGGGGTACTGATTTCTGCTTAAGAAAGATCACTGCAATAGAGTGGTGAAAGGAGATTAGATATCAAGAAGATACTAAACTGAAGGATGAAGCAATTGTTTGATGGTGGTAGGAGTGGAGATGGAGAAGTGTTGAAAATATTTCTAAAAGGATTAGAAGGACTAGTTGTTCGAAAGGATAAATAGGCTGAGGAAAAGTGAATTTAAGAGTCTAGGATGGCTTGTTAATATGTAAGTGCTTTGCAAGTATATTCCATGAAAAAATTATGTTTCTAAATATTTTTTGCATGGTCATCTGTGAACTGCCATTGGTTTGGCACCAAGTAAGTGAGATTATTCAGATGTGGACCAAAAGAAACATAACACAAATTTTGAATGAAAGACTAAAATAGTTGGGAAAGAAATAACCAAAAGTACAGACACACTCATTTCCTGAAATTTCAGCTAATGATATATCAGACATATTTTGCAGTATCAGACATATTCTTAAATGTTTTACTTGTATTAAATAGATTAATATTCATGATACTCTGTAAATTAAGCACTGTTATTTTTCCAGTTTGACAGATGAAGAAATTAAAGTCTGAGTCACTTAGTAACTTGTCCAATGTTTTATAGCTTGGCAGAGTGAGGGTTAAAACAAATTTAAGGCCGATAGGCTTATAACCTGGTCTAATATCTATACTCTGTTGTCTCTATTTTAAATTTCTGAAATTCTCTGTAAGAGCAAGTACTATATCTTCTTCTTTTAGAAGGCAAAATAAAAATACACATTAAAACTGTATTTTTCTTATCTACTCCCGAAATACTTATTTTCTGGGACTATTTATGACTTTGATAATTATCTCAATATAATATCAGATGTAGAATTCTTACTACTTAATTTTATCCATATGAACAGTTTATTTTTCTATTTCCCTGTATGGGAATTACATGCAAGTTGAAATTCTATACCAATAAAACATTTTTAATGGAGGCTGATAATTCCTAGCAGAACTTGCCTCAAGTAAAGTTTTGATTTTTAATAACTTCTTATTAAACTGATTAGAAGAACTTGAGAAATAATTTCCGTAAAGCATTTATTTCCAAAGTCATTTTTAAATTGCATTATCATTTTCAAGTTGTGGTCAGCCTGCATTATTTTCAGAAAAGAGGCAATTTGGGAACAGAATCTGTAGTACCAGACAATTCTTATCATAACTTTTTTAGTGACAAAAAACATAACAAAATTAAACATAACCAAACAATTTCCAAATATTATTCATAGTATATTTGACTTTAGAAAACAAAATAGATAACCATAGATCCTGTAATCCCTTGAAGGATTATAATTTTAAAACTTTGTTAGGAAACCCTCTGATTTTAAATAAATCATCTAGTAGAGTGCTTTACACACTTTGCCTGAATCAAAATCATCTTGAAGGCTTGTTGAAATGTTGATTCCTGTTCTCTAACCCCAGAGATTCTGATCCAGTGTGTCCAGGATAGGGCCCAGCTTTGCCTTTGTGACAGGCCTCCAGGTGATGCTAATGGCGCTGTTTCATGGCCGACACTTCACAGAGCATCGCTTTATTCCGCATTTAAGATTATTGCAATATCATGGTGAAATTAAGCAAAAACAAAGCAATCAAAATATAAAAAAGAAATATAAAAATATAAAAAGATTAGTTCCCAACTTCAATACTTCTTGTTTTGTATTCATTTATTTGTTTGCTTATTTTCTAAGTTGAAAGCCTACCTGGAAAACAGAAAACAGACAAACAAAAAACAACCCCGAAGTATTTCATTTGTGTCTTCTCTGAATAGTAAAAGACAAGCTCCACACATGTCTATGATGAAGAGTGTATCCAATCAGCCTCTAGATAAAATGATCCAACCATGTGATTTACCTTTTAATCTTCATCCTTTCTGGCCATCCTTTTCTCATTAGATCTAAAACACACTAATAGTGTTTACTAAAATTAGAAGGTTTAATAGAAAAATAGCAAAGACAGGCCATGAGAACCAGCAATCTTAGAATTGTAATTTACATTCCAGTGGGAGCCATCTATGAAAAGACTTATTTTAGTTTAATCCTCAGTTAGGGGTCCTGTTTTAAGAGCAAAAAAGAAACACAGAAATCAGCTCTCTATGAGCAATGCAGATTTTTAATATAGTTAGATTATAAGGTAATAACATTTTGTAAGTTTCTCAAAACTTATGATCCCACACAGGTTTAATTGCCATAAGCCATTAGTTGAGAACATTTTCCTGAGAAATATATATTAAATAAAAATGTGAATGGAAAGCAACTGTTTCAAATATCTTAAACTGTGGAACTTCATGTTAAATGTTTTTTCTCCTATGAAAAGAAAAAAAGAGTATATTCTAGGTTTAGAATTTCTCAAATTGCTCATTTTTCAGAAAAATGTATCAGTGGGAATAAATTATCTTAGAACAAACAAACAAAAAAGAGTTAGCTTTATCTAAATTTCCATTTTGTATGTTATTTTAGGAGACCAAGGTAACATGTACAGCACACTAAAATTAAAAACACACTAAAGTCTAGTAGGTGTGCTACTTATTTTCCATCTACACTTACCCCAGATCTGTTCTCCTTTACTAGGTTGCTCTCAGTCCAGGAGGCTGGCCCCTGGATACTCTTCCAGATTCCCTTGATATCTAGCTTTAGTTAGATTTAGATAATGGTAGCATTGGCAGTTTAAAGGAGGAAACAGAAACTAAAGTATTTGTTCCCTACGCCCTCCATACTATCATATTTGTCCCCAGTAGTCATTGTATTCCTCTGTGGCAATAATTTCCACAAGCTGGCCCAATATTCTAGCATTCACTGAGCACCAGTAACTGTTTCCTCCCTTTTTCCCCTGAGGCAGTCAAGTTGGTAACTGTGTCGTCTGTAGCTATTCTCTGGGTATTTCCCTATAATTTGATCTTTTAACCCAGGATTTCCCATATAGACACAATTGACATTTTCAACTGGATAGTTCTTCTTTTGTGCAGAGCTATCCTATGCATTGTAGGGTATTTAGCATCATTTTTGGCCTCTACCCACTAGAAGCAAGTAGCACCCCTCCCCAGTAAGAATAATCAAAAATGTCTCCAGACTGTCAGATGTCACTTGGAGGACAAAATCCACCTTCCCCCCCCCAATACACACCCTCTAGCTGAGAACCACTGTCATAAACCATCTCATGTTTCTGTATTATTTCCCCTGAAGTCTCTTCATTATAGCCATTGGAGTAGAATCTTGACTCATATAGCAGAAAATGATTCACTAAGAAAAACTGATGTATTGACCAATGTCAGTAATGTTGGAAAAGTAAATCATGAATAAGTCTATGTGGTAAGATTATATCAGACTTTAATCCTTATAAATATATAGGAATAGTTCTTAAAGGTGTAAGTATGGAATATACATATTAAAATGATTGTTTGAATAATTTGTTAAATAATATATGGCATTACCAAAATTCAGATAATATAAATACAAAAATTATATTATATTAAATAATATAAAGTATTCTAATGAGTTTTAAGAATAGTAAAGTAACCCAAAGCTAATAAAAATATATAGATATTTATCGGAATGATGTTAAATAATCATTATTTACATTAGGAAATTATTATAAAAAACTCAGTGTTAAAAGTCCAATGAACAAATATTTTTAATTTTATAAAATGGCTCTTATTAATGCTGTTTAAGGCATTCCCAGTTCTCTGCTTCCTGAGCATAAGATGGCATTTCTCTGCCCCATTGAAGTTAGGTTTATCCACACGGCTCTGTATACCCAATCAAATAGGTGCAGAAGCAATATCCTTTTCTTTTCCTTTTTGAAATTGATGCTCTGTAATTGGCTCTTATTTAAAGACAATGATAGTAAGAATTGGTCAATGTCATATATAGTGATAAATAACAGATATCATCAGTTAGTCATTATGATTACTTAGTTCATCACTTCTAACAGAGTTTATCTTTTATGCCCATCCTAAAGTTCCAAGTTATTAAAAACAAAGTTAGCTTTGTGTTAATTCATCATTCATGATGAAGATGGGGATGAAACACACTGCATATAATTATAAACATCTTAGATTAGATTTAATATCATATTAATTTACAGGGAAATATATTTAATCACTTAAATAAATGAAAAGCTAATATTTGTATCACATAATTCTTAGTACTCTAAGAAGACTAAACTACTTTGCAATTAATTCTTTCTAAAATTATAAAATAATCCTTCAATTATTAGCTCATCTACTCTCAACCCTTGAGAATTATGGAAACAAAGTTTGCTAATTGTAGCATATATGAATTTTAACCTCATATCTTTTAAATCATCATCCAGTGATTTTTCTAATATACCTTCTTTTTCCCTTTCCTATACCATTAATTTCTAGATCATAAGGTATGGTAAAGAAATGTAAATCACCACACAATGTGTTTTCTGGCTGGTAGAAGTAGTATAGGAAACAAACTTAATATTTAAAAATGTCTTCCATATGCAATTTAATCTTTACAACTATACTATTGAGGTCTGTTGCTGTTGTTGTTTGTGTGATATTTAAAAATATAGGTGGACAATTATTATATTTTCCAAATCATTACTCCAATGTGTAAGCAGCAGCTGCTCATAAAGCAGCTTTCCTTCACGAAAAAATTATCACAGTAGCAAATAGCTGTCGGTCTCAAAACTTGGGAAGAATTTCACAAGCAGTAAGGACTGAGGGTTAAGTTGTCCTTTGACCAAAGCTTTTCAAGATCAAGGACGTTTATGTGTAAAATATATGCCAATCCCTCTAGTCTAGTTTAATGATTCTTTGTTGCATTTGTATATTGTTGGGAGGTAGAATAATACCATGCCTCACAAGGATATTTACAGTAGAATATAAACTACATGGAGTCAGACGCTTGTAGTTGTGGAATGTGCTTGGATAAATTTGAGTTTATCTTGTTCAAAGCTGCATCCCCAAAATATTGGCTACAGTTTAGCATATAGTAGATATTCCACAAATTTTGTGTTGTTGAAGACATAATCACATCCACATTTGTATAACAAAATGAGGATTTGAAAGGAAAACCAGAGGAAAGATTATTTAAAGTCAAAAAGCACATAAATTTATTATAATTGTGAATTTAACTAAGTAGCAACCTATATTTTTGTCTAATAAGCATTCTGTTAGTGTTCACATAAATATATGATAGCCTAAAAACTTAATGTACGTTTAATAAGAGAAACTTGTGCAAGCCAATTTCAGATACTATTGTATTGCAATACTAGTGTCATTGTATAAAATGTACATTGTAATAACAATGATGCCAATTTCCATGCTAGCAATAGTCCAGTGGTCCTGTTGTGAACATAGCCAAGCTTTCTCACATTAGTGCTCAGAAAACTAGGTTTCTAGAATATGATTGTGAAATCTTACTTCTTTTTTTTTTTAATTTGTAGTGTGTGTGTGTGTGTAATTAGACCAGATTCTAGTCTCCCTAAATGTCAAAATGGATATTTGATTTATTGCTATTTAGCCTCTTCTGAGCCTTGCTATTTATTCTCTTCTGAGTTGTTTATATCATGTTCGTGAATTTGAAAATTGGCCAGTATTGGAGAATCATGTTTATTTGTGAAATTAATTATCTGTTGCAGCTTTCACTACTGTTTATACCCCTTTACCTGCCCCCCATTGACTTCAGTCACAAACAAGTCTTTTAAAATACTCTGCCACATTATAGCAGAATAGCCTGGTGAGTAAGAAGCTAGGAGCTGTACCAGAAACCATTAAACCTTATACAAATGATGCTGGTAAGGTATGCCACAGCGGCAGTGCTGCATTCAATTATAAATAATAACACAAGTACAAGTGCATGCCCTGGGCTTTCAGCTGATTAAATATCATAACTACACAGGCTCCAGTACAGAGGCATGAAAGAAAGATTCCCAGTTTTTACCTAGAAACTAAAACTCTATCACTTAAGTGTTAATTGGTGTTACATTGAGTAACAATGCTGTGAACTGAAAAGGCAAGACAAGGACTCCCTGCTGTAATGTTAAAATGGTATGCATCCATTATCAGCTCTCTAAATTACCAGTAGTGTGTACACTACCTCATCTAGTTGAAATAATGCAGGAGAACAGTAGGGGGTGAATGGGACCAACCTGCAAATTGATAAGTAGATTCAGTTCATGGACATCTAAATTATACCTCACTATCATGTATCCTACATTTTCTGACAATAAATGATTAAAAAGGAAGACATCTAAATGGGATTTGATTATGCACTTGAGGTGTTAGGTCGTGGAGATGTGAGTTTTTGTAATTAAAATGCATATGTACTGTTTTATAGAGTGCACATGATATACACAAATAAAAGGAAACGTGTGATGATATCAGTGTTTTTATTGAGTTGTAATGTCATAATCCTGGCGATTGTTCTGAGAAAATCAAAGAAAAATCATAATTCTTGAAATATGTATAGCTTCTCTGCATTATCACCAACTGTGTGAGGTAGATCACTATCTCCAATTTACACAAGAAGAAGATGATGCTCAAAGAATTGATGCTTAAGACAGGCATACAATAAGCCAAGATGACCATTTCTAATCCCAGTTTTTATCTCTTTGTATTACATCATGATGTCGTTTATAAATATGTCAAAATTGAATATGGTGATAAAATGTTTATCCTTTTATTTCAAGTAATCATACTTCGTTAAATTCATACATACTTTATTATTCAGAAGAATAAGATCCATAATCCCCCAGATATTCTGGGGATTCCTAATTCCAAGGATAATGTAGAAAACTATTTTAGTGTTTGAATCTATCCTTTTGATTGAGAAAAAAATACTGTCAGCAGTCATGAATATTTATATATATAGATAGGAAAGATTATTGGCCATCCTTGATAGTTTTAGCTGTGAACATATCTGGATTGACCTTTTGCCTAATGCTTTAAGAGCTTTACAGTATTTTATTTGTAGATATCCCAGTGTGTAGTGGAACAATTTGTGCCGAGTTATATTTCTTTAATTGAAAATAGTAAGACTATGCTTAGATTTAATAAATTCTACAGTTGTGCCAATATGGTAGCCACCAGCTTGGTGTGACTACTTAAATTTAATTAAAACTAGGTAAAATTTGGGGAACCTGGATGGCACAGTTGGTTAAGTATCCAACTCTTGGTTTTGGCTCAGTTCATGATCTCAGCATTGTGAGAGGGAGCCCTGCGTTGGGCTCTGCACTCAGAATACACTCTGCTTGAAATTCTCTCTTCCTCTCCCTCTGTCCCCCCTCCTACTCTCTCTCTCTCTCTCTCTCTCATTCTAAAACAAACACATAAATCTTTAAAAATAATAAAATAAAATAGAACTAAGTAAAATTTTAAATTCAGTTCCTCCGTTGTACTAGCCACGTTTCACATGCTATCAAGGTACAGGTAGCTACCAAACTAAACATTTCAGTGTTGCAGAAATCCTATTTAACAGTGCAATTTTAGAACATAAAGAGCTGCAGTATACATTTGAAAAAATTACAATTTTTCGTGTCAGCTGTACCAGACACACTGAATATATCATCATACAAATTTTAAATATATAATATTAATGACAAAAATGTTAAGAATTAAATGGCAAAAAAAAAAACCATAATACGAGATGTGTAAGACAAATTTCTTTGACAGGTTACAGTCGTAAGTTTGCAGCTGAAGAATGAATCAGTGAATTTAAAGATAGTTATATAGTTATTATTCAAACTGAAACAGAGGGGAAAAAAGTAAAAATCATCTTCGATTATCATCATAATCATAATCATGCAAACAATATAGGACAAGATTAAGCAGTCTAATATATACAGACATATCTTATTTTATTGTGCTTTACTGTGCTCTGCAGATATTGTTATTTTTTACAAACAGGACTATGAGAAACAAATTGAGGGCCTCAGAGGGGAGCGGGGTGGGGGATTGGGATAGACTGGTGATGGGTAGTAAGGAGGGCACGTATTGCATGGTGCACTGGGTGTTATACGCAACTAATGAAGCATCGAACTTTACATCGGAATCCGGGGATGTACTGTATGGTGACTAACATAATATAATAAAAAATCATTAAAAAAAAATTTATGGCAACCCTGAATTGAGAAAGTCTATCAGCACCATTTTCCAAAGCATTTGCCCAGTTTGTCTGTGTGTGTTGCATTTTGGTAATTTTTGCAATATTTCAAAAACTTCTTCGGTTTATATTATATTATAATATATTTGTTATGGCGATCACTTATCAATGATCTTTGACGTTACTATTATAATTGTTTTGGTATGCCATGAATTGCATCCATATAAGACAGGCAAACTTAATTGATAAATGTGTGTATTCCAACTGCTGCATCAAGTGGCTGCTCCCTACTCTCTCTCTCTCAGGTTTCCCTATTCTCTGAGATGCAAGGATATTAAAATTGGGCCAAATAATAACTCTGCATCATACTTTAAAGGTTCAAGTGAAAGGAAGAGTTACACATTTTGTCTTTGAATCAAAGTTAGAAATGATTAAGCCTAACAAGGAAGGCATATCAAAAGCCAAGATAGGCCAAAAAATAAATCTCTTGCACCAAACAGTCAAGTTGTGAATGCAAAGGGAAAGTTCTTGAAAGGAGACTAAAAGTGTTCCTCCACTGAACATACAAATGATAAGAAAGCAAACAGTCTTACTGCTGATGTGGAGAAAGTTTTAGTGGTCTGTATAGAAATCAAATTAGCCACAATATTTCCTTAAATCAAAGCCTAAAACAAAGCAAGGTCCTAACTGTTCAATTCTATGAAGGCTGAGGGAGGTGAAGAAGTTGCAGAAGAAATGTTTAAAGCTAGCAGAGGTTGGTTCATGAGGTTTAAGAAGCCATCTTAAAAGTGCAAGGTGAAACAGCAAGTGCTGATGTAGAAGCTGCAGAAGGTTATCCAGCAAAATCTAGCTCAGGTAATTAAATAAGGTGGCTACACTAAGCAACAGATTTTCAGTAAAGACAATGCAGTCTTCCACTGGAAGAAGATGCCATCTAGGACTTTCATAGCTGGAGAGGAGAAGTCACTGCCTGGCTTCAAAACTTCAAAGGACCAGATGACACTCTTGTTAGGAGTTAATGCAACTAGTGCCTTTAAGTTGAAGCCAATGTTCATTTACTACTCTAAAAATCCTAGGGCCCTTAAGAATTATGCTAAATCTACTCTGCCTATGCTCTATATGGAACAACAAAGCCTGGATAGCAGCACGTCTGTTTACAACATGGTCTACTGAATATTTTAAGCCCACTATTCAGACTTACTGCTCAGAAAAAAAGATTCATTTCAAAATGTTGCTGCTTATTGACAATGCATTAGGTTACCCAAGAGCTCTCAAGGAGATGTAAAATGAGATTAATGTTGTTTTCATGCCTGGAAACACACATCTGTTCTGCAGCCCATGGATCAAGTAGTAATTTTGATTTTCAAGTCTTATTATTTAAGTCTTATTATTATTATATTCAAGTCTTATTATTGGCAATTGGGGTCTTACAAAATGTGTTTCTTCTTTAATACTCCTGTTAATGTACTGACCTCTCCCCATGAATAACAAATGTTCTTAATGGCATCTAGAATGGTGAATCCTTTCCAGAGGTTTTCAATTTACTTTGTTCAGATCAGTCAGAGGAATGGTAGTGGTATTCCAGTGTGCAATTGGAACCCTAGAAAAAGAAAAGAATGGAATGATTCAGGGGAAATATTTGAAGAAATGGCTGGAAATTTTCCGAAAATAATAAAAGATGATAACCCATATTTCAGGTAGTTCAGAGAATTCAAAGAAGCAGAGAAGTGAATGCACAAATAGAGCAAGACAAAATTTTGTGAGAAAGAACCCCATAGATCTACAAAGGGACCTCGAGTGTTCAGAAGATACAGATCAGTACATGCATGTGATGAAACTACCAAGGCTAGAGAAATAACCATTTGAAAAATCAGAGACAATAGAGCCTGAACTTGCAAAGGGTTGGGAATAGGGCCTGTTCCACACCAGGCAAATGGCGAAAATCTCATACTTCACAGGGTAGTGAGTGAAGTACACAAAAGGTCTTACCTTAATAGTAGGGAATATTTAAACTGAATACTACTTGAATCCTAATAAACCTGAAAACCAACACATGAAAGGATTAAAGTACTCCAAGTAAATTAACTGCATTAAAGAATACAGAAATAGCATTCAAAATATAAAATTCACAATATATGCCAACCAATCAAAAATTACCAGGCATGCAAAGAAGAGGGTAAAAAAATACCCATGAATAGGGAAAAAAAATCAGTTAATCAGAACTACCCAGGACTGATGCAGATGTTAGAAAAAAGGACATTAGAACAATATTTCATATGTTCAAAGATTTCTGTGAAAACAAAGAAATATGAAAGTACCCAAATATAACTTCTAGAGATGATTACAGTATTTGGGATTAAACATACATTAGTTAAAAACTGCAGGAAGAAATGATTAGAAAGAAATGATTAGAAAACATAAAAATGTAGTAATTGGTGCTTTTAAAAACAGAATATAGAAGCTATTAAAATAACAGAAAGAATGAAAATAATGAAAAGAGAAGCAATGAACTCTTGGGCAATGTCAAGCATCCTAATATATATGTAACTGAAATTCTCAAAGGAGGAAGTCCAGAAAAATATGTAAAGAAATAATGACTGAAAAATTTCCAATTATGAAGTTACTCTAAATCCACAGATCTAAAATTTTCAGTGAAATCCAAGTACAAAAATTCTCAAGAAAATGACACCAAACACATTGTAATCAAGTCATTCAAAACAGTGCTAAAGGAAAAATCTCAATAGCAGGAAGAGAAAAAAGACATTACGCACATAGGGAAAAAAAATAAGAATGACAGTAGATCATCCACTGAAAACAATTTAACAATAAGATAGTGTCTTTCAGTATACTAAAACAAAACAAAAAAATGCTTCTCAGAATCCCATATCAAATGAAAATATCTGTCAAAGAAAGGCAGAATAAAGAATTCTTCAGATGTATAAAAATTAAAGAACTTAGAAGCATGCTTAACGGAATTACTGAATAAAGTCCTTCAGGAAGAAAGGGAATGATAGAAAGAAATTTGGATCTACAAAAGGAAAAAAGTATATCAGAAAATTTAATATGCAAAAATGAATCTTGTTCCATTCTTTACATGTGAAAATGAACTTGGGATGGACCAGAGGTTTAAGTAAGGAGTAAAATGATAAGGCCTTTAGAATGAATCATAGAAGAAAATATTCACGTCTAGGGATTTGCTAAAGTTTCCTTGGATAGGACACCAAAACAAAGCAAACAAACAAACCTTGAACTTTATTTTTTTTAAAGCTCTGAAAAAGGCACTGAGAGAATAATACTATAATACCTAATAAAATATTTGAAAATATATCTAATAAAGAACTTTTGTGCACACTGAGAAAACTCACTACTCAAAATAAGACATACCCAATGATGGGGAAGGTGAGAAAGACAATGGGGTAGGATTTCCAGTTTCAGTTCCAACATGTAAGGATCTTGGAAGTAATATTCCAGTTCTTATAAAAGGAAAAATCTAGGGGTAGCTGGGCGCCTGAGTCAGTTAAGCATCTGACTCCTGGTTTCTACTCAGTTCATGATCTTGCAGTTATGAGAGCAAGCCCCGCATCCCCACATCAGGCTCTGTGCTCAGTGTGGAGTCTGCTTTGGATTCTCAGTTTCTCTCTCTCACTCTCTTGCTCTCTCACACATGCTCTCTCTCAAATAAATAAAGAAATAAAATCTTTTTTAGGAAAAGGAAAAATCTGGACAAACGAAAAATGAATGAATTTTCTTGGATGCTTCAGACAATTAATGTTGCAGGGAAACCACCAACTAGAAATCTGTAAAGATAGGCACATCCTCAAAGTCATTGCTAAGACCAGAGTGTGCTTTCCAGGAGCAGAAGTCCCTGGAACCATAAACTGGTAAGAATACTTAAATGGTACTTTTGATGAATAGTTGGACATTCAGTGTGGAAAAGTATGAAAATGAGGAGCTCCTGGGGTCCACGTTTTTATAAAAGCTGTACATTTTGTGATCTTTACCTTAAAGAACTCCACCATGTTCTGAAAATGAAGATCTGAGAAAGATGTCTTCATGGCTCTAACAGGTTGAGGGGAAAACTAATCATTATTTTCCAGATACATTTCCAGAGACTTCTCCATGGGAAAAGTCCTACTTTCCAAGGAAAAAGATGTCTGAGGCTTGTCATAGTCAGGGGAAGATCATTCTCCCACTTCAGTCCCCTCTAGCATTTCTTCCTCAACTTAGAGATGGAGAGCACATATAATTAAGAGGCGTCAGGGCTTCAAGGAAATGGATTCTGAATGTTTCAAGCAGGGAAGAGATTAAAGGGCAGGGGGAAAGCTATAGTGCTGGAGAAACACTTGTAAAGGTCACAGCCCAGATACACAGACCCCCTAAAAGACTAAGACTAAAAGCATTCTCCCTCCTCCACACCTTAACCATCATGCCAACATGTGTTCCACTATCACAGTAGATTATAACTGAAAGACGTATAGGCACAGACTTTCTCTGAGAATTACTTAGGATAGATTAAAGTCAAGAGGGATGGCAAAAACAAGGATAGGATACTAAAGGAATTTGAAGTTTCTGGCACATACTACAAAGATTAAACTACAGCTATAACAAATATGAAACACAAGTTATGTGTGCATATCATATTCAAACTACATATACATGAAGGTATATCATATTCCAACTACAGACAACCAAAGATAAGAAAAATCTTGAAGATGTCAGAGGGAAGGAAGAAAACAATATACCTTACCCACAGATGAATAAGAATTACAATGAATTTCTTATCAGAAACCAAGTGAGGGGCACCTGGGTGGCTCAGTCCAGTGTCCAACATTTGATTTCAGCTCAGGTCATGATCTCATGGGTTGTGAGATTGAGCCCCATGTCAGACTCCACATTGGGCATAGAGTCTGCTGGAGTCCCTCTGCCCGACCCTCCCCCCCAACTTGTGTGCTCTCTCGCGCACACACTCTCTTAAAAAAAGGAAGGAAGGGAGGGAGGGGGGAGAGAGGGAGAGAGAGAGAGAGAGAAAGAAAGAAAGAAAGAAAGAAAGAAAGAAAGAAAGAAAGAAGAAAGAAAGAAAAAAGAAAAGAAAGAAAAGAAAAGAAAAGAAAAAAAAAAAGAAAAGAAAAGAAAAGAAAAAAGAAAAGAAAAGAAACCAGGTGAACAGGAGTGGAGTAGAATGAAATATTTAAAGAGGTGAAAAAGATTGTCAACCTAGAATTCCATATCCAGCAACATTATACTTCAAAAATGAAAAGCAAAGATTTTCTCTAAGTAATAAAAACTGAAATTGTCACCAGTACACCTGCTCTTCAAGAAATGTAAGAAGTTCAGGCAAAAGGAAAATGATAGTGGTCATAAACTTGTTTTACACAAAGAAAAGAAGAGAATTGTAGGGAAAAAATACATAAAGGTAAAAGAAGGTATTTTATTTTTCTTATTTTTTTTAAAGATTTTTTAATTTATTTATTCGACAGAGATAGAGACAGCCAGCGAGAGAGGGAACACAAGCAGGGGGAGTGGGAGAGGAAGAAGCAGGCTCATAGCAGAGGAGCCTGACGTGGGGCTCGATCCCATAACGCCGGGATCACGCCCTGAGCCGAAGGCAGACGCTTAACCGCTGTGCCACCCAGGCGCCCCAATTATTTTTCTTATTTTTAATTGAACTAAATGATAGCTCTTTGTTTAAAGGAATAATAGTAAAAAAATATTGGGTTATCATAGCACATGAATAAGTGAAATGAATAATAGCAGTGACACAAATGATGTGAGAAATAAGTTAGGGAACCACTCATAGGTACTTACATTACATGTAATATTATATGGTGTTACGTGATGATGGATTGAGAGTAGCTAAAAATGTATATTGAAAACTTTAGGCAAACCACTGAAATTACTTTTTA
Organism: Ailuropoda melanoleuca; assembly: GCF_002007445.2. Classification (NCBI taxonomy): domain Eukaryota; kingdom Metazoa; phylum Chordata; class Mammalia; order Carnivora; family Ursidae; genus Ailuropoda; species Ailuropoda melanoleuca. The sequence goes on from NC_048227.1 coordinate 46,013,662, forward strand.
AGTATAATTGAGAGGCTAAGAGAAGAGATAAAATGGAATAATATTTAATGCTCTGTGACATAGGAAAAGCAGGAAAAAAATGGAAACAAAGAGCAAATGCAACCAATAGCAGTTACAAACATGAGAGAGAGTAACAAAACTTTACAAGTAATTTTAAATATGAATGGTCTACATATGTTAATTAAAATAGAGATTTTTTTTTTAAGATTTTATTATTTATTCAACAGAGATAGAGACAGCCAGCGAGAGAGGGAACACAAGCAGGGGGAGTGGGAGAGGAAGAAGCAGGCTCATAGCAGAGGAGCCTGACGTGGGGCTCGATCCCATAACGCCGGGATCACGCCCTGAGCCAAAGGCAGACGCTTAACCGCTGTGCCACCCAGGCGCCCCTAAAATAGAGATTGTTAAAGGTGATTAAAAATTATGTTGTCTATAAGGTATCTATATATAAAGATTAGGTTAAAAGATAAAAAACAAAGGGTTAGGAAATTATATACCATCCTATACAAATGACAAGAAGCTATATTAATTTAAAATAAAGCAGACTTCTGAGCTACAAAAATCATCTAAGATAAGGAGGGACATTACATAAAGATAAAGTGATAAATTCTCCATGATGATAAAATAATCTATGATGGAGATGCACTTACTGAAGAGGATCAAATATATTAGGCAAAAACAGATAGATCTGAGAAGAGAAATAAATGAATCTACTTTTATAGTTAGTAATCAACATCCTTCTGTAAATAATAGATCAAGCAGATAGTAAATCAGCAAGGATATAAATAACATGAACAGCACTATCAATCAAGTTGATCTATTTGACACTTACGTAATACTCTCTTCAACAGTAGAACACACATTCTTTTAAAGCTTACGTGGAACATTCAACAAGATAGTCACATTCTGGTTCATAAAATGCAACTTAACAAATTTAAAAAAATAACTAAACATGTAAAGTATACTCTCAGACCAGAGTGAGATTGAACTAGAAATGAATAACAGAAATATATCTGGAAAACCCCAAATATTTGGATATTAAACAACACTCTTCTAAATAACATGTGGGTCATATTAGAAGTCTCAAGATAATTTAAGAAATATTTTGAACTAAATAAAAGTGGAATATATCTTTTGAAACTTATGGGGCACAGTAAAAAAAGCATTTAGAGGGAAATTTATATCATTAAATATATATTAGAAAAAGGGAATGATCTAAAATCTGTAACCTAGACTTTAATGTTTGTAAACTATAAGAGTAATTTAAGCCCTATGCAAGCAGAGAAAAAGATATAAAAATGAGGGTAGAAATCAATTAAATTTAAAATAGCCCCCAACAAGTTTTTTTTAAAAATCAATGAAACCAAGAGCTGGTTTCTTTAAAAGAACAATAAAATTGATAAAACTTTAGATAGGCTAAACAAAATAAAAAAGGAAAACATAAATTACCAATATTATAAATGAAAGATAATTCTTTTCATCACTGCTGTCCAAATGAACATTTAAAGGATAATAATGAAGCCTACAAACAAATTTGTGTCCACAAATTTGATAACATAGGTGAATTGACTACTTCATGGGAAGTCATAAGCATGACTATCTACATAGAAAATATGAAAGAATCTATATAACAAGTGCTGGAACTAATAGAAAAATAGAGCAAAGTATCAGGATATAAGGTCAATATGTAAAAGTCAGTTGTTTTCCTGTATTTCCACGACAAATAATTGGAATTTGAAATTTAAAACAATGCCCTTTATGATTGTAACCCCCCCCCCACCGACCTACCCACATACACACACACACAAAGAAATTCTTCCATATAAATCTAACAAAATATGTACTGGATCTGTGCGCAGATAATTATAAAATACTGATGAAAACAATAAAACAAGATGTAAATAAATGCAGAAATACTTTGTGATCATGGGTGGGAAGAGTCAATATGTTTAAGATGTTAACTTCCCAACTTGACCAATAGTTTCAATGCAATGCCAATAAGAATCTCAGGAAGTTATTTACCCAATTGATTTGGACATTTACGTCAGCACAGAAACCTGCACATGGATATATATAACAGCTTTATTCACAAGTGCCAAAAACTGGAAGCAATCAAGATGTCTTTCCATAGGTAAATGGATGTAAAACTGTGGTACATTTGTATAATAAACACCATTCAGCAATAAATAGGAATATGCTATAAAGCTATGTAAAGGCACGTATGAATTTTAAGTGCTTATTGAAATGTGGAAAAAGCCAATTGGAAAGTTGCATTCCATTTTTCTGGGAATGGCAAACTTATAGATTGAACAGGTCAGTTTTTGACATGGATTCAGGGAGGGTTGGAAGAGTTGAATAGTTGATTCACAGAGAATATTTTAGATTAAATCAAGCTTTTCTTTCTGACACTATAATGGTAAATACATGAAACTTTTGTCAAAACCCATAGAATTCATTCCGTGAGGCCAGCATTACCCTGATACCAAAACCAGATAAAGACTAGTAAAAAAGAGAACTACAGGCTAATATCCCTGGTGAATGTGGATGCAAAAATTCTCAATAAAATACTAGCAAACTAAATTCAATAGTACTTTTAAAAAAATCATTCACCAAAATCAAGTAGAGTTTATTCCTGGGTTACAAAGGTGGTTCAATATTTGCAAATCAATCAACATGACACATCACATTAGTAAAAGAAAAGCTAAGAACCATATGGTCATTTCAATAGATGCAGAAAAATGTTTCTACAAAAGTACAACATCCATTTATAATAAAAAACCTCAAGAAAGTAGGTTTAGAGGGAATATACCTCAACATCATAAAGGTCATATAATATCATTCTCAACAGAGAAAAACAGAGCTTTTCCTCTGTGGTTAGGAACAGAACAAGGATGTCCACTATCACCCCTGTTATTTAACACAGTACTAGAAGTCCTAGCCACAATAGTCACACAACAAAAAGAAATACAGGCATCCAAATCAATAAGGAAGAAGTCAAACTTTCATATTTGTGGATGACATGATACTCTATAGAGAAAACCTGAAAGATTCCATCAAAAAAATTGCTAGAACCGATATACACAAATTCAGTAAAGTCATATGATATAAAATCAACATAGAGAAATCTTGCATTATGATACATCAATAATAAAGCAACAAAAAGAGGGATTAAGCTGTCAATCCCATTTACAATTGCACCAAAAACCATAAGATATCTAGGAATAAACCTAGCCAAGGAGGTGAAAGACCTTTACTCTTTTTACCTTTAAACTATAAAACATTTATGAAAGAAATTGAAGATGACTCAAAGAAATGGGAGAACATTCCATGCTCATGGGCTGGAAGAACAAATATTGTTAAAAATGTCTATACCACCCAAAGCAATCTACACACTTAATGCAATCCCTATGAAAAACCACCAGCATTTTTCACAGAACTAAAACAAACAATCCTAAAATTTCTATAGAACCACAGAAGACACAGAAAACAACCTTGAAAAAGAAAAACAAAGCTGGAGGCATCATAATTCTGAACTTCAAGTGATATTATAAAGCTGTAGTGACCAAAACAGTATGGACAGGCACAAAAATAGACACACAAATCGATAGAACAAAACAGAAAACCCAGGAATGAACCTACAATTTTATGGTCAATTAATCTTTAACAAAGCAGGAAAGAGATCCAATAGGAAAAAGACAGTCTCTTCAACAAGTGGTGTTGGGAAAACTGGACAGCAACAAGCAAAAGAATGAAACTGGACCACTTTCTTATACCATACACAAAAATAAATTCAAAATGGATTGAAGACCTAAATGTGAAACATAAAACCATAAAAATCCTAGAGGAGAACACAGGCAGTAACCTCCTTGACATCAGCCATAGCAACTTCTCTCTATATATGTCTCTGGAAGTGAGGAAAAAAAAGCGAAAATAAACTATTGAGACTTTATAAAAAAATAAAATAAAATCTTCACTAACTGGAATTTAAATAAAAACTTTAAAACTTAAAAAAGAAAACAGAACAATGGGTATTCTGACCCATAAATGAGTATGGTGAAGTTCTGATTTGTAGTATTATTTTTTAGGGAGATCACATTTTGTAGTGGTTTGTAGTATTATTATGGTTTGCGGTATTATTTTTTATGGATATCAAATATGCTTTTAAATACCTTCACATAATATCTTCATGTCTTAAAAACGTGGCCAAAATGTATTATAACAGTCATGTATCAGGAAAAAAACCTTAGACATGGATTTTTATTTGCTTATTCTTATTTACTTATTCTTCTTGTTTCTTGAGTACCTACCAAGCAGTAGGCTCTGGGTTAAACGTAGAAGCAATATTTCCAAAACTGAGTATTAAATGGTATAATGGAGGTAAGCATAAAATGATATGGAAGCACATAGGGAGGACTCTGGAAAGTACCCCAGGATTTTTGTCTTGCCCACTCCATAACCCAGTCCTAACCAGCATCTCCCCAGTTCCTTAAGCCAGCTTCTATTTTATGTATCAATCAATATTTTTCACTCTTTATATTTCAGAAGCCTTTAAGCCTTATATCTACTATGAAGCTTAATCAAATATATAGTGGTTTATACTTTTAATGGCAGACTTAGCAGCAGCAACAGTAGTAGTAGTAGTAAGTAATAGTAGTAATAGTAGTAGTAGCTGAGACAGCAACAGTATGTGTCATGTGTTGGAGTCACTGTGTCCCAGGAACTTCCTGGCTATATATAAGCATCACTTATTTTGATTATCACAGAAATATTTGTAATGACATGGAAGTGGAAACTGAGGCTCAAAGGGTTCTGCATCATGCCCTAGTAGAAAATCAAATATCCCCATTAATGTTTTTCTAAAATATTAATATTTTCTCCAAGGCCTAAGATATTAATAATTATACTAATGCTTACTTGTATAATGTTAAAAAATTGTGATATGATAAATACATATTTGATTTTTGTCTCCTTAACTAGCACACAGCTCCTAAAACCCTGGTGATTTCCTGGCAAGGGTGAAAGGAGTATCTTTTTTTGTTCATAAAAGCCACTGTAAACCGTACCTGAATTTATGCTAATGAGATGACTCTTGGTGGGCCCCTAGATAACTTCAGGGTGGGAGCTGGTTGCCAGGAGAACCAACCATGATATTTTCACGGTTGAAACTTTCAGCCCCATCCTCAGACTTCCAAGGAGGAAAGATACTGAATTCAGTCACTAATGGTCAATGATTTAATCAATCATGCCATGTAATGGAACCTACATTAAAAAACCCTAAAAGAAAGGGGGAGAGAGTACCCCATCTCTCATAATTTGCTCTATGAATCTCTTCCATTTAGCTGTTCTGAGTTGTATCCCTTACTTCAAAAGTTCACTCTTGTACCCTTGTAATCAATCCACAACCTCCATCTCTAGCCCTTAGCAATCACTGATCTATTTCCTGTTATAACTTTAAGAAAGTCATATAAATAGATTCATTCAGTATGTAATTCTATAAAGCTTATTTATTTCACATAATACTATGCATCTATGTTTCATTTATCTTGTTGAATATATCATTAGTTCATTTCCCTTTATTGCTAAATAGTATTCCATTATATGGATAGATGTAGCAAAGATTATTCATCTAATTATAAAATGAGCAGTTTATTTCCAATTTTTTTTGCAATTTTAAATTAATCTGCTATAAACATTTATGTACAGGTTTTTGTATGGCCATATATTATTATATTATTATTATATTTTTATTATATTATCTTTATTGACTAAATACTTAGAAGGAGAATTACTGGATTACATTTCCTCCTCAATCCTAGAATCCGCCATTTTCCTGAGGAAACTTGGTTTCATTCACTTATGGAGTATTGTAATGAAAACCAAGATCTGGATGCAAGGTGTGTTTATTATTACTGAGGTGCCCATTCTGGTCTGTCTCAACTGACAGAGCAAGGAGATACATGTGTGTGTATGAACCATGCGTATATACCTATTATTAATATGTCTGCATGTAACCATCTATGTTTATATTAAGCTAAATATTAGTTCATATTAATGTCTCCAGTGATAATCCATTATCAGATGGATAATTGTAGCCTCCTTCTCTTGCATATCTATAACTTCTCAGTCCAACTATAAGAAACTTGGCTCGCATCATCCAATATCTATTTACTTAATTGTTCAAGTCAGTATACATGTAGAATGATTTCAGAATTGTTTACCTATACCCCATGAGAGACAAATTTATCAACTAAAGTACAAAACTGCACAGTTCAATATCCTTTCCCCTAACTATATTAGTGGGGTTATTTTGTACATTTATAACACAATTAGAATCTTTGTCATAGTCTGTATTCCATCGTGGGTACCCTGATTACCTAAATTGATTTATTTTTAAATTTGAATGCACTAAGGACTTTGAGATGTAAATTTCTATGTTTGTTTTTTTAAATAAAGTTTTTATTTAAATTCCACTTAGTTAACATGCAGTGTAATGTCAGTTTCAGGTGTACTACATAGTGATTCAACACTTCTATACATCACCCAGTACTCATCACAACAATTGCACTCCTTAATCCCCATCACCTATTTCACCCATTCTACCCCCCCATCTCCCCACTGATAACCACCAGTTTGTTCTCTGTAGTTAAGAGCCTGTTCTTGGTTTGCCTCCCTCTCTCTTTTTCCCCTCTTTGCTCATTTGTTTGGTTTCTTAGATTCCACATATGAGTGAAATCATATGGTATTTGTTTTTCTCTGACTGACTTATTTCACTTAACATAATACAAGCACATTAGCATACTATTAGCGTAATGCACACACACACACACACACACACACACACACACATGAATGAATGACACTTGGTCTGTTTCCATAATTTGGCTATTGTAGTTAATGCTGCTATAAACATCTGGGTGCTTGTGCCCCTTTAAATTAATATTTTCGCATTTTGGGGTAAATATCTGATAGTGCAATTGCTGGATCATAGGGTAGTTCACTTTTAACTTTTTGAGGAATCTCCATACTGTTTTCTACAGTGGCTGCACCATTTTGCATTCCCACCCATGGTGCAAGAGGGTTCCCCTTTCTCTACATCCTTGCCAACACCTGTTGTTTCTGTGTTGCTGATTTTAGCCATTCTGACAGGTGTGAGGTGATATTACATTGTAGTTCTGATTTGTATTTCCCTGATGATCAGTGATGTTGAGCATCTTTTCATGTGTCTGTTAGCCATCTGTATGTCTTCTTTGGAAAAATGTCTGTCTTCTGCCCATTTTTTAATTGGATTATTCATTTTGGGTCGTGTTGAGTTTTGTAAGTTACTTATATATTTTGGATACTAACACTTTATCAGATATGTCATTTGCAAATCTCTTCTCCCATTCCGTATGTTGCCTTTTAGTTTTGTTGATTGTTTGCTTCACAGTGCAGAAGCATTTTATTTTGATGCCGTCCCAATAGTTTATTTTTGCTTTTGTTTCCCTTGCCTCTGGAGACATATGTAGAGAAAAGCGGCTATGGTCGATGTCAAGGAGGTTACTGCCTGTGTTCTCCTCTAGGATCTTTATGGTTTCATGTCTCACATTTAGGTCTTCAATCCATTTTGAATTTATTTTTGTGTATGGTATAAGAAAGTGGTCCAGTTTCATTCTTTTGCTTGCTGCTGTCCAGTTTTTCTTCACCTTATACTTGTTTAATTCTTCCTCCCCATTTTATTGATATATGGAGGTTAATAAGTTTTTAAAATTTATTTTGCTTTATACAAAATATTTAAGTTGTTCTAATATCTAATATATTTTGAAATGTAGTAGGTTTCTTTTTCTTTAAGATTTTATTTATTTATTTGGCAGAGAGACAAGGAGAGAGGGAACACAGCAGGAGGAGTAGGAGAGGGAGAAACAGGCTTCCCGCTGAGCAGGGAGCCTGATACTGGGGTCGATCCCAGTACCCTGGGATCATGACTTAAGCTGAAGGAAGACGCTTAATGACTGAACCACCCAGGCACCCCTAAATGTAGTAGATTTCTAATTTATTATTTTCCAAATTAATCTTTTGTCAGAAAATTATTTTCTTGGCAATTGATCATGATGGGTAGTCATTACATGTATAATAAATCACACACTAAAATAATATTTTCAATTGGTAAGGTATGTAATATACTTAAAATGCATTATATATCATAAAGAAAGGAAATAATAGAAAATAATTTAAAAATACTATATTATTCTACATGGACACAATCCTATTAGCTTTAGCATGCATCCTAAGTGTCCATGCTTAAAAAGCTTATGTTTCTATTAATCTACTTTTAAAAATTACAAATGAAATAGGTTTAGTGAAGAAATAGTATAAAAATACATATAAAGGGGAAAAGATTAGTTGTAATCCCATGCCCCTCTCCCAGCCATTGCTGACATATTATACTGCTTTCCAATATAATATATATATATATTTGTAAAAAATGTAGACACTCCTAAAAGAGGCAATAACCAAAATGCTATCATTAAATGAGGAAAATCAAACCTTTATGCCCATTCACATTGAGAACTTCTCAAACACCTGGAAACTTTACCTCCAGTTCACTACATATCAGCTTGTTGCCATAATTTACCTGCTACTTTGCATTATAATGACATGGTACAGAAGAGACAAAACTGTTGTTTCCCTGCTGACGATGTAATCAATACACACCTGTTTTCTGCTGGGAAAACTGCAGCAGTAGATATGGTAGCATTTTAACCTGTTAGACGGTGACAAAGTAGCATGCTGAAAACACATGAATTTGACAAACTTTCACATACTGTTGCAAATTGAACACAAGCAGTGGGATGCTGGCATATGTTACTATTTTCATGATGACAGATTATGATGCTTCAGGTAAAAGTTAGAATCATTCATGGAAAGGTAGTAGAAACCCAGTCATGAAACAAAGCTATAGGGATACAAACTTTATGTTTTCTACTACTTTCCAAATATATTTCATTTTAATATAAAGTTTCTTTTAAAAGCAAAGGAGTTAGGGCACCTGGGTGGCTCCAGTCAGTTAAGTGTTGGACTCTTGATTTCGGCTTAGGTCACGATCTCAGGGTTATGGGATTGAACCCCACAACAGACTCCACGCTCAGCAGGGAGTTAGCTTGAGAATGTATCTCTCTCCAGTTGCCACTCCCCCTGCCCACAATCTCTCCCTCTCTCTTAAATAAATAAATAAATCTTTAAAAAAGAAAATAAAAGCAAAGGAGTTAAATCAAGAATATCCAAAGAAGTGGGGGAATGGAGATTACATTAGGCTTTTTCTTGAATTAATTATATTTCAGACAAAAATAAAAGGTCCGATTATGATGTTTGGAATAATTGATTTAGTTTTCTTTCAAATTACTGATTTTTGCAGTGCATATGTAAAGATAAGCTATGTCTGAATGTAGGTACACCATCGATCATGTTTCCTCCAAGTAAGGATGTATCATTCACATTGTTAGTCTATTTCATGCAAAATTGAACAAATAGGCCACATGATCAGCTGCTTTCTTCCTTAGAACAGATAATAAAAACAAAATAGTATTGAGTTTTGATCAATTATATTTTGTCATATGTTGAGTGTGCCTTTAAACAATGTTACAATTTTACTTTTTGGTGGAGGGAAATCCAATAGCATTTTATAAACTGTTCAAAAATAATTGGTTTTAGAAATATTTGTATTTCTTTTCATTAGTGATAAATAAAATTTCAAGTCTTTGTATATTTATCAATACATTTATTGATTTGCTAGTTATTTTTCTTCATATATGGTCACCAAAAATAAAGTCTACTTGTCTTTGAGCTCTAGTTAAGAAGAGGTGATGTGAAGACAACCTCCAACCAAAGCATTGCATTTTGAACGAATTAGCTTGGAATCATCTAAATTTATGGTTTTTAATGACATTTTCTCTGGAAAAAGAGCACAGATTTTCTAGTTACTCTTTTTATCTTGTTTATTTTGTAGATTAGATTATGCTATTATATTTAATTTAGCTGTTATTTCTATTATTTATATAATGGGGCTTTCATCCAGTATTAGATAATAAAGTGGTTTAGAATGTGATGCTAATGATTCTAACGACACATGGGTCTGTTTATAGTGGGAAAAATTTTAGGGATATTAGAACTAAATGGGGGAGGGGGAGCCTGACAAAAGTATTAGCTTTCCCTTTTAAAAGTTTACTTTGTGTATAGTAAACAATCAATTACCAATGGAAAATTATAGGAAATATGACTCTGAACATTTCTCTCGTCCATGTTAGCCAATAGGCCACTCCATCACTTACACTTTATAATTTGCAATCTACTAACAGGTGAAATAATTATTCTGTTGAGTTATCACTTCATGTCTCATGTGTAAACTCCAGATTTACCTCCTTGGATGATGCCTTCCCTGATTCCCTCCTATTTTTTCAAGTAGTTTACTTTTATTTGAAACTGTTCTTATTTATTTGTTTGTATTTGAGTTTGTTGTCTTACTTCCTAAAATAGAATATAAGAATCCTTAAAGGAAGTACCTTTGGCTATCTGACTCATTGCAGTTTCCAAGAGGTGAAGAACAGTGCATGATACGTATTACATACTCAGTCAACACTGGAAGTTATTGGAGTGAAGAAATAAATAAAAAAACAAATTATCTGAATTAATAATAAATTAAGAACACAACCCACATTATCAGTACTATGTAATTTTATTTTGACTAATCTGTGGCCATTCAATATAATCCTCTGTCAATGATGAGGATACTGTCAAAATCTAAGCTAAATCTCTAAGGCTACTAAGAAGATATAGTCAATGTTGTTGACAAGAAAGATGTTTATCTTCTGTACCTTACCTCCCCCTCCCCAAGTGTCATTCAGAGACACAGAACAAAGTTATAATTTCAAACTTGGATATTCATCTATTTATGTTTATGTTTGTTCTCCTTGAATATCCTATAGTAGTAGATTTGAAAGTGGGAGTTATATTCTTAATTCAGTATTAAAGAAAATCTTCTATAAAGAAAATTATTCTTGAAAATACTTTATGAATCTGTGTATTGCATTCTTATATACCATCCCACAGAAAATCCATCCCACCTGTTTTCCTTCTAGTTTGAAACAGAATATTATTTCTTCAGTTAAGTATTAGATGATATGTTTGGCTTGTGTTTAAAGGCCATTTTGGTTACATTATGAACCTTAAACATAAGAATTGCACCTAACATTTTGTCATATTTACACTATCAGAGAACATAAAGATACACGTTACATTTTGAAAACTATGCTGACTTCTGGGCATCAGATAATTGAGTAAAAAAGTGGGGATAAATGCCTACACAACTAAACTTACTTTCAGGAATAGAATTCAACTCCACTCTAATACATCAAGATTCCTTTAAGTTTAATCTTTTCAGGGATTAGAAATAATAAGTTTGTCTTGCCTTGATTTCAGAGAATTATTTTGAGATTGAAAAAAGCAGCAATAGCAACTCACACAGAACTACCCCTAACGCCCCTCTTCTCTGCGTTCATTCTGATACATTTAGCTGGCCAGCCTGTACTTGACTTGTGTTTGGTCCATCCCCACATTCTTAAATCCAACTGTCTTGGGATCAGACTCTGCCAAGGCCTGGCCTACACCATCTGCTCTGACTGAATGCCAGGATTCCCGGCTGCCCTGACAAGCCTGGAGAGACATTCTGGTTTTTATCTCTCCTATGAATATTTGAGGTTTCCGAATAAGTGACTCTCAGATAAGTGAAATATTACAGTGTCCCAATCTTAGACATTATTATTTCTGTCGCATTGATATCCGAGGTGATTTCTGGCTATGAAAATCTCCAACATCTAAAATATGATACTTTGCTCTAAGTGACAAAATTGACAGTAAACATCGACAAACTGAAGCTGATACAGAGTAAACCAACATAATAATGTTAATTCTTATAACTATATTTGAGAATCAGTGTCTAAAGAAACTGATATGTGTGTCCAGGAAAACAAAATATTAAAGACTAACATGCTAGTGGTGTCTTAACCTTAAAATGGGAAACACAAATATACACAAGGAATGAGGAGTTTGTTTTTGTTTCTGTTTTTTTAAGTCTACATTCAGTCACTGAGTGTCCATCAAAGAAAAACTCTAACCCTCAACAAAGGCTTACAAAACTCCAAGTACTTGACTAGTCTCTGGACTTGGAGTCTCAACACTCAATATCCTCAAGGTCTGGTGTTCAAATATGTAAACATGGTGGGTCTGTAAATTGATTGATTCATAATATTATCCTACAAAGCATTGAAGTAAGTCTGTGTGGAGTAGACTTTTGCATGTAAACTATTTCAAATCACATTTATTTTACTTTATTTTACTTTCCTCATTTGTGAGACATACTGATGATTACATCAGTCTTCATTCTGACCATTTGTGCAAAATGTTCCTCTTCCAAGCTATTTTTAAAACCCTAAAAATTCTGACGATATTAAAATCCTAAGTAATAACAGATTAATATGTTTTCTAGTAACTCAAAATCAGGGAACTTTAAACCCATTTCTTATTTTTATATTTATCACCATTTTATAGGTTAAATTAGTGGATTAAAAAAGAATATTTTGTTTTTGTTGTCAATTCTGCTTAAATTTGAGCCACTTTTATAACTGGAAATTTTTTGAAAGAATGCAATTAGAATGATTCTTGCTCTGAGAATTTATGTTTACAAGATATGTTCATCCTGACTGCAATGGGGTTTATTCATTATAAAACACATGACAAGACTTTCTGCTGATTATATTTAAAACATTCAACAAATTACAAATATGTTTTTCTTTAAAACAATATATAATCCGTCATATTTTAACTGCATTTAGAGAAGCTGTGGAATCAGATTACCCATAGCAAAAAAATCCAATATAATTGATAAGCATTATATCGTTTAATCTAGAATAAATAACATTTCAATGAGTATTTGGCATTTTTGTTTATTATTTGCTAACAGTGAGATGTTAAGCAGTTTTAGCAAACATTTGCAAAGCTGAAGTTTTAGAGAACATATACTTTAAGGAATATAAAATTGTGCTGCAATTGGAAAGTCTCTGTCTCCCTCCCTTTCTTGTATTTTTTAAATAATATTTATTTTGTTATATTAGTCACCATACAGTACATCCCCAGCTTGATGCAATGTTCCATGATCCCTCCCTTTCTTGTACATTTCTAAATGTACTATAAATTATCACTTAATAGTAAATATTTAATTACCACAAGCCTATTTATTTAAAAACCCCAGTTTTAGCCAGTATACAATTCAAATCTAAACTTTTCTTCTGCTGTCCCACCAAACCAAACAAACCCAGATACCCATTCACTTATTCTTCAAATATGTATTGATTGGACATGAATTTTGTGACAAATTCACTTGTCTTTAAGTGTCAATTTTATGCTACACATACTTGCTAAATGAAAACCACCAGTTTTCATTATGCCCAAGTGGGCATAAGTTCTCTCTATTTCTGTAAAAGGAAGATTTATTACTGCTCTGAAGTAGTGAATGCTTTGCATTCTTCATTTTCCAATTGCCTACCTCAGAGTTTTTAAAGTTATTCTCTTTTCCCATTATGTAACTAGTATAATATGAGCAGAAAATGGAATTTTAGTTTCAGGGTTACAAATATGAGGAGCCACATGTATATCTGATATCAAGGATTACTCAGCACCAGATATAAAAGACTTTGTGGACTTCACAATAACGATATTAGCCTGTGGTTGTCCCCCTTTGGGAGGGATGGATGTGACTAATGATTCATTGATTTTAGCACAATTAATGTGTTATATTTTATATCTTCCTTGGCAGCAAAGATGACCAAAGAAATGAAAGAAAGACTGTGTGAAGTTTAAAAAAAAAAAAGGCGCCATTTTAATAGGATTGTCAAAACTGGGAGATATATGTTTTGCCTTTCACATATAAAATAATTAAATAAATAAAAATAAAAAAATAAAAAATGTCTTCACATTTTTTTCCCTTGAAATACTAATGCAGTATTGAAGACGGAAAACACTCACTAAAGAAGGTAGAGTAGGGGGTTAAACACATAACAAACAAGAAAATTCTAGATCCCTAATATCCATGGATGTCCCCTAACAACCTTGGACTTCAACCTCCAGAATCCTTTTTGGTAAGAGAAAGTAAATCACTATCTTGAAAATTCCACTGTTATTTCCAATTTTAAGCATTTATCCCAAATGATGGAACATCAGAAGGACAACAGGACTAAAGAAATAGTGTTTTGCTGATATTTGTAAAGTAAAAGTTAGGAGTAGAGTAAATTTTTAAAGAAGGGCAGATATTGTATCAATTTACGATGATGTAAATGCCATTTGGAGAGTTACTTTTACAGACTAATGATAAGTAATTGGTGGATACACATTTTCTATCACTTCAGGTACTTTAACAAAAGCTATTTTTTCTGTTCTTTTGATTTAAAATATTTTGGCAAAAAAAACACTTTAAAAAATAGTGATAAAATTGTAGTAGATAAAAAATACAATCAAAAGGCTCACTAAGCAGTTATTTTACCTTAAAATTTAAGATTTCAGGTTAGTTGACATAGATTGTTGCACTAAAGAAACAATCCATGTAAGTCTATATGCGTATTTAAATATCACACATAGTAGATATCACATGTGTATTATATCAATAAAATTATATTAGGTTAATTTCTGCCCAAATTGAGAATATCATTAGAACTTGCCCTATGAAGTGCTAATAACTACATGTCTTTGTGACTTTTGTTTACAAATTTGTGACTTATGTTGATGTATTCCATTGTATGGATGTTGCACAGTTTATTATCCAATCACCAGTTAGACAATTTTTTTTTAATTTTCAGCAATTATAAATAGAGCTACTATAGACATTTTCATACAGAGTTTTGTATGAACAAAATTTTATTTTTTTAATAATACAGTAGACATCAATTTAACTTTATGACATTGTCAAACTGTTTTCCAGAGAGACCATACCATTTTTCATTCCCACTGTCAATGAATGAAAGTTCCAGTAAGTTAGCTTCTATGTCATATTTGTATTTATTTATATTGTAAAGACAATAGTCTTTAAAATTTTATTTTTAACTCTGGCTTTCCTTTATGAAACATTCTGCGGTGCAAATAGCACAATCTAACTTGAGGATTTAGTTTCTTCTATCAAAGCATATCTTTGTCACAAACTGTGTGATCAGGTGCATGAAATTGATTTTTTCTTAAAATAATATTCTAAATTTAATAATAAATATATTTAATTGTAATATAATTGTTTTTCTATGGTATAATTGATTATATCCTTAAACAATGCACATTTATTTTCTAAAATCTTTAAGTTAAAAGCTTTTATTTTACTTCTGAGGTTTTGATATTTTTTTCTTTCAGTTATTACACAATCCCTTAAGAAATGCAATCCCCTGTGTAATCACTATAAACAGGATACCAGCTGTTGTACATGGAACCTTGTATTTGGTCTTCACATACAGTTATTCAAAGGCAAGCATAAAGAGCTTAAGTTAAAAAAATGTGATTAAACACATTACTAGATCAATCCTGATAATCCAAATATGTATACAGATATTAGATTTGAGTTTGTATGCTTACATACATGCATATATAATACTTACATACACATTTAAACTTTTTATTCCTATTTTACTAATGTTAATGATAAAATTTTTCTGTAGGTTTTTTGCACTTAAATGCATCATTCATTGACTTCTATCTAATAGTATTGAAAACATGCTAGTTGTAAAATGAAAAAGATTACAAACTATGTGTTGTACTTAAAAACTATATGTGTGTATGCATCTCAAAGCATAATCTATATACAGACGATGTCCTATTTGTATGCAATTGGATCATATTCTTCAAATAGTAGACTTGGTTGAAAGGCTGCATTTCAAAAGCTAATGGCAATTATCCACATGAATTCAATCAATAATTAAATATAATAATTTCTAATTTTATTTACTCTTAATTTTAAAAATTATCAATAATTTTAAAGCTGTTAAATTGCATATACACATAATGTGAAAGTAAACAGTTATAAGTGAACATATAGTTAAATGCAATGCTGTGAGTATTTTCCAAAAGGGTATACTTAAATTTTCTGGTTAATTTTATAACCCACTATCATTTTTATAGTTATGCAAACGAATAGACGAGCATACATATCTCATGCTTCAACGCTAGAAGAATTATTGTTGTAAAATAAAATAATTACTTACAATTTTTATATTGCTTTCACAGAATTACTTTTATAGATATAAAACAGCACACTTAGTTTTAATTACTGGTATAAGTAAAACAATTACTTGTTCAGTTTTGCACAAATACTTTAAAATATTTGTTTTTAAGATCTGTTTCATAAAAATAAGTAAAAGTAAGGAAAAATTACATGGTACAACACTTTTGCTCTGTAAGTTTCTTATAAATAAGTCCCATGGCATTAATAATATAGTACTTTTTATATTGATTTAACTTGATTTGATTTAGTTCAATATTTAAACCTACCTGTAAACCTTTTTTTAGGGGAGAGATTTTTTTTTTTTTACATTTTTTAATTTTAATTTCAGTACAGTTAACATACGGTGTTATTTTAGTTTCATGTGTACAATATAGTGATTCAACACTTCCACACATCACCTAGTGCTCACCACAAGTGTGCTCCTTAGTCCCCATCCCCTATTTAATGCATCCCCCCACCCACCTCCCCTCTGCTATCCATTTGTTCTCTATAGTTAAGAATCTGTTTCTTAGTTTGTCTCTTTTTTCCCCTTTTGCTTCTTTGCTTTGTTTCTTAAATTCCACATATGAGTGAAATTGTTTGGTATTTATTTTTCTCTGACTTATTTTGCTCAGCATTATGCTTTCTAGCTCCATCCGTATCATTGCAAATGTCAGGATTTCATTCTGTTTTATGGCTGAGTAATATTCCTTTATTTATACCACTTCTTCTTTATCCATTCGTCTATCAATGGACACTTGGGCTGCTTCCATAACTTGAGTGTTGTAAGTAATGCTGCAATAAATGTATGGGTGCATGTATCCATTCGAATTACTGTTTTTGTATTTTTGGATAAATACCCAGTAGTGCAGTTACTGGATTGGAGGGTAGTTCTATTTTTTAATTTCTTGAGGAACCTCTATACTGTTTTCCACAGTGATTGCACCACTTTGCACTCCCATCAACAGTGCACAAGGGTTCCTTTTTCTCCACATCCTCACCAACGCTTGTATTTTCTTGTGTTTTTGCTTTTAGCCGTTCTGACAGGTGTGAGGTAGTATCTCATTGTGGTTTTGATTCACATTTCCCTGATGTTGAGCCATCTGTTGTCTGTGTCTGTTGGCCATCTGCATGTCTTCTTTGGAGAAATGTCTTTTCATGTTTTCTGCCCATTTTTAATTGGATTATTTGTGAGGTTTTTTGGTGTTGAGTTGTATAAGTTCTTTATATATTTTGGATACTAATTTATCAGATATGTCATTTGCAAATATTTTCTCCCATTCAGTAGGTTACCCTTCAGTTTTCTTGATTGTTTGCTTTGCTGTGCAGAAGCTTTTTATTTTGATGTAGCCCCAATAGTTTATTTTTGCTTTTGTTTCCCTTGCCACAGGAAACATATCTAGAAAAATGTTGCTCAACAAAAATGTTAAGGTCAGGGACATTACTGCCTGTGTTCTCCTCTAGGATTTTTATGGATTCATGTCTCATATTTATGTCATTAATCCATTTTGGGTTTATTTTTGTGTGTGGTGTAAGAAAGTGGTCCAGTTTCATTCTTTTGCATGTAGTTGTCCAGTTTTCCCAGCACCATTTGTTGAAGAGACTCTCTTTCCTCCTTTGTGGAAGATTAATTGACCATATAATTGTGCATTTATTTCTGGGTGTTTTCTTCTGTTCCATTGATCTATGTGTCTGTTTTGATGCCAGTGCCATATTTTTTCTTATTACTACAGCTTTGTTATATAACTTGAAGTCTGGAATTGTGTTTTCTCCAGTTGTTATTTGTTCATTCATTTGTTTATTTGTTTTCTTTTTTCTAAATTGTTTTTGGCTATGGGGTATTTCTTGGTTCCAGACACATTTTAAGGTTGTTTGTTCTAACTCTGTGAAAAATGCTTTGGTATTTTAATAGGGATTGCATCAAATCTGTAGATAGGCAGATTTTCAACAATATTTGTTCTTCCAATCCCGAGCATGGAATTTCTGTCTCTAACCTTTAAAAAAGGTTTGCTTTTCCCTCCACTTCTTCCCAAATTCCTGTATAAGATCCTAGAATATACAGCAACCTAGAATCCTCTACAAACTCTCAGGGTTTGTTTTGTTTTGTTTTTGTTTCCTCCTTTCACATTATCTACAATTCACCCCCCTCTAAGTTGCTTTTACCTGTCAGAATTTCTGTGCCTGTTTTTCACTATGATTAGCAAGTTTTATCATAAATAATTTTAACTGCTTAAAAAACATTGTTTTTAAAATTCTACTTTTGCTCTTCTAGGGCTTTAGAGATAAAAAGATTTTTTTGATAATTTTTTTTTTTAAATCCCAATTGCTTTTAGAATAACACCTTCACTCTCAATCCGATTAGAAAATACTACCTGAAGGAAAATTGCTTGGTAAATTTCTGTCTGTTGAACTTGTCTAAACTTTTCATTGTCATTCAGTGCTATTGGATACTATTAATTCTTGCTGATTTGTGTCTCTTGTCCAATAAATTAGCTAAATAATACATAAGATTTAAAATTACTACAGTGTTTTCTAGCCTTTATTGTTGGAAATACTCTGACCACATTAATATGGTGGACATCTACTAGATGCTGAATGTGGTGTTTACCAAATTATTACTCATCATGGTTTTGCTGTATCTGTGTATCACTAGAAATCTTAATATACTATCCAATAGATTACAACTGTATGCATAGAAGTTCAGAGACAAAAATGTAAGTGAGCATTCCTCATTTCTGCTAGCCAGGCATTTGAATAGTTGTGTGGGAAGATTAAGTTGGTGCAGTTTTGAAGCTGTCATAGACATACCTAAGCACCAGGCCTGTAATTCAGGTGGTCAGAACAAGCTAGTGTATTAAAACATTCCCGCAAGAGTCTCCTCCTAAGCAAAAATAACCATAAAATTATGGCTTTTATGTTCTCTATATTCTAATGTGTACACTTAAGTAAGTATATAAAAATATATCAAAATGCTTATTATTTTTCATGTAAAAAATATCTCACATAGTATAAGGAATACTGACCAAAGCAATTGTAAGTGGAAAGAATTTGTAGAATTCTAATTTCCTTTCATCTTATTGTATGACATCCCTACCAAATATAGCATATGCATACACATATTGTTGAAATGATCCCTAGAGATATAAATACTCTAGCCTTACTTTTTAATGAATATTTGGATATAAATACCATAGTGTTATGTGTTATGAATCATATTTATCTTTTGATAAAAAGAACCATAACTATTTCTCTGTCTCATTCTTTGCATTATTGGGATTTAGCATATTGCCAAGTCATAATAGATATGGAAGATAGATTTGCTGAACTGAATACTAAGATAAATTCAACTTTTAAGAAACATAATAAAAAATATTTGTAATACTGGGGTGCCTGGGTGGCTCAGTTGGTTGAGCATCCAGCTCTTGATTTTGGTTGAGGTTATGATTTCAGGGTCATGAGATTGAGCCCTGCATTAGGCTCCATGCTCAGCAGGGAGTCTCCTTTAGACTCTCCCTCCCTCTCCCTCTTCCCCTCCCCCCATTCACGTGGGCTCTCTCTCTCTCTCTCAAAAATAAATAAATAAATCTTTAAAAAGTATTTGTAATACTGTAATAAGGTACTCCATTTAGTGTATATATACATAGATACATATATACACACTATGTATTCATTATGTACATATACTCTTATAGTAATATAAATACTGTGCAAATTTCCCATCCCATACATTTTTCTTGTTCACTTTTTCACTCTACATCTATCTTTTATGTATTTCCTTTCTTTCTTTTCCTCTCTTTCTTTCTTTCACCTCTCTATCTCTTTTCACGATTTCTCAAATATCAGCCCAGGGAGTTCTACAAATATGTGAGGTATATTCTAAGAGATTCTGATATAGTGGGTCTGCAGAAATGCTCAAAGAAGTGAAGTTTTGCAAATATATCTGGTGATACTAATGCAGATCGTCACTGGACAAAACTTTAGGATACGCTGTAGTTCCAAAAGGAAGGTAACAGGTAATTTGTGGAAACTAAATAATATGCTAATGAATCCCTTTGGTAAAGTATATTATAGGTATAGAATGTTACATACATCATTAACATAAGAGATCAAGAAATAGGTAAGTTAACATAAACCGGAAATATAGTAATATCTCTCCAGTTTGATGTTTAGCTTGTTTCATATTATCAGTAGAAAACTTGGTTGAGAAACATAATACAGTAAAATTAATTTAAGAAGACCAATAACATGAGTGAACCTATTAACTCACTTAGAACTTTAACATCAGCAATAACACCAACAACAATAGCAAGATAGTAAATACAAAAGGATATCAATATTATTTTATATATGTTAAATACGTAACAATGGATTCTTTATATTATAATTTTTATTCTGCAGGAGAATTTGTCTTTCTTCTCTGTTAGGCATAAATTTAAGTTCTATCTAAATGTGAGCATTGGATTTGCTAAAGTCTGTTCTCCAAGATGACCTCTGGTCCAGGGAACCTAGGGAATGTGGATTCAAACCTTCCAAGCCTGTCACTATTGCATGTGTCATTGTGATACTACAGTTACAACAGCTATTTTTCTATATTTAGAAGATTATATATATATATATAAAATGAGATAATATATATGTATACATTATCCTATATGAGAATATATAAGATATCATATCTTCTCCTTTATTTACTGAAATATGGAAAACTAATAGATTGGTGTACTAGTGACCAAGATGGCCTTTACATTCTCCTCAGCTTGACTAATCTTTAGAGAGTTTTTTTCCTGACTATAATCCTCGAGTTCCCTTTTCCTAGAGCATCTATCTACTTTAGAAAATTTGTAATTGTAAATTCTTTCTCTGCGCCTTTGAGATGTACATTATCTCCAGGCCTCTTCCTGGTTATACAGTCCACACACGTCTTTCTCAATGACCTGGGAGCCATCTCTTTGACCTGTAATCATAGGGGAAGAAAACACCCCTACCTCCCAGTCTTTGTGAGAGGATAGGGCCTCGCTTTGACAAGTGCTGACTGGCAAACAGATGACCTACCTAATTATATCTACCAATCTCCTCCTGAATATCCTTCAGTATTTTTCCACTAGTTTATCCTTCCTGCTTTTTGTTTTGGGGGAATTAAGCTCAAACTCTCTCCCTTATTACAACAATCTTGAATAAAGTCTCCCTTGCCTATTTAATTCTGTTTAGTGCAATTTTTTGACATTAGTATTTACTTCTTTACCTTAATATTACAAGATAACTTACCAAGAAAACCTTAAAAATAAACAAAATTCAATATGTTGTATCAGAAAATTCTTCATCTCCAGGATATCTGACTTATTAATTGCTGCCTAATTAGATTTATAATCGCTAGTGAATCTCTCATAAATAACAGTTGACATTGATGTTCATTTTAACTTATCTCTGTAGTTTCGGTGTGTAATAATAATCTCTACCAATAGCCTCTTTCTATACATTCCCCATTTATATTATCATTACTTCCTAATTCAAATAGGAACATGTAAGATATAAAAATGATAAGGTGATGGGGCTTTTTTGGACCATCTGTCACCAAACAACCTTATTACATAGCATTGGCTATATCTCCTATGTTGTACCTTTTATTACCATGACTTATTCATTTCATAACTGGAAGCCTGTATCACCCACTCCCCTTTGCCCATTTTGCCTGTCCCCCTATCACTCTCCCCTCTGGCAACCATCAGTTTGTTCTCTGTATTTATAGGTCTAATTCTGCTTTTTGTGTTTTTGTTTATTCACTTGTTTTTTAGATCCCACATGTAAGTGAAATTATATGGTAAATGTCTTTTCTTGTCTGACTTATTTCATTTAGCATAATATCCTCTAGGTCCATCCATGTTATTGCAAATAGCATGATCTCATCCTTTTTATGAGAGTATAATATTCCATATTATTCCATATATATGGAATATATGTATATCTCTCACATCTTCCTTATCCATCCATCTATCAATGGACACTTAGGTTGCTTTCATTTCTTAGCTAATGTATATAATGCTGCAATAAACATAGGGGTGTGTATATCTTTTTGAATTTGTGTTTTTATTTTCTTTGGGTAAATACCAAGCATCAGAAATATTGTATCATATGATATTTCTATTTTTAATTTTTGAGGAACCTCCCTACTGTTTTCCATGAAGGAAACCATCAACAAAACAAAATGACAACCTAGTAAATAAGAGAAGATATGTACACATGATGTATCCAATAAAGCACTAATATCCAAAATATACAAAGAACTTATACAACTCAATACCAAAACAAAACAAAATGAACAAAAAGCAAATAATCTAATTAAAAATGGGCAGAGGGCCTGAATTGACATTTTTCCAAAGGAGACACACAGATGGCCAACAGACACATGAAAAGATACACAGCATCACTAATTATCAGGGAAATGCAAATCAAAACCACAGTGAGTTATCACCTTACATTTGTCAAAATGGCTAGAATCAAAAAGAAGGAACAACAAGTGTTGACGAGGATGTAGAGAAAAAGGAAACTTTGTGCACTCTTAGTGGGGATATAAATTGGTATAGCCACTGTGTAAATTCTCTTTCAGAGGTTAAAGATTGAAGCAATTTACCTCATAAATCCTTTATATGTTGTTTTTAAAATATAATAAGAATATCTTATTATAGAGGCTATTCAAAAAATACATAAAGTTGATTCATTATATCAAAACAATATGTATTCACCATGCCCTAATTTTAAGGCATTATCAATTAAATCATTTTTAATTTTCTATAGACTTGATCATAATATTCTTAACAGAAAGGAAATAATTAGAATTAAAATTACTTAAATTAATATATCTTAGTATAAATTCTAAGGGTATGTTCAATGTATTTGAATATCATTTAGATCAATACAGGACAAAGGCAACCATAGGTTGGCATATAAATCGTAATGTGATGGCATTAATGATATTATGGGGGTGCAATTAAGGAAGTGCTTTGGGAAATTTAAATTTCTTTTATAACCTCATTATATTAAAATTTAGCAATATAGTTGAAGCACATATTCACAGCTTAGGGCTTCCTTAATCTACACTAAAAGTTGTTTAATCTTTGAAAATGGGTTATATAGCCACACTTTTACAAATTTTCCTCATGAGAATGATCTACTTCCTAAGCTGAAAAAAATGCCTCAAGTATGTAATAATAATTAAAGCGTGCTAATTGCATACAAAGAATTTTAAAAAGCAAAACAAAACAACTTTTACTCTTTTTTTCATAACACATACCACTTTGCTTAGCTTCTAACTTCCACATTTTTCATAATTAGGACTCGATATGTTGATCAAGTTTTTTTCTTAACATTTCTCATTTTTTTGGCTTTTCTATTTGGAAGATACGACTTAAAGTCGCAGCTATCATAAACTGTGCTTTGAATTTTCTAAGTTTGTAAATCCTAAAATATCTGCCCAATAGAAAATTTGTTCGAACTCCCATTTGGGCAAAATTCTTAGTCACTAAATCTTGAGCCTTTAAAATAAAATCAACTTTTAACTAAAACAGGTCTATTGGATTGTTCCTGGGTCCTATAATTCTCTAACATCAGGAGACTGCCCAGAAAAGAAGCTTAGAACCAAATAAAAATGCACTGATCCTTGTGCTGTTAGTCTCTCCAGTAGGAAAAAAAAAAAATCAGTGTAACTGTTTATTGATTTTTTTCCAAAACAAACTTTTGTTCTAGTAAAATTATACTCTTTCTCCCCATCAAAATGTAACTCACTTTCATATTCAAAAGATTTTAGAAGCTATATTTATTAATAAAAATGATGTTAACACTTAATAGTTAATGGCACATTTATTAATGTTTAAATTTTACATTAAATTAAAAGTTTATCTATTTTAAACTTCTTAAATAGAAATAAAATAAGAAATATATATCCTTACTAGGGACTCCTGGGTGGCTCAGTCGGTTAAGTGGCTGCCTTTAGCTCAGGTCATGACCCCAGGGTCCTGGGTTTGAGTTCTGCAGTCTCGGTTTGGCTTCTTGCTCAGCAGAGAGCCTGCTTATCCCTCTGCCTGCCACTCCCCCTGCTTGTGCTCTCTCTCTCTCTGATAAATAATAAATAAATAAATAAATAAATAAATAAATAAATAAATAAATAAAATCTTAAAAAAAAGAAATATATATCCTTATTATCTATATCTTAAAACCTGTTTAAATTCATCTTCATATATTTACTTGATTTTCCCTCTAACATTTAAATAAAAAATGCTTTATTTCTCACAATTTGCTTTCCATAAACTTTCATGGATGCTTGAAACATATACTCCTTTTCCAAATATCCATGTTGAACTTACTAAAGTATTGGTGTGTATAATTAAAACAGTACAAAATATTGAAAATTATAAGATTAGAATACCTGCTTACTGAATTCATTTCTGTAACGTTTCAATATAAAATCAGTTGCAAAATTCAAACTTACATAACAATTGATTCTGTAGCTGTGCTTCCAATACGTTATAAGTTGCTTATATCATGTGCAGATAAAATTGTAAATTAATAAAAGGATTCCAGGTCATTACCAGGCGAAAAAAGAATGTGTAATAAATATAGAGTGTGTCAGTGATGAGGGATAGACACATTGACAGGTTCAATGATTTCCTTCTTGAAAATAAAATTACAAATGATTCAAGAGTGATAAAAATTCAACCTTCTTTTTTGTCCATTTCTAATTCCTTACCTAAATTGTGAGTAGAATAACCATATTACTAATACTGATGGTCATCATTTAATTACATTTTTACATATGTTTTGATTTTTCTCTATTTAATATGGAAATTTGCTTTGGCTAAAATATGTTCATTTTTTTTCTATATTCAAAGTGTAGCTTCTGCATTTTAATCTGTTATCTCCTAAGGTATTGAATTACGTGGTTTGACTTTACACTATGAAAAGATTAAGCATTTCCTTTTGTTGCTTTTAAATTAACCTTCCATTAGTTTTTGAGTGATCTCTCCTTCTTGTATTATGGAATAGCATATAAAAAGGATCTTATCAATTTTACTATACACTTCAAAATCTTAAATAACTCAATTATATTCACTCTATCTCTTCACAATTTCAGGCTAAATAATCTTAACTGCCCCACTTTCCTTTTGTATATGTGTAAGTTTCATTCTACTTTAATCATTTTATGTGTCCTTTTGTGAACTCTTTCATCCTTATCTTACCCCTTGGGACTGTATCCTACCTTAAGACAGTTCTTCACATTGGAAGATTCTATGTATAATTATAACATACATTAGTGCTATTAATTTGCATTTATATACCATTTCATTTATGCAAAGTGCTTTCAGTTTATCTTTACAATATTGCTGGGAACTTATTAGCATATGTGCTTGGAAAGAGAAATTACAAAGAGGTTGAAACTAACCCCAAATCACTAACAGTACATTTAAATTATCTTTTGAGACAATACTAAATGATCCTTTTTATTTAAAAAATCTTTTTAAAAAGCTAATTTCGTTGATAGGAAGTTACTAAAAATCATTGTTAATTTTCTAGCAATAGAAAGAACAAGAGAACAAAGTGATAATTTTGATACGGAATACTTTTAAACTAATAAGACTACTTGTTTAGGGTATATGAGAATGACTAAGAAAAGTACTACTGTGTCACTTATTCTGAGTTTAAAATAATTTTGTTAAAAGGATAATAAATTTCCAATATTTTATACACTAAAAATAATCCCACTCAAAATTAATTGAAGTGACTTGAATCTAGAAAATATCATCAGGAATATAGATTTCTGTTATAAATCCTGGGAAATTCCTCTGCTTCATTTTTATGTGTATTAGAGTTGCCTGTTCTGATTATTTCAATTACACAACCCTGTTTTGGACTCTTGGCTTGGTGGAGATTTACCATATTAATCCCTGGATTGTCTTTCTTTCACATCAGTGTAATGTGTGAAATTAAGGTTCAGTACTTTGTACAGTCTTGATTGGTGAAATTAGGAAAGCCTCAAATGACCTAAGCCAAAGTTAATGTCTTCTCTCTGCTCCTGCAAATAACATCCCCTATACCAAAACAACAACAACAACAACGACCTCATTATCAAACAGAAATCTCTTTTTATCATTGAGTAGCAAGCTTCCATTCTGTGCTGGCCCACAGAATGGTTCAAACAATCCCAACACATCCTTCTAGGAGAATCAAGGGACACCCTGCCCTCTTGTGGGTCTGCCTCCCACAGCCCCTGGCTCTCCATTCTGTTCCAGATTGCAACCCTTATGTGTCCCTGCTTGAAGTGCAGTGTCCTCCTTTCCTGAGCTGTGAATCTATGTGACTCATAAACCTCTGTGTATCTTACCTGTCCAGTGTCAGGTGTCATGTTTCTGGCCATCTCTATAATCCCAGAGTGGGCGTCACTCCTTCACTGAGGGGAAGAATAGGAGGTAATTAAAACATCACATAATGACAATTCTTATATCACTGGATACATTGTCCACTAATGAAAAACAGCCATAAAGAGTATTTCATTTGTTAGCATGCTTATATCCCACATTGATTTATTGAAAGATTATGAAGATATGGGCATTTACAAATAAACATGGAGATTTTCCAAGAATCTTTTTCTTTACTCTACCATCCCCTAGGTAAGTAATGCTTGCAAATCAATTTCTTACAATAAAATAAAATTCTTAGGGCATCTACTGGTTTTTCTACAGCATCCAAATTACAGTCTTTTTAAGAACCATGGTGAAATGTGGCTAAGTTTAGTTTGGCATGCAGAAATACTACAAGCAGAAAGCAAAGATTATTTCTGAAATAGAAATGAGAAAAGGGTATTAGTAAATACTAAACTATCAAGAAAATTCTTTGTGGCAAAAGAAATAGAGCATTATCTCAATCTTTGCAATAATTCTAAGGGACAGATAATTATTTCTGCACTTAAAACATAGAGAATTGTTGATTCTGAGAGATACGTCACCTTTTCAAAATTTTCACTGCTGAATAGAAGTACCCTTTTCAGTTTGCTTAAAAAATCCACATTTATTTTTTTATTATACAAGAAAGCAAAAACAACACAAAAAAAAAAGGAAGGAAGGAAGGGAGGAAAGAAGGAAGGAAGGAAAGAAAGAAGAAAGGAAGAGAGGAAGGAAGGAAAGAAGGAATGCAGGCAGAAAGAAAGAAAGAAAGAAAGAAAGAAAAAGAGAAAAAAGAAGGAAAAAAAGGAAAGACAGTGGAAGAGAGGGGAAGGAGGGAGGGAAGAAGAACACAGATTAGGGGAAATCAGTTTTGATACTTTTTTGAAAATAGGAATAATTAAAACTGTGGAAATAGGGTAATTCTGGTACTTACTTAAAAAATGAATTCTCAACTCAACACCCAAAAAACAAAAAATCCAGTCCAGATATGGGCAGAAGAAATGAATAGACGTTTTTCCAAAGACATACAAATGGCTAACAGACATGTGAAAAAATGCTCAACATCACTAATCATCAAGGAAATACAAATCAAAATCAAAATGAAATACCACCTCACACCAGTCAGAATGGCTAAAATTAACAGAGGAAACAACAGATGTTGGTGAGGATGTGGAGGAATGCAAACTGGTGCACCCACTGTTTAAAATGGTGTGAAGGTTCCTCAAAAAATTAAAAATAGAGCTATCCTACAACCCGGCAATTGTACTACTAGGTGGTTATCCTAAGGATACAAAAATAGTGATTTGGAGGGGCACATTCACACCAGGGTTTATAGTAGCAAAGTCCAAAAGAGCCAAAATATGGCAGTAGCCCAGATGTCCATCAATTGATTAGTTGGTAAAGAAGATGTGGTTTATATTTGCATATGATGGAATATTACTCAGACATCAAAAATAATGAAATCTTGCCATTTGCAATGACATGGATGAAACTACAGAGTATTACGCTAAGCAAAATAAGTCAGTCAGAGAAAGACAAGTACCATACGATTTCACTCAGATGTGGAATTTAAGAAACAAAACTGATGAACATAGGGGAAGGGAAGGAAAAAATAAAATAATATAAAAACAGAGAGGGAGGCAAACCATAAGAGACTCTTAACTATAGGGAACAAATTGAGGGTTACTGGAGGGGAAAAGGGTGGAAGGAAAGGGGAAATTGGGTGATGGGCATTTAAGGAGGGCACTTGATATAATGAGCATGGCTGTTATATGCAACTAATGAATCAATAAATTCTACTCCTGAAACTAGTAATACACTATGTTTTAACTAACTTGAATATAAATAAAACCTAAAAATAGTGAAAAAATACATTAAAGATTGCTCAAAGGCTAAAAAAGAATGAACCCTCAGTTTCCCTTTCAGTATAATTACCATGGACACTAGTGGTCCTTACCTCTTTCTCATCATCTATTATTTGTTGAAAAGTGGAAGAGAAATTCTACATAAGGATAGAGCAAATTTATGTCTAGATATGAAATTAGACATTATAAAGTACCCAAACACCAACTTCTAATGCCATTGAAAATGCCCACAAGTCCTCTTTTAAAATCTTGACCTTGCTTCTCATTCTTTTCCAATTAAAATTTATGTTTCAGTACCAGCATTCATGACAAAGGTAAAAATCTAGTTTATAGTCAGATTTTCAGTTTAAATTTGTTATTTAGCCTTTTTTTTTTTCTTTTTTACATTGGGGATTTTATCAATGATATAGGGTCTATAATCATTTATTTAGTAGTCTGGAAAAGTTTAGAAACATAGTCTGTATAAAATTATTTATATTGGAAATGCATTCCTAATTCTAAGTAATACACTTGTAATTTTATTGTTATAGCAAAGAAAAATAATAATGCTTTATTTTTTAAAGAAAAGTAAAAGAAAGTTGCAAATTTTGAAGCGCAATTCATTGGAATTGTATGTTCAGGATTTTTTTGCTTCCTAAAAGAGAAAAGCACAATGCCCTTTTCAAAAATTTTCACAATCCTTGACTACTTCTCAGTTAATAATACCGTGTGTTAAATTGTTCAATAGAGATGATATTACTACCATATCATTGTACTTAGTACTGAATGAATACAATGTGATCAGAGCAAGATTCATCAAATCCTCTCTGCCCTACAACTTTGTAAAATACTTCACTCACTTCACTTGGCTTTAAGAGAGAGAGTAATTATAACTTTGTTTTCAAACTGGGAAATAGAAATCAATAAATAAATACTAATGTTTCCTGCTCTTATTTATTTTAAAAGTTTTAAGTTAGGAAAATCTTACATGTATCTTCAATATTCCCATGACTGTTAAGGAAAGTACCGTGCTTTTATCGAGATAGAAACTATCTACTTAGCAAGTATACTTTACAGAAAAGTAATAGGTCTTTTTGTGATTGTTCCTACAGTCCAGTATCTCACACTTCTCTGATCGTAAAAATTTATCTGGTGAACTAGTTACAAATAGAGAAGTGCCCTCAGGCTTCACTTTCAATAGGCCTGGGATAGGGTCTAGTGAACCTGTACTGTTAAGGATTTTTTTTTGTACTAAATGAGAATAATTAGCAATGACTATTTATGTATTAAAGTTTAAAACTATTAAAAAACCCTAAATCTATAAGTCATCTTATAGGAAGTTTGTATATTAGAGGTTCTTTAATTTTGGGTAATTATATCCTTTGTCAAAATTATCAACAATTACTGATAGTCTAGTCACTCATAAAAGATTATCATTTCTAGGGGCACCTGGGTGGCACAGCGGTTAAGCGTCTGCCTTCAGCTCATGGTGTGATCCGGGTGTGGGATCGAGCTCCACATCAGGCTCCTCTGCTATGAGCCTGCTTCTTCCTCTCCCACTCCCCCTGCTTGTGTTTCCTCTCTCGCTGGCTGTCTCTATCTCTGTCAAATAAATAAATAAAATCTTTAAAAAAAAAAAGATTATCATTTCTAAAAGTCAAAGTCTAAAATTTAAGAGGAACACTTCTCATTTGTAACAATATTATGTTAAATTATGTAGTTGAGCTCCTGAGAAGCAATTTGAGTTTAAATTTTCTTTTTTAATTTCTATTTTTTTAAATTTTTATTAAGTTCAGTTAGCCAACATATAGTATATCATTAGCCCTTGATGTAGTGTTCAATGATACATTAGTTGCATGTATCACACAGTTGAGCTTAACTTTTCATTTTAATATTTTCCAAACCTGTGACATATGCCTAAATTCTTTGCAATTTAGCTTTACCTATCATGTGTTCTGTTCTCAGTTTAATATTATTATTTTTAAAACTCCATTTCCTATAAAAATCTGAAATCATAGAATGTCTTAGTTCCTTTAGGTTGCTATAACAAAAATACCATAAACTGGGTGGCTCAAACAACAAATATTTATTTCTCTCAGTATCAAAAGCTGGGAGGTCAAAGATCAAGATGACAGGAGACTTGGTATCTAATGAGAGCCCGTTTCCTGCTTAATAGACGGCTGTCCTCTCACTATGTCTTCACATGATAGAAAGAGTGAGGAAGGTCTCTGGAATTTATTTTATGAAGACCCTAATCCCTTTCATGAGGGCTCCAGCCTCATTAAACCTATCACCACTTAAAGGGCCCACCTCTAAATACCATCACATTGGAGATTAGATATCAACATATAAATTTTAGAGGGACACAAACTTTCAGTCTATGGCACAAATGTAATGATTTTGTTATAGTTTCTAATATAGGAAATAAAAATGCATAATTAGGAAAAATTTTAAGATAGTCATCTGAAAAAACCTACAATCTCTTACTTTCATCATTTGCGTGTATGCAGCTTTTTGGAAAAGATTGCTCTGAGGAAAAAAGAAGATTAATGCAAATGTTTTGGTAAATTAACTGATGACAGTGCACCTGACACTTTGATGGGACTTCATGATGAAGTTGGGACAATACATTCCAGTAAATGAACTCTTCAAATAGAGCAATGTTACAGAATTTTGAATAGAACAGGAAAGATACATAAAGGTGTAAATTCAAAATGTCTTGGTATCTGTTGATGTCTGTGTATTAATTTCCCAATGCTGTTAACAAACTTAACTAAAATTTATTATCTTACAGTTATAGATGACAGAAATCCAAAATGCATTTTACAGGCTATGATCAAGGTGTTGACAGAGGTGTGTTCCTTCTGGAGGTTTTCGGGAGGTAGTCCATTTCCTTGCCTTTTGTAGCTTCTAGAGGCTGCCTGAATTCATTGGCTCATGGTTCTTTCTTCCATCTTTAAGGGCATTTTTCCAAACTCTGATTCTGTTGTAGTATCTTCTCAGTGACTATGACCTTCCAGCTCTTGTGATTATATTGGGCCCACCTGGATAATCCAGTATGATTTTCCCGTCTCCGAATCTTTAACTTAATCATATCTACAAAATCTCTTTGCCATGTAAGCTAACACATTTACAATTTCTAGAGATTAAGACGCAGACATCTTTGGAGGACCACTGTTCTTTCTACTACAATATGAAAAGATGAAAATGACATCAGAATGGTAACAGAGAGAGGTCAGATGTGATTAGTGATGAAGAAGAAGGAACAGACTGAGTGTGCATGTATTTGTGAGGGGTTGATAGTTAATTCAGTTATTCGCATCTTGAATACTGTAAACTAATGCTCAGAATAAAGCTCAGAAATGGAACTCTAGAGATAAAACTATGTAGAGATAATTGTTTAATATGCTGAAATGGCTAAGACTGCTTAAAGAAAATATGCAGAGAAGATTCTGGAGTCGTTTCTGAAGAGGAAGAAAGGAAAGATGGAAAAGATTAAAGGAGATTGATATTCATTAAAACCAAGGAGGAAAGTGTTTTAGAGAAAGGATTGTCAAGACAGAGGGTCAAGTAAGATAAGATCTGAGCAACAGTTACAGAACCCCATAGGAAGAAACAATTAAATAGAATGAACACATGTCAGTCGCTCAATCTATGTCTACTATGATGCTATGTATTTTGTGTAGATTAGGTACTCTCATTCTTACATCAAAACCACAGTGTAAATGATATCAATGATTTTTTACAAATGAGGAAAATGAGGCTGAGCAATGCCCTAGTCTTTCCACAGTCAATCATCTAATGTTTGCAGAATCCGTTGTGATATTCCTATTGTGTCTAATTCCCAAAACTTCTGATCTGTCCATGGCATCATGCTGTCATAGGGAGTGGAAAGCATATTAGAAATGATCCAAGAATCAGGGTATGTAAACAAACAGACAAAATTTGAAGATAGTAAGTATAAACTATTCTTTTGGAGAATGAAGAGAAGAGATAGGTAATTTAGAAAACAATTCTGTAGAACTGTTAAGCTGAGGAAAAGTAAGCATTTATAGACCAAAGGAACAAAAAATATTTTTTAAGTTTTGTATCTGAGTGCTCAAAATAGGAAAGAGATGATCATTGATGGAAATGAATTTTTAGGAAGATAAGGAAGAAGTAAATCAAAATGTTAGATGGAAGAATCAGCCTTGAAAAGAAATCTAGCATTATGGAGCCTCATACCAGTCATATCACTATATCCCACTGTGTCCTGTTCCTAATTGCTTAGCTAACATATGTATATTACAGTTCCAGTATTTGCCCATTTAAGTCCTTCAGCTTGAGATTCCCTTCCTCATATTCTTTGTTTACAAAATTCCATTCATTGACCAAAAGCCTATACGTATATGATCTCATTTATGAAGTAGTATTAATTCCATTTACAGATTTTTTCCGTTTACTTTCTTGGTTTGTACCTGTCTTTTTGAATAACTTTATAATGAGTCATAATATTATTATAACAATAGCTGTGATATTGCAGCATCCTTAAGTACCAGATAGTATTCTATGTGCCTATGGATAGCACCTCATTCAATCCTCATAAATCCTTACATTTTCATTTTATCAAAAAAAGCTGAGAATAAATTTTAGAGTTTTCTTAATATTTCAAAATTATGAGAGAAAAATAGAATCAACATTTTTTACTTAGTCCTTTGTCTTAGGTTACCTCTGGTTGGAAGAAACAAAAATTCCCCAAAATAAATAAAAGGAAATGGGGGTATGATTTTAATGGCATATGTTTTACAAAATCTATGAAAATTTTTTAAAAATAATCTTTATTTTTTATATTAGTCACCATACAGTACATCCCAAGTTTTTGAGGCAATGTTCCATGATTCATTATTTGCATATAACACCCAGTGTTTCATGCAATATGTGCCCCCCTTAATACCCATCACCAGCCTATCCCAATCCCCCACTCCCCTCCCTTCTGAAGCCCTCAGTTTGTTTCCCAGAGTCCACAGACTCTCATGGTTCATTCCCCCTTCTGTTTACCCCTCTTCATTCTTCCCTTCCTTCCTTCTCCTACCGATCTTCCTATTTCTTATGTTTCATAAATGAGTGAAACCATATGATAATTGTCTTTCTCTGCTTGACTTATTTCACGTAGCATAATCTCCTCCAGTCCCAACCATGTTGCTGCAAATGTTGTGTAATCGTTCTTTCTGGTGGCTGAGTAATATTCCATTGTATGTATGGACCACATCTTCTTAATCCAGTCATCTGTTGAAGGGCATCTCAGCTCCTTCCACAATTTAGCTATTGTGGACAATGCTGCTATGTACATTGGGGTGCATATGGCCNAACATTGGGGTGCATATGGCCATTTTTTTCATGACACATCTCCAAAGGCAAGAGAAACAAAAGAAAAAATGAACTTGTGGGACTTCATCCAGATTAAAAGCTTCTGCACAGCCAAGGAAACAGTCAAAAAAACTAAAAGGCAGCCCACGGAATGGGAGAAGATACTACAGATAAAAGACTAGTATCCAAGATCTATGAAAAATTTTATATCTGAGTTATAGGCAGATTAAAATGGGATAGCTCTATTGATCTTAGCAATAGGTAGCTATAGGCCTGTACCTTCATGCTCTAGTTTTAATGTGATTCTATGACCAATGGACGATTCCAGCACCCCTTTGAAATGCTAGTATGGAATAATACCAATAATCCTAAACCACCTTATTTTATGAGACAAAAAAACTTGAGCAAAAATATCTGAAAGCATCTTAATTAATTGATCAAAATTATTTAATTAGGGTAGTTAATATTTATTCATGGTTTACTTTCTTATAAAAAAACACTCAATTTTCTTAAGTAAAAAAGAAATGAATTGGAAGGTGAGAAAGCCATCTCACAGGACACAGACACAGTAAGAAAATCTAAAGCTTTCAAGCAACTAAGAAATTGGTCCAGTTGACTTTACCTGAGAACATGCTTTTGTCTCTGCTTGTTTCTGCTTCTCTGTTTGGATTGATTTTACTCTTAGCTTTTTCTGCTGATAGATTTTCTTTGAATTTCAAATGTAGTTCTGCATAGCTTTAAGTTAAAAATCCAGCATAGATTACATTACCTGAGAATTTTATGAATGAAAGAAATTGTTAAATCCACTGGATTGGTTGTTTATTCCTTATCCAGCTGGTTAGAATAGGAGCTTACTATTCCACACTCTGGGAGCAATTCAGCATTCAGCATTCTCCAATGCTAACACCAATAACATCCATGCCCACTCTCATTTATAGGTGTATGTATCATTAATGTACTAATTTGGATTTATAATTTAACTACTAAGGCTATAAATAAGAAATAAGAATTTTTAAAGCATACAAAAATAAAAGTAAATATTTCTACTTTTTGATACTTTGGTCCTTGTCTAACTCTATCTTAATATATGGCAAACCAAATATTTACATCAGGTTTTTTTTTAAAGGATTTTATTTATTTATTCAAGAGAGTGATTGAGAGAGAGAGCACAAATGGGGAGGGGGAGATGCAGACTCCCCACTGCCCAGGGAGCCCCACTCAGAGCTTGATCCCAGGAACTGGGATCATGACCTGAGCTGAAGGCAGGCACTTAACTGACTGAGCCACGCAAGTGCCCCTGTTTGTTTGTTTTGTTTATTTGTTTTTACTGAACAGAAATGATTCAAACCTCCATAATGATATCCTTATGTGCCTATGTAAGGCTGAAAAATTATCCCAATGTCATGATTGATGAATTTGCTTCTGTCTCAGGTTTTAAAATTAATTGGAGAGAAATGAAAATTATAATGCAACTTGCTTTTGTCTGCACAGCAAGCCTTCTATGTATATCACTAAATGAACACCAGAGGGAATTGAATATTTTCAATGGTATAAAAATAAATTTGAAAAAAATGCAAAACTTTTGAATAAAATATATTAAAATTTTCTTAAGCCTATTGTAATAGAACTATTAAAATTTAAAATAGAGAGATATATTGATCTAAAAGATAATAGCGTTAGAAAATAAGGTCAATTAGGTCAAGTTTTGCTCATTTTGTTTTATGTTTTAAAAAGTTTGTTATTATTATGTTTATAATATGACAGTCTAAATTTCATCAAGTCATATCTTTAAAATGTCCAACATTTCCAAAAGCAGAAAGTCATTCTACATAATTTTTCAGAGTGAATTGATCCCTTTCTAGGGTCAGGGCTCTGAACTCCATGTAGGGAACCAGGACTCCATTTTCTGGGCACAGACAACTTAAGATGATATCAGGTTGATGGTCTGCCTAATTGAATTTCTGAATCTAGACTGCTTGTGTTTTCTGTTACAGAGATTCCTCTTTTAAGGATAATCTGCTTTGTTTTAGATTATTGACATCATATAGTTCATCTAGACTGTGCTAGGGATGTTATCACTTTACATTTTGGATGCCAGCCTTGCTATTTCCCCAAATTGGGGCTTTCCTACATATTTGTCTTATTCCAATGAGTAACATCTCAGTAATGTAACTTGGAGTACTTTTTAATTTTTTTTTAACTGAAAAGCATCTAGCCATAAAAGAACATATTTTAAAAATTCAGGAATGTATTTTTCCACAATGTAGTAGGAATTTTGATTCTTAAAGAGAATTATCTGATAGTCAATGCATTTAGCATAATTTCTTATGCAAAATAAATAGATATATCATAAAAATGCAAGGCTTAGTAACAGAGGAAATGATGCTGGTTATGTGTGAACTCTTGATAGTATCTTTGCAACTTTCTACAAATCTAAAAGTATGCAAATATAAAATCTTTATTAAAAATAGATTTAGTTGTCTTATGGGTGATTTGAAACCATAATATAACATATCTGGGATTATAAATAAAATCTAGTGAAAAAAGTTTTTTTAAGTTGTTTCTGTATGATAAAATAAAGCTAAATGTTTACTTAAAAAATTATGTAAGTTATCCAAAGTATGATGAAAACTAATATAAAACTATTTTTCTTTTGTATTACTAAGGAGAAAGTAAAAAAGGAATTATAATATATATTATGGAATAAAAAGAATGTATTGCTGTCTAATTTATCCCAGAGTAATGCATTATTCATTTAAAACAAATATATGATGTTTCTTTAGAGAAGGTTTGTGGGGGGTGGTGGGAGAAGAGTAGAAAATAATCAACCTTGACTGCACAGTACAAATATACCCATTATTAGACTCTGTTGCAAATCTTTCTGGTCAGCTCATTATATTATTTTACTTTGTTTTACACTTAAGTAGTCATAATCTCACAATATTTTTAAAAATCCTGCTTCCTTAGATCACACTGATACAAGTGTATTTAGATATTAGTAATCTTTGTTAGATACATTTCAACTGAGACATAATTTTCCATTGAGTAAATGAGCCCTTATTTACTTAAATATTTATCTAATATAAGACATTTGGGTTGTTTCCAAATCATAGAAAATATACTGCTATAAAGTATTTTATACCTCTAAGCACTTGAATATTCAGATTCATAAAGGAGACACAGTTGGAGAGAGAGAATGGGGGGGTGTTGAATTAGAGTGACTCTGTGCATCTATCATTTGTGCTTTGTGAAAAACAGGGTGACTGCTGTTGTCTATAGAATACTTCTAATGGACTGTCACCTTTAAACCAACTTAGTACACAGCTCATGAAAATTTATTAAAGACTAACAATAAAATTTGATTTTATTATATTTATAGAAATATTTTTATATTTCTGTATTAAGTCAGAGGCATATGGAAATAAAATTTTCATTTGGAGTTTTTAAAAAAAATCCAAATATTTGCTACTTAATAATTGGATAGTTATTCAAAACTCACTAATGATCATTAAGCATCTGAGACTTCACTTAAGAACAAGTTACAATTTGATTTCTCTTAGTCACAAAATAAAAATGAAAACATAAGTGAGAAGTAAAATTTTGTATCTCTGACATGTAACTGATTTTTGGACTTTCACTGCTTTATGGACCAGCTTCTAGTCATTCAGGAATAATTTCCATATATCAG
Organism: Ailuropoda melanoleuca; assembly: GCF_002007445.2. Lineage (NCBI taxonomy): Eukaryota > Metazoa > Chordata > Mammalia > Carnivora > Ursidae > Ailuropoda > Ailuropoda melanoleuca. The sequence continues at coordinate 46,051,231 of NC_048227.1, forward strand.
CCATGGCAGTTCCTATTTGGAGCTGTAAGGCCGAATTCTCCTATATTATACTTCTACATATTGCATTAGTTGGTTTCAGAGAAGCAATGATCTCAGGTGCCTTGTAGTATATTTGCAATAAATATTGTTTAAATTTGATTAAGTGACAAAACTAATGCTTATCCTTGGCATCTAATCAATTTTAGACACTCTTTACTGCTCTGTGTACTACACATCTTAACTACTTCCATGCTCCTGAAGGTAGCAGTCATCCTCATTATGTATCAGAACTGAAATGTCAATTCTTCATTGCTAAATCCAGTAAGCTCTGAAGACACATCTGCTTTGCTGGTTTTAAAAGCAATAAAATAACCTCCTGATATTAGTCACAAGCAAGTTTAGTACCATGGCATAATCAGAAAAATCATTCTTATAATTGAATTTAAAACATTATTCAAGTTTCAACAAGCAAATAATTCTCTGCCAAAGGAAAACTTTTGAGAAAGGATGCTAATGTTCCGTAATATCCCCAGTCCACTAGTCCTAACTCCTAAAATTTCTGTATGAACCTGAAGAGAACAAAGGTCAATAGGTCAATACTCTTACAGATTCTTAACATTTCGTTTAATAGGAGCAACCTAGATTTGAAATAGGTGATGTAAGAGCTCATATTTTATGGATTTAACAAAGCAATATTTGTTAAAATATATAGAAAAATATTAGATAAGCCTTTTCCACATGTTCCATTTTTCCTATCCTTTTCAGTTTGTTCCTCCTACCATCAACACAACCAATATCATAGTAATTAGCAAGTATTAATGAAGATGAACGGGTGAGGACGGCCCTCTTTATGAGATGCATTCCTCTTATTTGCATTTGTTCTGATCTCATCAAACATATTCTTATGGATTTGTAGCATATATCCACTTGTCAAATCTGTTCATTAACTTGACAAAAAGTATGTTCCAGGCACTGTATTAAGCACTGTAGAAATAATGAGAATCACAGGTAATTGCATGCTTATATAGAATGAAGAGCTTTTTTTAATTTTAATTTTTTTTTATTTTAATGTAATTTTTATTATATTATGTTAGTCACCATACAGTACATCCCTGGTTTCTGATGTAAAGTTCGATGATTCATTAGTTGCGCAACACCCAGTGCACCATCAATACGTGCCCTCCTTACTACCNATCACCAGTCTATCCCATTCCCCCACCCCCTCCCCTCTGAAGTCTTCAGTTTGTTTCTCATAGTCCATAGTCTCTCATGTTTCATTCCCCCTTCTGATTACCCCCCTTTTCTTTATCCCTTTCTTCCCCTACCGATCATCCTAGTTCTTATGTTCCATAGATGAGAGAAATCATATGATAATTGTCTTTCTCTGCTTGACTTATTTCACTTAGCATTATCTCCTCCAGTGCCGTCCATGTTGCAGCAAATGTTGAGAATTCGTTCTTTCTGATAGCTGAGTAATATTCCATTGTATATATGGACCACAGCTTCTTAATCCAGTCATCTGTTGAAGGGCATCTCGGCTCCTTCCATGATTTGGCTATTGTGGACAATGCAGCTATGAACATTGGGGTGCATATGGCCCTTCTCTTTACTACGTCTGTATCTTTGGGGTAAACACCCAGTAGTGCAATGGCTGGGTCATAGGGTAGTTCAATTTTTAACTTTTTAAGGGACCTCCACACTGTTTTCCAGAGTGGCTGTACCAACTTGCATTCCCACCAACAATGTAGGAGGGATCCCCTTTCTCCACATCCTCTCCAACAATTGTTGTTTCTTGCCTTGTCTATCTTTGCCATTCTAACTGGCGTAAGGTGGTATCTCAGTGTGGTTTTGATTTGAATTTCCCTGATGGCTAATGATTTTGAACATTTTTTCATGTGTCTGTTAGCCATTTGTATGTCTTCATTGGAAAAGTGTCTGTTCATATCTTCTGCCCATTTTATGATTTGTTTATTTGTTTCTCGTGTATTGAGTTTGAGAAGTTCTTTGTAGATCTTGGATACCAGTCCTTTATCTGTGGTGTCCTTTGCAAATATATTCTCCCATTCCGTGGGCTGTCTCTTAGTTTTTTTGACTGTTTCCTTGGCTGTGCAGAAGCTCTTTATCCTGATAAAGTCCCATAAGTTCATTTTATCTTTTATTTCTCTTGCCTTTGGCGATGTGTCGTGAAAAAGGTTGCTCTGGCCGATGTCATAGAAGTTGTTGCCTATGTTCTCCTCTAGAATTTTGATGGATTCCTGTCTCACATTGAGGTCTTTCATCCATTTGGAGTTTATTTTTGTGTATGGTGTGAGAGAGTGGTCAAGTTTCATTCTTTTGCATGTAGCTGTCCAATTTTCCCAGCACCATTTATTGAAGAGACTGTCTTTTTTCCACCGGATGTTTTTTCCTGCTTTATCAAAGATTAGTTGCCCAAAGAGCCGAGGGTCCATTTCTGGGTTCTCTATTCTGTTCCATTGGTCGATGTGTCTGTTTTTGTGCCAGTACCATGCTGTCTTTGTGATCACAGCTTTGTAGTACAGCTCGAAATCCGGCATTGTGATGCCCCCAGCTTTGTTTTTCCTTTTCAACAGTTCCTTGGAGATTCGGGGCCTTTTCTGGTTCCATACAAATTTAAGGACTATTTGTTCCAGTTCTTTGAAAAATGTCCTCGGTATTTTGATCGGGATAGCATTGAAAGTGTAGATTGCTCTGGGTAGTATGGACATTTTAACTATGTTAATTCTTCCAATCCATGAGCATGGAATATTTTTCCATCTTTTTATGTCTTCCTCAATATCTTTCAAAAGTGATCTATAGTTTCTAGGATATAGGTCCTTTACGTCTCTGGTTAAGTTAATTCCAAGGTAACGTATGGTTTTTGGTGTTATTGTAAATGGGATGGATTCCCTAATTTCTCTTTCTTCAGTCTCGTTATTCGTGTATAGAAATGCAACTGATTTCTGGGCATTGATTTTGTATCCTGCCACCTTACTGAATTGTTCTATAACTTCTAATAGTTTGGGAGTGGATTCCTTTGGGTTTTCCATATAGAGTATCATGTCATCTGCAAAGAGAGACAGTTTGACTTCTTCTTTGCCGATTTGGATACCTTTGATCCCTTTTTGTCTTCTGATTGCTGTTGCAAGGACTTCTAGTACTATGTTGAATAATAGTGGCGAGAGTGGGCATCCTTGTCGTGTTCCTGATCTTAAGGGAAAGGCTTCCAGCTTTTCCCCATTGAGAATAATGCTTGCAGTAGGCTTTTCATAGATGGCTTTTATGAGATTGAGAAATGTACCCTCTATTCCTACACTCTGAAGGGTTTTAATCAGGAAAGGATGCTGTATTTTGTCAAATGCTTTTTCTGCATCAATTGAGAGGATCATATGGTTCTTGAGTCTTTTCTTGTTGATATGATGTATCACATTGATTGATTTGCGAGTGTTGAACCATGCTTGCATCCCAGGTATGAATCCCACTTGGTCATGATGGATAATCCTTTTAATGTACTGTTGGATTCTATTAGCAAGGATCTTGTTGAGGATTTTGGCATCCATATTCATTAGAGAAATCGGTCTGTAATTCTCCTTTTTGAGGGGGTCTTTGCCTGGTTTGGGGATCAAGGTAATATTAGCCTCATAGAATGAGTTTGGTAGCTTTCCTTCTGTTTCTATTTTTTGAAATAGCTTTAGGAGAATAGGTATTATTTCTTCTTTGAATGTTTGGTAGAATTCCCCAGGAAAACCGTCTGGGCCTGGAGTTTTATTATTTGGAAGGTTGTTTATCACTGACTCAATTTCTTCATAGTTAATTGGCCTATTTAAGAAATCTATTTCTTCCTGTTTCAGTCTTGGTAGTTTATAGGTTTCCAGGAAGGCCTCCATCTCTTCCAGATTGTTTAGTTTTTTGGCATATAGCTGTTGATAAAAGTTTCTAATAATCCTTGCAATTTCAATGGTGCTGGTCGTGACCTCTCCCTTTTCAGTCATAATTTTAATAATCTCAGTCCTTTCTCTTTGTTTTTGGACAAGTTTTGCCAGTGGTCTATCAATTTTATGGATTCTCTCAAAGAACCAGCTTCTAGTCCTGTTGATCTGCTCTACTGTGGTTCTGGTTTCTAATTCATTGATTTCTGCTCTAATCTTGGTCAACTCCTTCCTTGTCAGTGGGTTAGGCCTGTCCCTCTGTTGCTGTTCCAGTTTCTTGAGGTGAGAATATAGAAACTGCATTTTAGATTTTTCTATTCTTTTGAGTGAGGCTTGGATGGCTATGTATTTCCCCCTTAGGACTGCCTTTGCAGTATCCCATAGGTTTTGGACCGTTGTGTATTCATTCTCGTTGGTCTCCATAAATTGTTTAATTTGTTTTTTGATTTCCTGGTTTATCGAGTCATTCTTGAGCAGGATGGTTCTTAGCCTCCAAGTGTTTGAGTTTCTTCCAGGTTTTTCCTTGTGGTTGAGTTCCAATTTCAGAGCGTTGTGGTCTGAGAATATGCAGGGGATAATTTCAATCTTTTGGTATTGGCTGAGACCTGTTTTGTGTCCCAGAGCATGATCTATTCTTGAGAATGTTCCATGGGCATTTGAATAGAATGAGTATTCTTTGGTTCTGGGGTGTAGTGTTCTATATATATCTATGAGGTCCAACTCGTCGAGTATGGCATTCAAAGCCTTTGATTCTTTGCTTAGTTTTTGCCAGGGTGTTCTGTCTATTTCTGATAGTGGGGTGTTGAGGTCCCCTACTATTACTGTGTTCTTATCTATATGTCTCTTTATTTTGGTTAAGAGTTGGCTTGTGTATCTTGCTGCTCCCCTGTTGGGGGCATATATATTAATAATTGTCATATCCACTTGTTGAATACTTCCTTTAAGAATAATATAGTGCCCTTCTGTATCTCTCTCTATGGCCTCTAGTTTAAAATCCAGTCTATCTGATATGAGAATTGCTACTCCAGCTTTCTTTTGAGGTCCATTTGCGTGGAAGATGGTACTCCATCCCCTTACTCTAAGTCTGAATGCATCTTTGGGTTCAAAATGAGTCTCTTGTAGACAGCAAATGGATGGGTCATGTCTTTTTATCCAATCTGCAACCCTGTGGCATTTTATGGGAGCATTTAGGCCATTTACATTGAGACTGATTATTGAGAGATATGATTTTAATGATGCCATGTTGCCAGTAAAGTCTTTGTTTCTATAGATTGTGACTTTCTGTTCTGTATCACTCTTGGGGCCTTTTTACTTTTATAAAAACCCCTTAATATCTCCTGTAGGGCTGGTTTTGTGGTTACAAAATTGGTTAATGACTGGCTATTATGGAACGTCTTTATTTCTCCATCAATTCTGAATGACAGCCTTGCTGGATAAAGGATCCTTGGCTGCATGTTTTTCTCTGAAAGAGCTTTAAAAAAGCCCCCCCCCCAACCCTTTCTCTCATTCCAGGTCTTTGTAGACAAGTCTGACGTAATTCTGATACCTTTGCCTTGGTAGATGAGAAATTCCTTTGCCCTGGCCGCTTTCAATACTGTATCCTTGGATCTAATATTTACGAATTGCACTATAACATGCTGTGGTGTAGGTTTGTCGTGGTTGAGTTTGGGAGGGGTCCTCTCTGCCTCTTGGACATGAATGTTTGTTTCCCTTGCTAGATTAGGGAAGTTTACAGCTACAATTTGTTCAAATATCTCTTCTAGACCTCTGCTTTTGTCCACCCCCTCGGGGATGCCGATGATTCTGATATTGGAACGTTTCATTGAGTCAGTAATCTCCCGTAACCTACATTCCTGAGCATGGATTTTTTTGAGTCCTGATTCAATTTTAGCTTTTTCTTCTACTAACCCATCCTCCAATTCGCTGATATGTTCTTCTGCCTCATTCACCGTGGCCATCAGAGCCTCTAGTTTTGACTGCATTTGGCTCATAGAATTTTTAATTTCTGCCTGGTTCACTCTCATTTCTGCCCTTAGAGAGTCTATATTCTCATTAACATTTTCGTTAGTATTTTTTTCAAGTCTACACATCATCTTGTCCATTTTTACTCTGAATTCCATTTCTTATAATTTGGTTGTATCCATATCCATTAGTTCTGTGGCAGAGGCCACAGACTCATTGTCTTTTGTTTGCTGGGGGGGCTTTCTCCTTCTCGTCATTCTGATGAGGAGATGTTGTGGGGTTGTCCACAGCTCAAATTATTGACTGGGACCCAGTCCATGTGCCCTTGTTTTATAGGGATCTTAGGGATGTGGGCTTCTTGATTTTTCAGCTGCCTTCTGGGGGAAGGGCCTGCCGCCCTGATACTCAGGCAACCCTGTTTGGGTAGAGTCTCCATGTCCCCTGCGAGAGGGGATGGGGATGGGCACACTGTGAGCCGTTATTTCCAGGCTTTTGTTCTCTGGCGGCTTTCCCTGGTGGTTTGCTGTGCCTCTTCTGAGAGTCAGAGCAGCAGTGGCGAAAATCAGCCTCTGTCTCAGAACAGAGGGATCGCAGACCATTCTCCACTGGTGTTCTGGCCACTTTAACTCTGTTTCTGTTGGTGCTGCTCAACCCTGCAGTGTCCCGGGATGTGCGCTCCACACCCGGCATCCCAGCCCTCACTTCCAGGGTCAGTGCGTCTCTGTCCTTTGTGTTTCTAATGCTGCCAGCCACCCCTGTGCACTCCAGGAGCTCCCAGTCTCAGTCTGGTTCCAGTGAGCACACCGGAGCTCCGGTTTTCAGTCTGGTGGCACGTGTTCCCTGGCTCACAGTCTCAGTCTGCTCTTTCTTGGGTGCCAGTCCATGAGTCCGCCCGTTCCCCTATGCCGGTGGCTACTGCTTCCCAGCACCTGAATGTGGCATTCTCCCTCCCCCTTCTGTTTATCTTCCGATATCTGTGAGCGGTTTCATGGTTCCCCACTTCGTACCTCAATGCTCAGCACTGGAGATGTTCATTTGTAGACATCCAGATGTATCTTCCTGCATCTCAGGCTGATTCCATGGATGTTCAGGCTGGTCTGGTACCTATCCAACTGGACTCAGGGGACTAGCTGAAAAAGGGGTCCCCTACTCTTCCTGCATCTTAACTCTCTCCTCTGGAATGAAGAGCTTTATCAGCCCTAATGATTTCCAAATGGATGTGGTTGCTCCCCATATCTCACTGCCAAGGATATTGATGAAATTAGCATCCACATGTGGTAGATATGACAACTCCTCTCCTAACATAGATAGTATATATCAAATGTGGGAAGAGAAAAGATTGTCAGTACTTCTGTATTCTTTATTCAAATATATCCCAGTAAACCAAAATAACAAGTAAACAAAAACAAAACACCTGAAAAATAATCATAAGGAAATAAATATGAAATGTAGGTTTATTTAGGACAGTTACCACCCTAGGCCCTGCTGGTTATGGCATTAACTATACTGGAAGAAAAGAGTAAATAAACAAGCACTTCAGAATCATTTTGATACTACTGTGTTTGCCAAATGAAGTAAAATAAAGTGAGTCATAATATCAAGTGTGTTTTACAGGAGTGTGTGCAGCTACTTCAGCTTGGATAGTAATGGATGACCTGACTAATATTTCAGTTTTGATGTTATCATGTGGTTTTCCTACCTATTGAAGGGGGAATGCAGAAGGATGGAGAACTGTGAAATCATATTTCTAGGGGAAATTACATAAATAAAACATAGGTCAAGGAGGCTTAAAGTGCAATTTAAATCTAAACAATTAAAGTTGGGTATCCAGTACAACTATTTCAGTATGATTATTTCAGTTGTATTTGTATGCCTTCCTGAGACAGTGATAACAACTTCTTTCTTCTTAAATTTTTAAGCAGATACTACCCTGTACCCTGGTATTTTCGTGCTAAGGCTATAAAAATCACTTGACCTTTTTGTGCCTCAGTTAATTCAACCGTGAAATAGAGATATGCATACGGATGTGCCGGTGGCTCAATTAAGCAGCTGACTCTTGGTTTCGGCCCAAGTCATGCTCTCTTGGTCCTGGGATCGAGCCCTATATTGGGCTTTGTGTTCAGCGGAGAGTCTGTTTGAGAATTCTCTCTCTCCCTCTCCTTTTGCCCCTCCCTCCACTCTCTCTCAAATAAATAAGTAAATCTTAATTAAATAGAGATTATATATATATTTCATAGGTTCTGAGATTTAAGTTAGTTAATATATAAAAATTTATATAAATTATAAAGTCAATACTAATATATATATAATATACATAATTATACCTTCATAAGTGAATTACCAAAGAAAATTATATCTACCTGAACGACACCTGGCACAATGCAACAAATATCTATTTATTTTATAGGTATAAAATAACTTATTGAAATGAAATATGACAAATTATATTTCTTTCCTAGGGGGCTGCCTTAATAAAGTACCATAAACCACATGGCTTAAAATAATAGAAATTTTTTCTGTTAGATTTCTGGAGGCTGGAAGTCCAAAATCAAGATGTCAATAGCATCATGCTCCCTTTGAAAGCTTTAGAAGATCTTTCCTTGTCTCTTCCTTGCTTCTGGTTGTTGCTGTCAGTCCTTGGAGTTGTTATTCTTGTAAGATTCATGAATCCAATCTCTGCCTCTCTTCAGGTGGTATTCTTTCTGTGTGTCTTTCCTGTGTTACTGTCTCCTTTCTTCTTACAAATATGACACTGGTCATATTTGATTTAAACTCCCCCCTACACACACAACCTGCTGTGACCTCATCTTAACTTGATTATATCTGCAAAACCCTATTTCTAAATAAGGCCACATTCACAGATAGTAGAGATTTAGAGCCCGAACATATCTTTTTTGGAGAGGGGAGGAAAGGACAGAATTAACCACAACAATCATTTTGAAAAATTCTTTTGGTCATAACACAAATACTTACTGAGTACCTTTTAATAGTCTAGTCACCATACCAGGTACTGTTTTGGACATAATTTAAAATTCTTAAGGTTATAAACTGAAAGACACTAAAGTTAATACTAGTGGGAGCTCTCTCATGTCAGTAAACGAGTGCTGAAAACTCCTAGGCTGTCTGCTTAATTATCATCAATTTTATTGAAAATGAAACTCAGCTATTCAAAAAGTTATGTATTCATTAAGAGTCATGCAAGAGATAAATTGGAACTAGATTCCAACACAGTTCACTCTGCTGCAAAATGCTGTGCGGTTGTCATTATTTAGAATATTTTCAAAATAAAAATTTGCAAACTGTATTAAATAAAGAGAGAGTTTGAGTTATAATTAAGCTTGGTCCATAAGATACGGCTGTGTTGTATACTTGATTTTATGTGTTTTTTGTGTGAAATCATGTTTATCATTGCAAAGGCCCTTGCTGTGAACAGATGTGTAAAGGGTTTAGTTTTCTTGATGTTCTCAATAGATTTTTTTAATGAACAAAAAATAATATACTGTAAAATCAATCATAGAATTATTTTTCAATAATTACTCCCTATAATTAGCATTCTCTATAAATGTTTATCATTGATTGCTTCATATAATTAGAAAACATTAATATGACAGACACCAAGATTATTTCTGTGTATCAAACAATATGGTAGTCAATAAATCTCTTTTTGGGATGATAAATGTCAAGTAATTTTTTTTATAAACTCAAGACAATTCTTTCAATTTTATATTCAGTATCCTTATAAAGAGTGTAAACTATTGGTACTTTGGCTGCTGCAGGAGCCATTTTAGTGTTTTCTTCTTTACCACTACTGTTGATCAAATTGTGTTCAAATAGATATATAAAGCCCGGGGAGAGGAGGAGATGGTGGAGGAGTAGGGGACCTTATTTCAACCGGTCCCCTGAATTGAGCTGAATATATACCAGACCATCCTGAACACCCACGAAATCAGTCTGAGATGCAAGAAGATACATCTGGATCTCTACAAACAGAACATCTCTGGCACTTGGTCTCGAGGTGTGAAGTGGGGAGCCGAGATCTGTGGGCAGATATCGGAAGATAAATGGAAGCGGGAGGGAGCCGCCATGATCTTGCGCCAGGAAGGCAGAAGTCTCCCGTGCTGACTAGCAGACTAGTAGCAGCAGGGAAACTAGACTGAAACCTGGAGCTCTAGAGTGCACATGCAAACTGGGGGCGGCTGGTGATTTTAGAAGCACAAAGGGCAGAGATGTGCCGGCCCTGGAAGAAAGGACTGGGAGAGTGGTAGTGGGATCCATAAGCCAGGATGCTGCGGGTTTTTAGCAGCACACACAGAAATGGAGTCAGTGTAGCCTGGAGAGCTCAGTGAAGAGGAGACTGCTATCTCTGTGTTCTGAGATAGAGGTCTCGAAATAGTCACTGCTACTTTCTCAGAAAAGACACAGAAAGCTGCCAGAGAACAAAATCCCCAAAAAACCGGTTCTCAGTGAGCCCATCCCCCCTCCAGGGGGCAAGGCAACTCTGCCCAAACAGGGTTGGTGAGTATCAGTGAGGCAGACCCCTCCCCCAGAAGGCAGGCTGAAAAACAAGAAGCCCACATCCCTAAGGTCCCTATAAAACAGGTGCATCTTCCTTTGGTCCTGGTCAATAATTTGGACTCTGTACATCCCTCCAACCACACCTCATCAGAATGACAAAGAGGAGGAACCCCCAACAAAGGAAAGAAACAGAGACTGTGGCCTCTGCCACAACTAATGGATATGGATATAACCAAGATGTCAGAAATGGATTTCAGAGTAACAATTATCAAGATGATGTATAGGCTAGAGAAAAATATTAATGAAAATATAGAACCTCCAAGGGCTGAAATGAGAACGAATCTGGCAGAAATTTAAAAATCTATGAATGAAATGTAGTCTAAACTGGATGCTCTGACTGCCAGGGTAAACAAGGCAGAAGAACGAATTAGTGAGTTAGAGGATGAGATGATAAAAAAGAAGGAAAGAGAGGTAACATGGAGAAAAAAACTCCAATTTCATAAAAAAAAAAAAACCTACAGGAGATTACTGACTCAATGAAACGTACCGATATCAGAATTATCAGGATCCCCAAGGGGGTGGAGAAAGAGAGAGGTCTAGAAGAGATATTTGAACAAATTGTAGCTGAGAACCTCCCTAATCTGGTGAAGGAAACAAGCATTCGTGTCCAAGAGGCAGAGAGGACCCCTCCCAAGATCAATGAAAACAGACCAACACCACGACATGTAATAATATAATTTGCAAATCATAGATCCAAGAAAACAATCTTAAAAGAGACAAGGGGGAAAGGATTCCTTACATGCAGAGGGAGGAACATCAGAATAATGCCAGTCCTGTCTGCAGAGACCTGGCAAGCCTGAAAGGGCTGGCAAGACATATTCGGAGCACTAATTGAGAAGAACATGTAGCCACGATACTGTATCCAGCAAGGTTGTCATTCAGAATAGATGGAGAGACAAGGAGCTTCCAAGAACAGCAGAAACTGAAAGAATATGTGACCACCAAGCCAGCCCTACAAGAAATATTAAGGGGGGTTCTATGAAAGTGGAAAGACCCCAAGAGTGATACACAACAGATATTTACAGAGACAATCTATAAAAACAAGGACTTCACAGGCAACATGACGACATTAAAATCAAATCTCTTAATAATCACTCTCAATGTGAATGGTCTAAATGCTTCCATAAACCGACAGAGGGTTGCAGATTGGATAAAAAAGACATGATCCACCCGTATGCTGTCTACAAGAGACTTACTTTGACCTAAAGATACATCCAGACTGAAAGTGAAGGGATGGAGAACAATTTTTCATGCCAAAGGACCTCAAAAGAAAGCTGGGGTAGCAATTCTCATATCAGACAAATTAGATTTTAAACTATAGACTGTAGTTAGAGATACAGAAGGACACCATATTATTCTTAATGGGTGTATCCAACAGGAGGATCTAATGAATTATAAATATCTATGCCCCCAACAGGAGAACAGCCAACTACATAAGCCAACTGTTAACCAAACTAAGGCCTATATGCAGTGAAGAGATTGAAGCAGTGATCAAAAACCTCCCCAAAACAAGAGTCCAGGGACTGATGGATTCCCCGGGGAATTCTACTTTCTACATTCAAAGAAGAAATATTACCTATTCTCCTAAAGCTGTTTCAAAAAATAGAAATAGAAGGAAAACTTCCAAACTCATTCTGTGAGACCAGCATTACCCGATCCCAAAACCAGGCAAAGACCCCATCAAAAAGGAGAATTACAGATTGATATCGCTGATGAATATGGACGCCAAAATTCTCAACAAGATCCTAGCTAATAATATCCAACATTGCATTAAAAGGATTATCCATCACAACCAAGTGGGATTCATCCCTGTGATGCAAGGGTGGTTCAACATTCACAAATCAATCAGTGCAATAGAACACATTAATAAGAGAAGAGACAAGAATCATATGGTCCTTTCAATTGATGCAGAAAAAGCATTTGACAAAGTATAGGATCCTTTCCTGATTAAAACCCTTCTGGGTATAGGGATAGAGGATACATTCCTCAATTTCATAAAACCATCTATGAAAAGCCTACAGCGAATATCATTCTCAATGCGGAAAAGCTGAAAGCCTTTCCCTTAAGATCAGGAACATGACAAGGATGCACACTATTGTTCGACATAGTGCTAGAAGTCCTAGCAACAGCAATCAGACAACAAAAAAGAATAAAAGGTATTCAAATTGGCAAAGAAGAATTCAAACTCTCTCTCTTCGCAGATGACATGATACTTTATGTGGAAAACCCAAAAGACTCCACCCCCAAATTACTAGAACTCATACAATTCAGTAACACGGTGGGATACAAAATCAGTGCTCAGAAATCAGTTGCATTTCTATACACGAACAATGAGACTGAAGAAACAGAAATTAGGGAATCAATGCCATTTACAATAGCACCAAAACCCATAAGATATCTCAGAATAAACTTAACCAGAGACATACGGTATCTGTACTCTAGAAACTACAGAACACTGATGAAAGACATTGAAGAAGACACAAAAAGATGGAAAAACATTCCATGCTCATGGATCAGAAGAATAAACATAGTTAAAATGTCTACACTACCCAGAGCAGTCTACACTATCAACACCATCCCAATCAAAATACCAATGACATTTTTCAAAGTGATGGAACAAACAATCCTAAAATTTGTATGGAATCAGAAAAGATGCTGAAATGACAAGGAAATGTTGAAAAATAAAAACAAAGCTGGGGGCATCACGTTGTCTGATTTTAAGCTATACTACAATGCTGTGATCACCAAGACAGCGTGGTACTGGCCCAAAAACAGATGCATAGATCAATGGAACAGAGCACAGACTCCAAAAATGGACCCTCAACTCTATAGTCAACCAATCTTTGACAAAGCAGGAAAAAACATCCAGTGGAAAAAAGACAAGTCTTTTCAATAAATGGTTCTGGGAAAATTGGACAGCTATATACAGAAAAATGAAACCTGACCACTCTGTCACACCATACACAAAGATAAACTCCAAATGGATGAAAGACCTGGATGTGAGATGGGAATCCATCAAAATCCTAGAGGAGAACATAGCCAGTAACCTCTTTGATAATGGCCACAGCAACTTCTTTCATGACACTTCTCCAAAGGCAAGGGAAACAAAAGCAAAAATGAACTTTTGGAACTTCCTCAAGATAAAAAGCTTCTACACAGCAAAGGAAACAGTCACCAAAACAGAGAGGCAACCCACAGAATGGGAGAAGATATTTGCAAATGACACTACAGATAAAAAGCTGGTATCCAAGATCTATAAAGAACTCATCAAACTCAATGCCCAAGAAACAAATAATCAAATCAAAAATGGGCAGAAGATATGAACAGACACTTTTCCACCAAGACATACGAATGGCTAACAGACACATGAAAAAATGTTCAACATCATTAGCCATCAGGGAAATTCAAATCAAAACCACCTTGAGATACCACCTTACTCCAGTTAGAATGGCAAAAATTGACAAGGCAAAAAACAGCAAATGTTGGAGAGGATGTGGAGAAAGGGGAAAACTCTTACACTGTTGGGGGGAATGCAAGTTGGTATAGCCACTTTGGAAAACAGTGTGGAGGTCCCTCAAAACGTTAAAAATAGAGCTACTCTATGACCTAGCAATTGCACTACTGGGTATTTACCCCAAAGATACAGACGTAGTGAAGAGAAGGGTCATATGCACCCCAATGTTCATAGCATCATTGTCCACAATAGCTAATTGTGGAAGGAGCTGAGATGCCCTTCAACAGACAAATGGAAAAAGATGTGANAGATACAGACGTAGTGAAGAGAAGGGTCATATGCACCCCAATGTTCATAGCAGCATTGTCCACAATAGCCAATTGTGGAAGGAGCTGAGATGCCCTTCAACAGACAAATGGAAAAAGATGTGGTCTATATATACAATGGAATATTACTCAGCCATCAGAAAGAATGATTACCCAACATTTGCAGTAACATGGTTGGGACTGGAAGAGATTATGCTAAGTGTAATAAGCCAAGCAGAGAGAGACAATTATCATATGGTTTCACTCATTTTTGAAACGTAAGGAATAGCAGGGAGATCGTTAGGAGAAGGAAGGGAAAAATGAAGGGGGGGGTGGTAAACAGGGGAAATGAACCACGAGGGACTAAGGACTCTGGGGAAACAAACTGAGGGCTTCAGAGGGGAGGGGGATGGGGAATGGGCTAGCCCAGTGATGGGTATTAAGGAGGGCACGTATTGTGTGGGGCACTGGGTGTTATACACAAATAATGAATCGTGGAATACTATATCAAAAACTAATGATGAACTGTATGGTGATTAACATATCATAATTAAAAAAAGTGTAAACTATTATTTAAAATCAATTAGAGGTGCCTGGGTGGCTCAGTTGTTAGGTGTCTGCCTTCAGCTCAGGGAGTGATCCCGGGGTCCTGGGATTGAGCCCTGCATTGGGCTCCCTACTCTGCTGGGAACCTGCTTCTTCCTCTCCCACTCCCCCTGCTTGTGTTCCCTCTCTCACTGGCTGTCTCTCTTTCTGTCAAATAAATAAATAAATAAATAAAATCTTTAAAAAAGTCCTCTTAACTAAGTTGATTATGTATGAAATAGTTAATGGAAGACTCAGAAAAGGAACAAAAATGTAACCCTGATTTTTATTATTGCTTAATCAATGGAAATAAATGAGAAGGCATGACAAGATGAAGATGGTGACTGCATCTATAAGTAAATAATTCTGATTGATTGAGCAAATCCTTAAAAAGAGAAAAAAAAACTGACACAAATTTAATTATTAAATATTTAATTCTGTACATGATCTTATCCTTTAAAACTATAGCCATTAGAAAAAGCAAGGCAAATTTTCATTCACTAATTGCTGATTACTTACAGTGTTTCATTTACTTGGAGGAGAGCAAAAAGATAGGAGAGTCTTATTTCTGGACAATACAGTAAATATAAATGTGGAAGGATTTAATGAAGACTCTTCCCAGTTGAGAGAAATGGACCATTTTAAAAAGTTCTAACTTGTTGGCCTGAACATATTGGGATGTACGAGTTCCATTCTCCTGTGGTATACCTTGTGTGTCCAATTCAAATCAGCTACCCAATTCTATAGAACTAGAAAATGTTTCCTTCCATACCATATGGGCATCATTTCTGTCCCTCAGGTTTTCAAATATATGGGAAAGTGATATAGTTTGTAGGTGGAAAAAAATCAGGGCCAAATTTGTGAATGACTAGTCAGATATTTTTTATTGCCAGTAATGAATTATTTATAGGAATATTCAAATACTAGCTATGAAATCAAACTAAAATAATCAATCATTTTCAAATAGGCACAGAATTATGTATCTTTCCCTGAAATGTCCATGGTACATTGAGAAAGAAAAAATTCAATAACAAAACTGGGTAATGCAAACTTCTATTCATTTGCTAATACTCATTATTTTTACATTTTTATTTGCCTGAAGATTCTATAATCACACACCTTTTATAAATCACAAAATATATATATATATATATATAGACTGCTTATATTGGAAGAGAAGGAAAAAAATAACTATTTACTTTCATGAATGTCCCAATCTTATAATCATAATGTACCTTTCCTTTTAGATGGCAATGAAAAGAACACCTCCCACATCAAAAAGTCTAAATATGTCTTAAAAGTTATTCCTATGATAGGGTTTTATAATATAGCTTTAAAAATACATGAATATATACCCTTACATGAGAACAAGCCCATTACACCAAATTGTATATCATTTAAAATGATAAAATACCCTTTTACTGGCACTTTCAGTTAGGGGTATAATTTGAATACCTAGGAAATCAATATCTGCTTTAGTATGTGATTACAGCTAAATAATTGAAGTATCAGACAAGCAGTGAACCACAGGGTTTTTCTGTGCAAACAGCAAGGCATTCTAACTATAAAGCTCCTCTCAGTGCTAGTGGACCTCAGGTTGTAATTACATAAAACTTTTAAATGTGCTATTTTTTTTTTCAAAAGAGCCTGTTGGGGTAACCATTCAAGGAAAGAAAAAAATTCTAAAAATACCAGAATTGACACTTCATACTGAGGCAGAAAAGAAGGAACTGTTTAAAGGTAAATTGATAAGGAAGATTCTGGAGGGCCCTCATTCACAACACCTTAACAATACCATCCTCCCGGTCACTTGGAACCTTTCATGCACAGCTTGGAGTACCTTAGAAGCATTCAGCTTCATTCTTCACCAGGTCATCAGGGATTGTACTTTTTCTTTACTTAGTTCCAAATGCTTAAATCTCTCTTTCTGGCAGACTCTCATGTCTTGTCCCGAAAATACTTCCTGATAGTAATAAATTTGTCTCAGCCAGAGCCAGTGCAACTTGCAGCCTCTGGGAGATTGAAGGAGGACATGGTACTTACTACCCCCTTATCCATTAGTGTGTGGATCAAAGACACTTATGCCTACAGGGCCAGGCAAGTGGGGTTGAAGCAAAGAAATGTGGGGCAAACAGGAAATGTCAATTTATCCCTAGGTTTGGAGTTTGAATGGAGGGATGTGACAAAAAGAATGTACTTCATATAGGAGGGGACATTTTTCCTCCACTTCAGTGCTTTGATTTTTTTATGTGTGTGAGTATTTGGGCCCATTTTTCCTGATCTTTAAATTTGTCAAAAGAAAGCTGAAATTTCATACATTTCTGCAAGATGTTCCAACTTGCAAATGTTGACGATTGTCAGGTAAAAACTTTTTGTTGGAAGGCAATTCGTTCGTAAATACAAATATAAATTTTATATATATAATATTTTGTATAGTAGTCATTTAAGTAATTGTAACGTATAGAAGCTACTTTTTATTATATTTCTTACTGTATATCATTGGGAGCTTATTTTGTTACTATGATTACCAAACATATTTTTTGATACACTTGGAGCACTACCACAAATTAATATATTTGAATATGTTTTCTAATTCTAACTTCCTATTGAAAATAAAATAAAATGCATATCTTGAAAGAAACTGAGCTATATAGACTATCTTTGACAACGCACACTGCAAAAGTTCCTATGTAATGCAATCTATCTAATAACTTTCTAATTTCAAGAGAATTTCTGATCTTGAAGATGTCATTAATTTTTACTCTATACTCATTAGAATGAGGTCATGATTTTCCTTGTGTTGCTCAATTAAGGATATAAAAGAAACAGTCTCATATGCCACACTGTAATTTTAATCAACAATAATAATACTTATTGCGTTCTAAGCAGTACCCATCAAAAGTCTATGTTTTTATAAATGTTTTATTGTATTCAGTCATTTAAGATGTTGTTATTATTTTCCTATATGAGACCCATTTCTCTACAAGATGATGGCATTTTCCCAAATAAAACTTTTCTCAAAATGAAACTTTTAAGTTTCAGGATTGTAACTAGAATGTTATTTAACACATTCAAAAAAAAAGGAGAGGACATTATTGTAACTTTTATTTTATCACACTCCAATTTCTAGAGACTGTGTACTTTTTCTTGGTCTTCAAAGATAAGTAAGAACTGAAAAATGACATAAGGAGTGTCACAAAATTGGCTAAAGTTTAATAACTTATGGTACGCTAATATACAGGACGATGTTACTAAATAGTATTCTATGAATCATATTGGTTTTATCAGCAGATTTTTAGTACTTGCCTGTTTGTGTTGGCCTGTTCCTTTGTTCATAACACTTGGGCCATTTTGCCCTTTCCTGGGCAACTGAGTTTTGTCCTTCCAAACAAGATTAGAAAAATCATGAGTAAACATCCATATAATTTCTCTTCTTAACATTCAATACCAGCCTAAATTTGGTTCCAAAGAATTATTCTTTCCTTATTTCTCAGTATACATCATATAGTCAGTATACAGTCAAAAATAGTCAATATAAGCACGATGAACATCTGAAGTATTCTATCAGATGTCTCAAATGTATGTTTCATTCATGCCTCTAAATTTATTGACTTTCTCTTCTCTCTTCCTGAAAACCCTTCTCCCTACTTACCGTTTTTAAAAACCTGACCTACTTGTGGTAGACATATTGCTATTTATTTTTTGGTTCAACATGAGAAACCTCTCCTTATATTCCTGGGGACAACAGAAGTCTCACACTATTAAAGGCAAAAAGATCTGATATTCCTACCTTAAGTTTTCCATGCAGTGAAAACATAGTAGCAACCTACATCTGGAAGTTAGATCTACCTACTCTGGATTTTGAATTGGAAGCTAAAGATACCAAGTCATGCTTGTGTTAGCAGAAATGAAGAAACCGTTATCTATTCTCTATAAGCTGAAGTACAGTGATAGCAAAAGCAGCATCCATTGGTCTTTTAATGGCAAAACTACATTAAAAAAGTGGTCTTGTTATGGCAAAGTCTTGCATCAGATGTTTACTGGTTACCAGAATAGTATTCTAAATAGAACACCCCCAATGGTGGGATTTTGACTATGACTTTGGCTATATAGCTTTCTTTGTTTCTGTTTTTACAGCCCAGTTCTTCAGTCATCCAGTATTTCTGTGACCAATACATTTACTTTCCATTTAACTAATTAACAGTCAGTTTTTATTCTTGCAACTAGGAAACCTCAGAATACTATATATTGATACCAGATCTGGGGTAATAAAGGCACCTGGTATCCAGCTGTTGCTCAAGAAAGGCCTTTATTTTCTCTGCCTCATTAAATAAAAATGATTGTAGAAATAGTTTTCATCTGTCAGGGACAATAGTACATATTTCCCATTTTTTTCTTTCAGATTAAGTAAATTCTTAAATCCTGGGCCACAATTTGGACTGTAAGAATTTTAATCATTTCCTCATTTCATAAACCTTCACATTGACCTGTAAATTAAATATATTGATAAAACAGAAAATCAGAAATTAACAGATAACCAATATTCCTTCAAGGGTGAGAGATAGATATCATAACATGCAGAGATTTGTCCCTCAGTGAAACATCTAAGGAAAAGGGAGTCCTGTACATTCTGGGATAACTCCCTCAAAGTGGAGGACAATTTTCTATACCTTGATCTTGCCACAATGGAGGATATTCTTTTATATTTGAAAAGCATCATATGATGTGTTTAGGTATACTGACAAATTAAGCAGGCAACCCAAAAGACTAACAGCAATAGAAGTCTTTACCACTGGCCCAAGTTTCAGACAAGAAGCTTTATTTTGAAAGGACTGTAGGATTTAGATCAGGATTGACATATAAGGGAATAGATTTGAAGGGAAATTAGTTCTCAGTTCAAAATGTCTTCCTGACATTTTACTATGGGTAAATAAGTCAATTAAACAAACTTTGTCTCAACCTCCCCTAAGAAAATGAGGATCACATTATTTTAATTGTATGTAAATTTTTTAAAAAAATACAAGATTGGGTCTCCTGGGTGGCTCAGTCAGTTAAGTGCCTGCCTTTGGCTCAGGTCATGATCCCAGGATCCTGGGATTGAGGCCCACATCTAGCTCCCTGCTCAGTGGGGAGCCTGCTTCTCCCTCCGCCTGCTGCTCCCCTGGCTTGTGCTCTCTCTCTGACAAATAAATAAATTAATTAAATATTTTTTAAAAACTAAAAAAATACAAGATTTCTGCTAAAATATTTAGGGATAAATCAGCATGAACTCAACAACTTTATTTTTTTAAATATTTTATTTATTTATTTATTTGACAGAGAGAGATTGAGTGCACAAGCAGGGAGTGTGAGAGGGAGAGGCAGTCTCCCCACTGCGCAGGGAGCCTGATGTAGGACTTGATCCCAGGACCCTGGGATCATGACCTGAGCTAAAGGCAGACACTTTACCACTGAGCCACCCAGGAGCCCCTCAACAACTTACTTTAAAATAGTAAAGCAAAACCAGAGAGAGAGTGCTAAAGTATATATGACAAAAAATGATATAGGTAAATTATATTAAAATATGCATTGAAAATATCAACTTTCCTCTGGGTTTGAAAATGTTTATAATAGGTGGGCAAAACATAATAAAACAAGCAAATCACAATATTGTTATTTAGATTATTTTGAATAACATAAATTCAAATCATTATGAATTTAAAATCCTCGGCTGTGATATCTGATGGCCTAAACTAAGTATTTCTGAGGCAAATACATTTTAAAATGCAGTTTACTATTTGCATTCATTGTTGGAATTCTGTATTCTCTGTTTTGCTTCAACGGCTCCTTTCATTTGTATAATTCTAATACTTTGATATTTACAGTGTACAAAGCATTTCAACATGTAGTAAATGAGTGTTATAGGAAAAGATAGAATTAAGTGTTGGGACATCTTTAGTACTTTAAACATTGCAGGGAAACAGAAACACAAACAATTGTCATTATACTTTCAGGTCATCTGACCCTTCATAGTACACATGGTGCTTAGAAAGATTGAGTGACAAACTGTAGACATGCTAATTAATTTGAAATTCTTCCTTAGATAATATCAATAGTATTGTTAACTCACTAATTCCTCCTTCCGGGTTAATCATGACTTCATTTTCTTCAGCCGCCCTGAGAAACAAATAAATTACACATGGATTAGTCAGACCTGATTGTGATTAACTAAAAATCTTTTATTTCATTCTAACACAGTCATTCTCCATGAGTTATGTCTAAATAGTCTGAAGCAAGTGAAATAAGTGGATCATTTCCACTTTAACATTTAGTGAAAGAAAAGAGTGTGCTGCTGAATTCAGAAGCTATTTAGTTTAATGGCAAAGTAAAATATATAATTTTATTTATTTTTTAAAGATTTTATTTATTTGAGAGAGAGAGAGCGAGAATGAGTGGGGGAAGGGGCAGAGGGAGAGAGAGAGAGAGAAAGAAAGAGAGAGAAAAAGAAGCAGACTCCCTGCTGAGTAGGAAGCATGATGCAGGGTTTTGTCCCAGGACCAGGAGATCATGACCTGAGCCAAAGGCAAATGCTTAACTGACTGAGCCACCCAGGCACCTCTTTATTTTATTTTTTTAAAGATTTTATTTATTTATTTGAGAAAGAGACAGAGAGAGCACAAGCAGGGAGAGGGTCAGAGGAAGAGAGAGAGGTGCAAGCAGACTCCCTGCTAAGTGGGGAGCCTGAGACGGCTGAAGTCAGATGCTTAACCTACTGAGCCACCCAGGCACCCCAAAATAAGTAATTTTAAAAACCAATGGGCATTAAGAGATAATAGCTATTATACTAAAATCCAAAATATCATACCATAATTTATTCTCATTTCAAAGTTAACAACACATTTTTTATGATTTCTATTAAGGCTGACTTCACTAAATTCAATATATATAATATACATTACGTATATATTTTTCTAAGTTGCAGCATATCTGGCACATTAAGTAGTAGATTTTCTGCTAACTACACAATTTGGTGGACTGTTATGTCTGTGTAATGTAAACACAGGAGTATACAGACAGTAAGTCTTGGAATAGTAGAGAAAAATACAAATACACTGTATTTGTTGGGCAAATATAGTTGATGAAAAGAGTAAATAAGAGAAAATCAAGGAAAAGATTGAAATGAGTAGGTAACCACTTTGATGATTGGCTTAATCTTTGGACTATTCATTTTTCATAACTTGTTGCAGTGCTTGGAAAGTTAATATTTATATTCCTTATGTTTGAGAATATCCCAAGAATATGATTTCTTTCCTTCAACAAACCTTGCCTTCTGTGTTTTTCAAATTTTTTCTGGTTCTGATATTTTCCAAGTTTGTCCTGATAGNAGATTGAAATGAGTAGGTAACCACTTTGATGATTGGCTTAATCTTTGGACTATTCATTTTTCATAACTTGTTTCAGTGCTTGGAAAGTTAATATTTATATTCCTTATGTTTGAGACTATCCCAAGAATATGATTTCTTTCCTTCAACAAACCTTGCCTTCTGTGTTTTTCAAATTTTTTCTGGTACTCTGATATTTTCCAAGTTTGTCCTGATACCCCTGTTTTCATTTAGAAATTTTTCTCCCATATTTTCTGTTTAGGGTCTTCACTATATTTTGAGATAAATTATCTTTATTTTGCAAGCAATTTCACTGATGTTGTGTTTTGGCCAGAATAAGAACAAGTCAAATGAGTGTATGATTATGGGTAGTGAATAGAAAAAACACAAATTCATTAAAACTGCCTCTTTCTTAAGAATTCTAAGTAATTTAACTCTAGACTTATCTATTTGGCCCGTCATTAATGCTTCTAGACTGTGCAATATATGTAGGGTTGAGAATATATTTTCCTCTGTTTCTGGAAGCTATCCAGAGGAAAAAAACATTTAAGGATATAATTTACAAACCTAATAACCTACAGATAAAGTTTGCAAGTTTTTGGCTTTTTTTTTTTTTCCTTTCCCGTCTTTCTTTGTGATTTTATGATTTTCTGCTTTGGTATGTTTCTATTTGTCTATTGTATACCTACTATAGGTTTTTGTTTCGTAGTTACCATGAGGTTTACTTAAAACATCTTAAAACAGTCTATTTAAAACTGATGACATTTTGATCACATACAAAAGCTCTGCATTTTTGCTCTCTCTTCCTACATTTTATGTTTTTAATGGCATAGCGTATACCTTTTTTATTTTATATTGTATATCCATAAACAAATTATTGTACCTATAGTTTTTTCCAATACATTTGTCTCTTAGTCTTTGTACTAGAGTCATAATTGAGTAAATGAGAGTTTATTAAACATATTGTTTCAGAAATTATTAATTTACTCATTAACATATTATTGATAACTTTCACTATTAATGCCTATGGGTCATTATCTTTGGGTCAAATTGTATATATATCACACAGTATAAATGTAATATGTATAATAAATGTATATAAATAATGTGTATAATAAATGTAATATTTTATAATACATTTAAATAGGACAGAATGGTACAGTGAATACTTTTGTACACTTGAATCATTTGCAAAATTTTGTATGCTTTTTGTGTGTACTAAATGCTTAAATTGTTACTGTTGCTTAAAATGTATACACATTTTTAAGGTAAATAGTAAAAAGAATACTGCTCTTCAAAAAGGTTTTTGGCATTACAATTAAATTGAAATCAATGAGAGTTTCTATACCATTATAACTTTACCATAACTAGATTTGATTATTTAAAAAATCTATCAGAGAGAAAAAAGATAGTGGAGGAGTAGTGGACCTTTTTCCAGCTGGTCCCCTGAATTGAGCTGAATATCTACCAGATCATCCTGAACACCCACGAAATCAGCCCAAGACATAGGAAGATACATCTGGATCTCTACAAATGAACATCTCCAGCGCTGAGTATTGAGGTATGAAGTGGGGAGCCATGAAACCGCGCACAGATATCAGAAAATAAACAGAAGGGGGAGGGAGCCGCTGCACTCGGCCACCAGGAAGCAGTAGCCACCTGCACTGGGAAGCGGGCTGGACTCAAGGACCAGCACCCGAGAGAAGGCAGACTGAGATCATGAGCCCGGGAACCCGTGAGACAAGACTGAAAACTGGAGCTCCGGAGCGCACAGTAGAACTAGACTGAAACCGGGAGCTCAGGCATGACCAGACTGAAAACCAGAGTTCCTGAGCGCTCACTGGAACCAGACTGAAACAGGGAGCTCGGGAGCGTACGTGGGAACCAGGGGCAGCTGGCAGTGTTAGAAGCACGAACGACAGAGACATGCCGGCCCTGGGAGCGAGGGCTGGGAGAGCGGCTATGGGGCGCACAAGCCAGGACGCTGCGGGATTTTTAGCAGCACTGACCGAAACAGAGTTAAAGTGGCTAGGAGAGCTCAGTGGAGAGCTGACCACCTTCTCTCTGCTCTGAGACAGTGGCTAGGATTTGGCCACTGCTGCTCTCTCAGAAGAGTCACAGAAAGCCACCAGGGAAAGCCACCAGAGAACAAAAGCCTGGAAAAACCGGTTCACATTGTGCCCATCCCCACCCCCTCTCACAGGGGATGGGGCAACTCTACCCAAAGAGGGTTGCCTGAGTATCAGCATGGCAGGCCCCTCCCCCATAAGGCAAGCTGAAAAATCAAGAAGCCCACATCCCTACGGCCCCTATAAAGCAAGTGCACACGGCCTGGTTCCTGGTCAATAATTTTGGCTCAGTGCATCCCTGCAACCTCTCCTCATCAGAATGACAAGGAGGAGGAATCTTCAGCAAAGAAAGGAGACAGAGACCATGGACTCTGCCACAGAATTGATGGATACGGATCTAACCAAATTGTCAGAAATGGAGTTCAGAGTAACAATGGTAAAGATGATGTGTAGGCTTGAAAAAAATATTGACAAAAATAGTAATGAGAATATAGAATCTCTAAGGGTGGAAAAGAGAGTGAATCTGGTAGAAGTTAAAAATGCTATGAATCAAATGCAGTTTAACTGGATGCTCTGACAGCCAGGGTAAATGAGGCAGAGGAATGAATTAATGATTTGGAAGATCGGATGATAGAAAAGAAGGAAAAAATGGAAACTGGGCTCAAAAAAAATCCAATCTCAAGAATGTAGATTAAGGGAAACTACTGACTGAACGAAACATTCCAATGTCAGAAACATTGGCATCCCTGAGGGAGTGGAGAAGAGAGAGGTCTAGAAGAGATATTTGAACGAACTGTAGCTGAGAATGTTCCTAATCTGGCAAAGAAAACAAGCATTCATGTCCAAGAGGCAGAGAGGACTCCTCCCAAGATCAATGAGAACAGACCTACACTACGTCACATAATAGTGCAATTCACAAACATTAGATCCAAGGACATAATCTTGAAAGCAGCCAGGGGGAAGAGAATCCTCACCTACAGAGGAAGGAACATCAGAATAACGTCAGACCTCTCTAGAGAGACCTGGCAAGCCAGGAAAAGTTGGCAAGGCATATTCAGAGCACTAAAGAGAAGAACATGCAGCCAAGGATCCTTTATCCAGCAAGACTGTCATTCAGAATTGATGGAGAGACAAGGGCCTTCCAAGACCGACAGAAACTGAAAGAATAGGTGACCACCAAGCCAGACCTACAAGAAATATTAAGAGGGATTCTATAAAACTAAAAAGACCCCAAGAGTGATACAGAACAGAAATTTACAATCTATAGAAACAAAGATTTCACAGGCAACATGACTTCATTAAAATCATATCTCTCAATATTCACTCTCAATGTGAAAGGCCTAAATGCTCCGATAAAATGACACAGGGTTGCAGTTTGGATAAAAAGACAGGACCCCTCCATACACTGTTTACAAGAGAGTCATTTTGAACCTAAAGTTACATCCAGACTGAAAGTGAAGGGATGGAGAACCATTTTTCGTGCCAATGGACCTCAAAAGAAAGCTGAGGTAGTAATTCTCATAACAGACAGATTAGATTTTTNTCAATATTCACTCTCAATGTGAAAGGCCTAAATGCTCCGATAAAATGACACAGGGTTGCAGTTTGGATAAAAAGACAGGACCCCTCCATACACTGTTTACAAGAGAGTCATTTTGAACCTAAAGATACATCCAGACTGAAAGTGAAGGGATGGAGAACCATTTTTCGTGCCAATGGACCTCAAAAGAAAGCTGAGGTAGAAATTCTCATATCAGACAGATTAGATTTTAAACTAAAGACTATAGCTAGAGATACAGAAGGACACTATATTATTCTTAAAGGATGTATCCAACAAGTGGATATGACAGTTATAAATATATATGCCCCCAACAGGGAAGCAGCTAAATACACAAGCCAACTCTTAACCAGAATAAAGACACATATAGATAAGAATACATTAATAGTAGGGGACCTCAACACTCCACTGTCACAATAGACAGATCACCTAAACAGCAAATCAACAAAGAAACAAGAGCTTTGAATGACATACTAGACCAGATGGACCTCATAGATACCTAAAAATCACTCCACCCCAGAACAACAGAATACTCATTCTTTTTGAATGCACATGGAACTTTCCCCAGAATAGACCATATACTCGGTCACAAAACAGTTCTCAACCAATACCAAAAGACTGAGATTATTCCCTGCATATTCTCAGACCACAATGCTTTGAAACTGGAACTCAGTCACAAGGAAAAATTGGGAAGAAACTCAAACACTTGGGAACTAAGAACCATCCTACTTAAGAATGGGTAAACCAGGGAATTAAGGAAGAACTTAAGCAATTTATGGAAACCAATGATAATGAAAACACATTGGTCCAAAACCTATGGGACACTGCAAAGGCAGTCCTAAGGGGAAAATACATAGCCATCCAAGCCTCACTAACCTCAAAAAGTTGGAGCTGGAACAGAAGAACACGCCTAACCCACTCACAAGAAGGCAGTTGATCAAGATTAGAGCAGAGATCAGTGAATCAGAAATCAGGAGCACACTAGAGCAGATCAACAGAACTAGAAGCTGGTTCTTTGAAATAATTAGTAAGATCAATAAGC
Source organism: Ailuropoda melanoleuca (assembly GCF_002007445.2). NCBI lineage: Eukaryota > Metazoa > Chordata > Mammalia > Carnivora > Ursidae > Ailuropoda > Ailuropoda melanoleuca. The sequence continues at coordinate 46,078,047 of NC_048227.1, forward strand.
CACTGGCCAGACTTATTGAAAAGAATAGAGAAAGGACCCAAATTAATAAAATTATGAATGAAAGGAGAGAGAACATGACCAACACCAAAGAAATAGGAAGGATCATTAGAAACCATTATCAACAACTATATGCCAATAAATTAAACAACCTGGAAGAAATGGATGCCTTTCTGGAAACCTATAAACTACCAAGAATGAAACAGGAAGAAATTGGTTATTTAAACAGACTGATTAATTATGAAGATATTGAAGCAGTGATCAAAACCTCCCCAAAAACAAGAGTCCAGGGCCTGACGGATTCCCCGGCAAATTCTACCAAACATTCAAAGAAGAAATATTACCTGTTCTCCTAAAGCTGTTTCAAACAATAGAAACAGAAGGAAAACTTACAAACTCATTCTATGAGGCCAGTATTACCTTGATCCAAAACCAGGCAAATACCCCATCAAAAAGGAGAATTACAGACCGATATCTCTTATGAATATGGATGCCAAAATGCTCAACAAGATCCTAGCTAATAGGATCCAATAGTGCATTAGAAGGATTATCCATCATGACCAAGTGGGATTCATCCCTAGTATGCAAGGGTGGTTCAACATTTGCAAATTGATCAGTAAGATAGATAACATCAACAAGAAAAGAGTCAAGAATCATGTGATCCTCTCAATTGACGCAACAGCATCGTTTCCTGATTAAAACCCTTCAGAGTGTAGGGATAGAGGGTATATTCCTCAATTTCATAAAAACCGTCTATGGAAATCATACAGCGAATATCATTCTCAATGGGAAAAAGCTGAAAGCCTTTCCCTTAAGAGCAGGAACACGACAAGGATGCCCACTCTCGCCATTATTATCCAACATAGTACTAAAAGTCCTTGCAACAGCAATCAGACAACAAAAAGGGATAAAAGGTATCCAAATTGGCAAAGAAGAATTCAAACTCTCTCTCTTCGCAATTGACATGATACTCCATATGGAAAACCCAAGACTCCAACACCAAATTACTAGAAGTTATAGAGCAATTCAGTAATGTGGCACGATACAAAATCAATGCTCAGAAATCAGTTGCATTTCTATACATGAACAATGAGACTGAAGAAAGAGAAATTAGGGAACCGATTCCATTTACAATAGCACCAAAAATCATATGTTACCTCGGAATTAACTTAAATGGAGACATAAAGGATCTATATTCTAGAAACTACAGATCACTCTTGAAAGACATTGAAGAAGACACAAAAAGATGGAAAAATATTCCATGCTCATGGATTGGAAGAATTAACATAGTTAAAATGTCTGTGCTACCCAGAGCAATCTACACTTTCAATGCCATCCCGATTAAAATATCAATGACATTTTCAAAGAACTGGAATGAACAGCCCTTAAATTTGTGTGGAACCAGAAAAGGCCCCGAATCGCCAAGGAAATGTTGAAAAGGAAAAACAAAGCTGGGGGCATCACGTTGCCTGATTTCAGGCTATACTACAAAGCCATGATCACAAAGACAGCATGGTACTGGAACAAAAACAGACACATAGACCAATGGAACAGAACACAGACTCCATAAATGGACCCTCAACTCTATGGGCAACTAATCTTTGGCAAAGCAGGAAAAAACATCCAGTGGAAAAAAGACAGTCTCTTCAATAAATGGTGCTGGGAAAATGGGACAGCTATATGCAAAAGAATGAAACTTGACCACTCTCTCATACCATACACAAAGATAAACTCCAAATGGTTGAAAGACCTCGATGTGATACAGGAATCCATCAAAATCCTAGAGGAGAACATAGCCAGTAACCTCATCGACATCAGCCACAGCAACTTCTTTCATGACACATCTCCAAAGGCAAGGGAAACAAAAGCAAAAATGAACTTTTGGAACTTCCTCAAGATAAAAAAAGCATCTACACATCAAAGGAAACAGTCACCAAAACAGAGAGGCAACCCACGGAATGGGAGAAGATATTTGCAAATGACACTACAGATAAAAGGCTGGTATCCAAGATCTTCAAAGAAGTTCTCAAATTCAATACACAGGAAACAAATAATCAAATCAAAAAATGGGCAGAAGATATGAACAGACACTTTTCCACCAAGACATACGAATGGCTAACAGACACATGAAAAAATGTTCAACATCATTAGCCATCAGGGAAATTCAAATCAAAACCACCTTGAGATACCACCTTACTCCAGTTAGAATGGCAAAAATTGACAAGGCAAAAAACAGCAAATGTTGGAGAGGATGTGGAGAAAGGGGAAAACTCTTACACTGTTGGGGGGAATGCAAGTTGGTATAGCCACTTTGGAAAACAGTGTGGAGGTCCCTCAAAACGTTAAAAATAGAGCTACCCTATGACCCAGCAATTGCACTACTGGGTATTCACCCCAAAGATACAGACGTAGTGAAGAGAAGGGCCATATGCACCCCAGTGATCATAGCAGCATTGTCCACAATAGCTAAATTGTGGAAGAAGCCAAGATTCCCTTCAACAGATGACTGGATTAAGAAGATGTGGTCCATATATACAATGGAATAATACTCAGCCATCAGAAAGAATGATTACCCAACATTTGCAGTAACATGGTTGGGACTGGAAGAGATTATGCTATGTGTAATAAGTCAAGCAGAGAAAGACAATTTTCNCAGAAAGAATGATTACCCAACATTTGCAGTAACATGGTTGGGACTGGAAGAGATTATGCTAAGTGTAATAAGTCAAGCAGAGAAAGACAATTTTTATATGGTTTCACTCATTTATGGAACATAAGAAATGGCAGGGAGATCCGTAGGAGAAGGAAGGGAAGGATGAGGGGGGGTAAACAGAAGGGGGAATGAACCATGAGAGACTGTGGACTCTGGGAAACAAACTGAGGGCTTCAAAGGGGAAGGGGGTGGGGTATTGAGGTAGGTCGGTGATGGGTATTACCGAGGGCACATATTGCATGGAACAGTGGGTGTTATATTCAAGCAATGAATCATGGAACACTAAGTAAATAAATAATAAATAAACAAACAAATAAATAAATAAAACTATTATTAATAATAGTTAAAACGTGAATTTACTTATTAGTATACAGGGCATCTCTTTCTGTTGTTGAATATCATTTTAAAAGTATGGTTTTCAGCTTTTATTTTATGTATATAACCCTATCACTCACAAATGTTTATTTGTATGTAGTGGATATATTTACTTTGCTTTATGATCTGTTTGTGTGTGTTTGTGTATGTATTTGTGAGTGTATATGCAGGTTTGTGATCTGTTATGTATAAGGTCCTCACCCCATAGTTTTATTTTCTATATTTTAATGTGTAATCTATTTGGAATTATTCTTAATATAAGTAGGAGTATGGGGATATAACTTTATTATTAAAAAATACCAAATTTCTAAAAGTACATTTTATGAGCTTTTATACACCATACTGTAACATGCCAAATATTTCATATACTAATCAAATATAGTAGCATTTATATATTGACTTTACTAAATTTATATTAAGTTTTATACAAATGACAATATCTAAAAAATATATGTAACTTTATAATTTTTATTACAGAAAACTGTCATCCTTTTCTTCCCTTTTATTCTTCATTTCCCTCTTTCCTTCCCTTCCTTCCTTCCATTTTTTCTTTCTTTATCCCTTTTTGTTGTTGTCAGTTATCAAAACTAGTCTCTTATAGTTTTTCTTCCAAATGGCCTTTTAAATTATTCTGCCAAATTCTTAAAATCTTGAACTTTCCTCATTCTTTGTCCAATGAACTTAATATACAGGTAGATTCCAATTTCTTCCCATTCCATTTACATGAAAAATATTGTTCTAGTTTCTCAAGTTGAACCAATCTGATAATTGAATTCAGAAATGAGAAACATATTGGGATTGAGATTGGCATCTTTTTCCTCCCTACTCTTAAGAAAAAAAAAATTCAAGTAGAAAAATACAGTGTCATAACAGAAATCACAGAAGTCATAATCTAAAGTTTAAATGGTCTAGACTGGGTAAATCCTTATGAATTAAGAATATTCACAATGCACTCAATACTGTCTCCAAGTGGACTCCCATATGTGTTAACCTGTAAGATATTCAAAAGGGAGTGCTCTTGGATCAACACTGTTCATGGGAAAGAAGCAAGCAGTACTGGGAATGGGGAGAAGTTGAGCCATCATGCATCCTAATGAAGACGACCTGTAAAACAGTGGGAGCTTTGGAATTGGTGTGGATCTACAGATTTGCTCCAAGTTGGGAAGAGGGGACCACATCATTATAGCATTTCATTTATCAAGTATTGAATAAGGGATGCCTCTGCAATTATATATGACCTTGACTAAGTCAGTTTTCTTCAACCAAAGCAAAGATAAAATAGGCTACAGCTGAGGAATATTTTCTGGCAATAATTCTAGAAATTAGGATGATAAATTCTTTAATCTTAAGGGTATATGTAGATGTAATAACACAGTGTCCACCTCAAATATTGTTGAAATTGGCCATTTTTGACTGTGGGAAACACAGAAATACTGTATCTGGATGAACTGAATAATTAGTTTGCATGACAAATGTAAAAATTAATTATCTAATTTTAGTGTACTATGCAATCACATTTTAATATCATGCATTGCCTATTAAGCCTGAAGAAATATATTATTTGTATATTAAAACAAAAAGAGTTTGTGTTCTGCAATGTATTTTGACATGTGCATGCATCTATCACAAATAGAGAAGAAAGTCAAAAAGCTTGTGGGAGCAAAAATAAGCACTAATATTTTTACTGGGGAAGCTTATTGTATCTCTGTCATGCACAGCATGAAGTTTCATTACCTCTTAAAGTAAACATTTTCAAAAGAACAATGAGAATTTTTTTTCCAGAAGAGAAGTAGGCAGTAGTGGAGCTAGCATTTGTTGAACACTTACTATATGCCAGGTTATCTACTGGGTGCCATGGTTCTGTATTTTATAGAACAGGGGTTGGCAATTTTTTTCATGTAAATGGTAAGATAAAGATATCTTAGGCTTTGACTAATAAAGTCTCTATTTAAACATTCAGCTCTGCATTTATAGGTGCCAAAGCTTTGTAAGCAAAGTAAATGGGTATAGCTGCTTTCTTTTTTAATTAATTAATTTATTTATTTTAGAGAGGGAGTGTGTGGGTGCATGCAAGTTGGGGGAGGAGCAGAGGGAAAGACTCTTGTAGCCTACCTCCCACTGAGTGCAGAGCCTCAGTCAGGGTTCCATGTGGGGCTTGATCTCATGACTCATGAGCCCTTGGCCTGAGCTGAAACCAAGAATCAGATGCTTAACTGACTGAGCCACCCAGATGACCCAAGCTGTGTTTCAATAAAACTTTTTTTTCCCCCTGAGCTAGATTTGTTTCAATGGCTGTGGTTTGCTAGCCCATGTTGGAGAACACATATGGATGAAAGTGACTATGATTTCATAAAGATAAAGGGGAAACTGCCTGCTTCAAGGAATAGGAGATTGATGGGTGAATACATTCTTATCAAATGCTGTGAAAAAAAAATGATGTGAAGAATAAAATTATTAAAGTATACTATTTTTGAGGATCTAGAAGAGATGTTATCCTTGTCTTGAAACCCATATCCAATCTCTTTATATATACTATGCTTTAATCACAGCATTCCCTAAACACAATGAACACTTTCATTATTGAAATCATATTGTTTCTTCTTTACTTCTGGCTTAAATACTGCCCCCCTTTGCTATGCTTTAAATGCCATACACATATTATCCAAACAAGAATTTGCTAATCACTGAAACTCAACCTAAATATTACTATCTCACTATAATTTCCCTTGAGTACATTCTGAACATATCCTGGTGTATGTTTCTAGAGAAATTCAAAGCAAAAAATAATAAGAGATAAAATTAGCTTTAAAATTTGAGCTGCATAATTGATAATACAGTTTCTTAATTCAAAAAAAAGAAAAAATGTGAATATAACAATCTGAAAGTTATGTCTTCTAACATACATTCACTAATAAACGCACGGCAGTCTTAGTTTATTTTTTTCCAAACATAGTGAAAACTGAGACAAATATTTGCTTGAAACTAAAACACAATTTCTTTCCTCTATGCCAATATATCTCAAGTAGTACTTGCCAATTTTATTGCATTTATTTTTTTGCACTTCTCTCTCTAACCCTGGGCAGAAGTTTCCTTGAAGGCATATTTCTGTGTTACTAACATTTTACACAGTTCCTGAAACATATTGTCTAAAAAAGGTTTATTGAAAAAATAAGTTGAAAAAATAAATTGAAAAAAAGTTGTCAGATATGCTTATATCCATTATCTGTCTTTCTTTCCTAATATATAAATGTTTATCTATTCATGTGAATCATTGTACACATATGAGAAACGAGGCAATGAAAAATTTACTCCCCAGTTCAAGAGGAATGCTAGATATTTATCAAAGCAGCCTGCAGAAAAAACACATCCTTGAAGGTATAGACAATTAAACTACACTAGACTGAGGGAAGCATTCTTCGTATTTTTTTTATGTTTATTGTTCTTTGATTATTTTGTTCTTGAAGCCATATATTATATTTCCAATAATAATGCACGTGGGGACATTAGGAAATTGATAGACTGCAGAATGCCATCACTAACACTATTTTACCCATGAATTTTACCGTTTTAACCCCAGAGCACACTGTGTGTGTATATGTATATATAGAATGCGTCAGAACCATAGATCATGATTCAGTAGAGTTTTGTTTATTTTATTAATACTCTTCACAGCTATTTTTGTTGCCATATTTCTCTTGCTTGGTTTTCCTTAAGAGATTTTCGGGACACTTCCTTGCTTTGATTAATTTTATTTGAAAATTGTATGAGGCTTGAAATGTTCTTTATGCCTATTTCAAATATGACATCTGTTAATATTTTAGTTTATTCAAAATGCTATTCAGTTGGATAAAATATATTGTTCATAATGTCTTTATCACTGAGCTATTATATTTTAAAGACTAAATCATCCTGTTTTTACAGATTTTTCAGTATTTTGTTCTTATGGCTGCAGAAACTTTAAGTAATTTATTCTCATGAAGTACTTTATATTATAATCAAAATATTTTCATATTACTGTAATCCAATTCTGATTGCTAACTATCAGGAGTTAGACAAAACTTCCCAGGTTAAGGGCACAAGACTGCCCTAAAATTGGACACCTGCTGCCAATTTGGAAGTTTCCCGGCCACACAAATTTCTGACCAAGTGGCTACAAATTTGGTGTTCTAACTACCCCTTTCAGTGTTGATAATTCACCAGAACAACTCACAGAACTTAGGAAAGTACTATATCTATGATTATGGTTTTGTTGCAAAGCTAAAAATCAGGACAAGCCAAAAGACCCACAGGGCAAGGTCTGAGAGGATCCCAAATGAGAACTTACCATGTCCGTTCTTTTTGGAGTCAGGAGGAGTCACCTTTTTGGCATATTAATGTGTATAACTAATCAGGAAGTATACCCAAGCTTTGAGTGTCCACAGTTTTTACTAGGTTTTATTATGTAGCATAATTCATTGAATCATGTGATTGAACTCTGATCGAACTGAAACGCCAGCCCTCATTTCTTCCCACAGGATTGGTCTGATGTTTTGTGACACAAAACCCCATCCCTCTAATCATATATGGTTGACCTTTCTGGTATGACTAGCCCCAAACCAAAAGCAGTTGAAGTGTCCACCTGAGTCACCTCATTAGCATAAACTCAGGTGTGGTCTTGGAGGACCAGCAGGAATAACAAACACATGCCCCCAAAATGGGGCAATGCCGAGGCTTTAGAAGTTCCATCTCAGGGCACCTGGGTGGCACAGTGGTTAAGTGTCTGCCTTCGGCTCAGGGCGTGATCCCAGCGTTATGAGATCGAGCCCCACATCAGGCTCCTCCGCTATGATCCTGCTTCTTCCTCTCCCACTCCCCGCTTGTGTTCCCTCTCCCACTGGCTGTCTCTATCTCTGTCGAATAAATAAATAAAATCTTAAAAAAAAAAAAAAGAAGTTCCATCTCAGTAAGTGGGGACAAAGACCGGCCAAATTCTTTATTACACAGGAATTACATTAAGATTTTGCTTTGATATATTAAAAAAAAAAACCTTTGAAATAGATGTTATACTGAGAACAAGTCAACAGATCTTAACTATAATCTCAATTTCAATCAGACTAAATGAAAGTTCAACGGGTGTTTTAGAATAGCCTATTATAGCTATCACATTAATGGGTAGTCAACACAGTAATTCATAAGAATGTCAATAACTTCTAACATTGGAAATATTCATATGTGTGTGGTCTAATTGAGCCTGGTCAAAAGATTAAATCTATCTGAATCACTATGGCCCATTTTTATAACCCTCTGGCCATGAGAAAACCACAAATACCAATCTCATTATTCATAGAACCATTTTTGGAAGAAGAGAAACAGTTATATTTATGCCCTGTCAAGTCCTAAAATTTAAACATCCAAATGTTATTTAAAAATTTTTAAAGCACCTCCTTGTCCCCAAATTTGTAAACATTATTTAAACAAAAACAAATCATTAAAGCTCAAACATGATTTTTTCATCTAATATTGGGCCAAGGAAGAAATTGGTTTATATAAAAACAATAAAAAATTTATTCCATATTAACTATAATTAAATTTTTGAACAAGAAAATGTGTAAATTTTTGCTAAATATTTTTTGGGGTGCAGTAGTGAAATAACTAGACTGTGAAAATAGTTGACTAGGGTATTAGACAATTACCTTTTCTTTGAAAAGCATGGTCATTTGAAAATTATTCGCTATCTCTAGAAATTAGCTAAAACGGGGAAGGACAGTCCCTCTAGGGTCAGCAAAGCCCCAAATATCAAAACATGATACTACAGAAAATAAAAGACACAGTTGATACAATACCCAATTCCAGCCTTCTCTAGCTTCATAATAACCAAAAAGTAGAAATAACTCAAATGTTCATCACTTGAAGAGTACATAAACAAAATGATGTATATCCATACAATGAAATATTATTCAGCAATAAAAATAATGAAGTAGTGATCCATGCTACAACATGGATGAAAATTGACAACAGTTTTTAAACATTTTATTTATTTATTTATTTATTTATTTATTTATTTATAAGAGAGAGAGGGAGGGAGAGCACAAGCGTGGGTGGGGGGAGGGAGAGAGACAAGTAGGCTCCTCGCCCATCATGGAGCCTGAGACTGGGCTCCATCTCACAACCCTGAGATCACGACCTGAGCTGAATCCAACCAGCCACCCAGGGCCCCCTGGACCTTGAAAACATTTTAAGTGAAAGAAGCCAGGCATATAAAATTAGATGGTGGTGATGGTTATACATGTGAGTAAACTGAAATCCACTTTAAGTTGATGTAACTACAGTAAGCGAAGTATATTTCAATAAAATTTTAAAATATAACACACAGTGAATTAATACCACAAAAAGAACAAAATATCACTAACTATCCTATATTTCAGTAATAACCACTTAGAAATGGGTAGTGTAAATTGTGTTGCATTCACAGTAGCTTTAAAAAATATAAAATGCCTTGAGATATTAGTACTGTGATGAGAAATACTATGTAAAGAAAATTATGAAACTAATTGAAAGCCATAAAAGGAGTTATTTTAAAAAGGTAGAGAAAGACCATTTTCATAGACATAAGCAGTCAATATTATTTAAAAAATTCTTAAAATGTATAAATATAAATCTATCAAAATAGAGTATTGATGGGTTTGAGAATTTTTGGGCTTTACATTTCTTCTGAATATCGCATGGATTTATATAAATTTCATTCTAGAAAGATCTTTTAAAAATGTAAATAGTTCTGGATTCATAATAGATAGACTAATGGAGCAGAATATATTTAACAGATTCTTATACTTAAATTGTTTATTATAATAATAAAGTGATTATTATATTAATGGGAAAATAGAATTATTGAATAAACTCTCAGGAAAACTTGCTAACGATTTGGAAAATAATATGGCTATATTAATATTTTATACATTTCTATGTGAATTAAAAAATTTTTACTTAAATTCAATTACCCAACATAGAGTACATCATTAGTCTCAGATGTAGTGTTCAACAATTTATCAGTTGCTTATAACACCCAGTGTGTGAATTAAAACTTTAAATGAAACACAGCAAGGTTTAGAAGTCCTTGAAGATACATAGGTCACTATTTTAATATATGAATATGGAAAAACAATATTTTTAATATCAAATGACACTATGAATAAAATATATTTTATTATTTTCATATATATGAATATAATTCATAAGAATATAGTATAATATAATGCACAGGTTTTTATATATGTATATGCATTAATATATGATTACTTATATACATATATATTTTAATATATATATAGCCATTTAGTTAAAAAAGAAGACTACGGAATGGCATTTTAAGCAATTACTAAGTCTCTGTTATTCATTTTTCTTATCTGGAAATCATTATAAAAATAACATTTGCCTCTTGAAATGTTTGTCATAATTAAATGAAATCATACATGTAATTCAAGTTAACAGAATTTGAGATATAGTAAAATCTCAATAAACATTACCTATTAACCAATATTATAAACATTTACACATTCAGAAATATATTAAGTAATAAAAAAGACCTCATTCAAATTTCAGCCCTTCGTCATAGGTAACTGATATTGACAGTTGTATGTACACTTAAGTACTTTTTATATTTGCTTTCACACGTGTATATTTTAAGATCTTTGCTTACTAGTTACTTTTTATAAATATATATATGTATATACATATATATAATTTATATCATCCTGTGACTTGTATTGCTCTCACCTCTAACAATACAAATCATTATATCATTGGCCTTACAGTACCAATTTCTCCCATTCTTTTAGCAGAATCCTTATTTCTGAGCCATCACGTTAGTCCAAATGGATTGGGTGTGTCCACTCCAATCCTAGCCCCAGGCATAGTCAATTGACTCAAGGCTGAGTAAATAAGTTATGGAACCTTCCTGGACACAGCATCTCATTTAAGCATGGGCAAATGATCTGATTTGTACAGTGTAACACAAACCAAAGAATTTTCTTTTATTGGTAGTGAAAAGATAGATATTTCTGCTGGATTGAAAACAGCCAGAAGTTAATGGCAACTATGTTGCCGCTAATTAGAGAAAGTCAACCTAGAACCAACACAAATAATAAGCTATTCAAAACATAGAAAATGACACTGTGACTTGAATATGTTGCTGGACCCCCTGGATCTTTTTTTGACTAAAACCAGGACTGTTTCTGGATATTTGCATTGCATGTGGAGTATATTCTTTAAACTTACATCAAATAAAAGCAAATTCCTTTTCAAATGCTTTTTTGCCAACACTGAATGTAACCAATATTTTTTTTAATTTTCCATAATATGATGAATAATGACATATTAGTAAAGGTTAGCACAGTCTACTGTGTGTGTGTGTGTGTATGTGTACATAGATAGATATAGATAGATGATAGATGATAGATAGATGATAGATAGATAGATAGATAGATAGATAGATAGATGATAGATATAGAGATATAGATAGAGATATATCTCAACCATTTGTGTTTTTGATGTGCAATTGAGCTGGCAATAATCTTACCATTTTTAGAAAAATGCTTTGTATTACTTGTTTTTTCAAAGACTTTTAAGATCTTATATTACAGTTACTCATCATTTCTTATACATACTGCTAAAAATGTCCCTCTCTATCACATTTTCTTTGTTCATGTTATCTTGTGTTATATAAGTGAATGTTTTGTTTAGTATCAGTCTTTATGGCTTCTGATTTTTGTTTACTGTCAGTCTTATGGCTTCTGATCATGTCTAATTTAGGAATTCAGGAAAGCCATCCCAAGCATAACACCAAAACAATTATCATTAAAGAATTGGATGATAATTTAATGATGTAAAAGTTAAACAACTTCTGAACAGAATAAAAAATTAATTGGCATGAAAGGACAGAAAACAAAAATGAAACAAAACAAAAACAGAAAAATAAAAAAAAATATTTGAAATATAAGTGGTAAAAAGAGGATTCATGTCTATCATATACAAAATTCTTATAAAACATTGAGAAAAATAATGAAAGATGACAGATTTTTAATATATATATATGAAAACTTCCATTGTTGAGGTGATTAAGAAACAGGTAATCTAACAGACTGAAAGAGAGAATGTGGCATAAAATTTTTGGAAGTCACTGGTTAATATACATAAAATTATGTAAAATATGCCTAATCATTGACAATTCTAGTTCTAGGAATTCATCCCAAAGGAAGAGTTTAATAACTATATGACATGTTCATACAATATATTAATTGCAACATTGTTTATAGAAGCAGAAAATTTTAATGTAACCAAAATGGATTAAATATATTTATATCCATAAAATAGAGAAATGCCATAAAGCATTTTTATTTGATATGTAAAAATAGAAGAGGCAAATTTCACTGCAAAAAGGACTATATAATATATATTAATCCTATTTTAAATGTATAGATTTAAAATTGATTTCTGTACAAAACACATACCTATGAAAATTAAAGATAATTACAAAAGTTAGTAGATACACTTTGAATACTGACAGCAGTTTTCCCTGGATGGTGGTATGAAGAGAGATTTTTATTTTTATCTTTATGTAGTTTGGAGATTTTTTTAACAATGTAAATTGTTACTTTTGTAGTAAAGAGTTAAAAAACCATTCCCATTTTCATGATAAAAGACATTATGAAAGAGAGGCTATGACTAATTCTGGGAAAAGAAGAACAGGAGAAAGTTCTGAAGCAATAATCATCAGTTGAGAGTTTTAAAATAATTAAAGAATAATCTTTCTTCACTTCACTGGATTATTACTTCCCTTTCATTCCATTTTCCCCTTTTCAGTATATCTTGGTATATTAATCACTTTGTTTTTTCTGTGATTGCCACCAACATCTATTCTTCTTTGTTTGTTTGTTTTCCAGTACACTATGCTGTTCCTCAGCATTTACTATCTGTTCCTGCTTGCTACTCAATGCTAATTTGCATTTCAAGTTGTTACTAAAATCATCCTTTGTCATTTCTTTTGTTGTTAATGCCGTTACATGATTTTGTCTTTCTTTTTTTCTCATTATTTCTTCTCATTTTAATTCAAAACTATCTTTAGTTAGCCAGGAAATCTGGAAAAGTGTCCAAATGTGTTCATTTTGTTAGAACTCAAAAGTATGGTTTTGCAGGTGGATGCTTCCGTGGGTCTATATGTCCAGGCATAAGTGGCTAATTCTGACAACTTTTGTTTATTTTTAATTTAAAATTCAGTACTGAGTTATTGAAATGTCAACCATCTGAAGCAGTTATGCTTGTGTTATCTACTTCCCTTTAGAGCACAAAAGATTCTCTGAACTTTTAACCTTGTCATTCAGAAAAGGTCGTAATAAAGTAATTTAAACAAAGGTGTACAAAATTAAAATATCAAAGAGAAACAAAGCATGCATGAATTATACTTTCTTTCACACAGTAATAAGATTACATCAATCTAAAAATGTGTGGAGCTGAGCTCTAAAACTTGAAAATATCAAATGATGGTAGTGTTCACTGTTTTATCTGTTTAGCTCAGGATGCACAAATATACCATAGGATGACATCAAATTACAGATATAAGTATCTCCACATTCCAATAAGTAGTCAACGATACAAATATCCTGGAGTACTCTGGAGGTCTGAGTGCAAGAACGACAAGCTGGGCAATCATTCCTATTACCACTTATAGTAATGGAAGTCATTGCACTGGGACTCATGTCTACAATCACTTTACAGAATACCACCTCATAGGCTTGCTCATTTCTTTCTTTTCTTTTTCTTTCTTTCTTTCTTTCTTTCTTTCTTTCTTTCTTTCTTTCTTTCTTTTTCTTTCCTTTTTTCTTTCTCTTTCTTTCTATTATTAGGTTCGATTAGCCAGTATATAGGACATCATAAGTTTTTGATGTAGTGTTCAATGGTTCATTAGTTGCATAAGCTCTTTCTTATGCTAAGTTGGCCTTTTCCTGACTGCTGAACTGCTATGGGAAAGTACTAGATTTAGGGTCACCTTCCACTCCCAGTCACTTCTACTTTTGATTCTGATACATGTTTCACTATCCCTTATCATCAAAAGCCCTAAATTTGCATTTTAGAAATCATGTATAATGGTCATATGACCAGAAGAGTTAATGATCATAGAATGAAGCCCAGGGTTTAGCATCACAAATATATTTAGCATGCATTTGAAAATATCCTGTTCCATTTCCTTGGAAGAGAGGATAAATATGTTCATTCCTTTATGATCCATTTTTCTCCTTCTAGAATAGCTTGGACAGCTTCTTCATAGTGTATCAACAAATAAGCAATGAAAGAACAATCAAACAAAACTTACAGTTTGAGAATTCAACATATGCGATGGTTAATCAGCAAATGCAAAATAAGACATGTGAATTTCCAGAGGAATAATCCAGGATAATATAAAAATAGCTATAGGCTGAAACAGATGATATATTTTATGTGCAGATTGCCCCAACTGTTCATTCTGTGTTTGTTTTGTTTTCATAAATCCAAAATCATTAAAACTTAGCCACATATAGAACCAGGGTACAGTCACTGACAGTGACTTTAAATGATTAATAAAAATTTAGTAATGGGGTTGGTATAGTAATTTTATAGTGTGCTTCTAATTCTTATCATGTTGTATTTTATTGCAAAAATCACAGGTAAGAATGAAACAATTCAACAGAAATAAGAAACAAAAACAATCCATACAGTACTTGTAAAATAATGAAGCAAATCTTTCTTATGTTGAAAAAGGTAATAAAATATCTAGAACAATTATGCTTCCAATTTCTCCCATCGTGATAAAAAGAAGTAAAAGTTTTCAATAATAATTACCATAGTATTCTATTTAAAAGAAATCAAAGAAGCAATAATATTTTTACATCTGTTTGCCAACTTAGGTACTGCTAAGGAGGTATTGTACATAATATAAATAGATGAATATATGCTATAATGAAATAAATTTTGGAAATTCTGATTTAAGCAAAGGTAAACCCACAAAAATGTTGCAGGGATTCTTAGATGCTTAAAATCCTTATTGGTACTGAATTATCCAAGGCAATGCTTTATATTTCTGTAATTTACTTGATCAGAAACCCTTCCACCATTCATTGGAAAACAAAACGAAACAAAAACACTTTTACAGTTCATGAAATACAAGAATATTAGCCTAACAAATTTTATTTTGTATGCTGTATATTCTTAAAAAGTTATTCTACATTCTGGGGCACCTGGGTGGCTCAGTCATTAAACGTCTGCCTTTGGCTCAGGTCATGATCGCAGGGTCCTGGGATCAAGCCCCGCATTGGGCTCCCTGCTAAGCGGGAAGCCTGCTTCTCCCTCTCCCACTCCCTCTGCTGGTGTTCTCTCTCTTGCTGTGTCTCTCTCTGTCCAATAAATAAATAAAATCTTAAAAAAAAAAAGCTATTCTACATTCTAAGTGATTTAAGGATTATCTTTGATAAAGTTTATCTGTACTCTTTTTCCAAGACATACAGTAATAAAAACTAATTAAACTTGATTTTACATAGTTGTCATTTATCTCACTTTACAAAATAGAACAATGAAATTTTTAGGGTATAATAAAATAGCTATAAAAGTCATATCTTTTTTTCTTTTTTTTTGTATTTTGCTATATTAATTACTAACCTTTATTCTATTAAGAAAATACTTCCATATCATAGGTAAGAAAACTGGAAAAGAAAAATTTAAACTTTTAAAGATCTAAAATCTGATTCCAAAGATGAGAGCTAGGCATTAGCCCCTGGATCAATTTATTAATATCTATTTTACAACAGCAAGGTCAAGTGTGTTCTTCATTAGGCTTTGTATTGATAAAGTTTGCCTTAAAACTTTAGTAATTTTAAACAAGCTGCAAACAAATTAAAATCAATTCTGTAAAATTTGTCAAGCTTGAGTCTTTATTAGAATTACTAATTATCTGTATCATTTGATTGAGAAGACATATGATTCTGTGCACAGCAAGGGGTATGTAAAATCATTAACTGTCTCTCTCTCTAGATATAACAAGTGATGTATAGACCTAAACTCAGCAGGGACCATCTTTATAAGCATGCCCCGAGGGAAAGTAGAACAAGCTTGAATGGAATACTGTTAAATGAGCCTAATATGACCCTCCTTTCTCTCCTCCTCCATGTACTTATTCTCTGTAGCCTTGGTATTTGAAATGCTAGCATCAACTTCCATTTCTTCATGCAAAACATAATATGGTACATTATTATTTTTTAAATAAATCTAATAAAAGCAAACATTTAACAATGAAGAGTGTCAATGATGCAACTCAGTTGCCTTTTGAATTTTATAAAGAGCTCTGGTGTTGTGAAAAGTCAGTTTGCAGCACACACTATGATTTTAGCAAGACTATAGGTTTGGGCTACCCTGGAGAGCAACATGATATTTGCTCAGTGCCTTCTCTCATAACATGCTCTATGTCAATTTTCTGAAATAAGAAGGAAGTTAAATTGGCCCTCACCCCTGGGATCTCTGCTTCTTCATATGAGAAGTTGCCTGGACTATTCAGTGTAAGTCCTTTACCCTAAGTAATTAATGCTCTTTCCTGCTCAAACAAATCCTGTTCTCACTGTATAGCTCTACTGATCCTCACAAGAGAGGTTTGGTTGGAAAAAATTGAAAAAAAGAGGAAAAGAAAGGGGGGGAAATGAAAGGAAAGGAAAGAAAAAAAAGAAAAAGAAAGGATCTTTCAAATCTGAAATAACTAGGTAGTTTTTTTAGCTGTGTTGATAGATCTATAGGGAAAGAAAAAAAGAAAGAGAGAAAAAGAGAGAAAGAAAGAAAAAGTTCACAACTTGGGGCCATTTGTTCTTTTACATAGGTGGATAAGGAGTGCCTATAATAATTTTTGAGATAAAGGAATTAAACAAGAGTCTAGGAAAAAAGAATTTCAAACCTAAGTTGTGGAGCAAGAAGTCCATCATGGCTAAAGCAGAAAAATAGGGTGTTGCATAAGGGAAGAGTTAGGTAGGCTGGATTTCGTAGCACCTTTTAGGCCACATTAAGATGCTGGGTTCTAAGTATTAGTTTAAATAAGATGGAATATAATCATAGAGCATGCAGTGGACAAGTGACTTAATCTGATGTATTTGGATATAATTGCTTTCAATTACCTAGTGACTTGTAGGTTAAAGATGGAAGTGGAAACATCAGTTGCTTTTGCAATTATTCTGGTAATATATAGCAGTTCATATTTGGATGATAGTAGTGCTCTTTAGTGGTTTATTTGTGATGTATAATGAATAAACTCATGATAGCTTTTTCAGGTAGATTAGATGTGGTGTATGAGAGAACGATGGTAGATGATATGACTTTGGGTTTTTATCCTAAGCAAGTGGAAGAATGATATTGTTACTTACTAATATGGGCAAAAGTCTGGAGGATTAGGTATGATTAAGGAAAACAAATGTCTGTTCTCAAACATGTTAAATTTGAAATGCCCTTATGGACATCCAAGGGGATAATTGAGTTAGGAAGTTGGCTATATAAATCAGATGTTTAGGCAAGCCATCAGTTCAGAGAGTTTAAAGATATAAATTATGGGGTCATCAGCATAAAGATGGTATATAATGGCAAGGAACTTGATGGGATCCTCTAAGGAAATAGAGTACAAAGAGAAGAAATGATGTCAGAGATTGAGACTTGGGTTATGCTGACCACAGTGATCATGAAATAAGAAAGCAGCAAAATTGAGGAGCTGGAGCAGGAGAGAGGTGGGTGGATCAAGAGAAGGGGATTCAGAAGAGAATAATCATCTGGGTTAAATGCTGGTGACTGATGAAAATTAAGAGCTGATTTTTGATCAGGACAAATGGATCTTGCATTAATAAGACTTGGGGAATAGAAACTTCTTTTCAATTGTGGGAACAAGTCTCAACTGAAATAATTTTTTTTAAATGAGAGGAAAAATTTGGAGACTGTGCATATAGTTTTTCATATGAAAAGTACAAAAATAATAACGTAGTTGTAGGTCAAGGAATGATTTTTTTTTTAAGAAAGGAGAGCAGATGGTGAACATAAGATGTTCTATATGACATAATTATCTACTTGAAATTAAAAGCATGCAATTTACTCTCAGTCATTAAAATGAGTTGAAGCAAATTTGTTTGGTATTTTAAGAACCTGCATGTGATTTGACCATAGGCCATATAGATTGTTGGGCTTGAATATAGAGAGTTGAAAGACCATATTTTCAAAGATATAATTATTCTTGTCTGGCATAAAATGGTAACTAAAAAAAATAAATGAGCTTCATAAATATTAGCCACTATTCATAGGGTCTACGCCACGTGGAACCATAGTAAAAATTATGTTTCCACTGCACAATTTAACTACACAGTTTAAAATGTAAATGCAATGGATATTTAAGACAGATGTATCCAAAAATTGAGAGGACAGAAAATATAATACAGAAGAGGTATGCTAATGAAAGAGAAAGAGAGAGAAAGCACCAAGCATAAATAAGTAATATAATGATCCCCAAATCTAGAAAAGGACATTCATATAATTATGATTAATATACCTGATATGATTCATAAAATAATGTAACTATATTAATATAATTTTTATAAGATTTTGCATTTTTAAAGTCAATCATTTTATTGATCCAGGACAAGGTCTTTGAGTAGCAGAGCTCAGATCAGAAACAAAAGTTTAGCCATCACCAAGAGAACTAAATTAGGCCAAGGGAAGCCTGGCACTCTTGTTAAGGCTGATTCACTCCAAAGGCATCAATACAGTTCCAAATCTTGAATTAAAACATGCTATAAGGCACTAAAATAAACTATGAAAAGGGATAAAATTGATTACTCTAAATCTTGGTAGATCTGCCACTCCCCCAAATTTAACAACTTTTATTTTTTTCTTGCCACTGAGTATGTGTAAAATTCTTATTATTCATTTTCCAACTACAGAGAAAGGTTTTTAAAACAAATTCAGAATTGGGTCTTAAAAAGCTAGCAAAGATAATACTTTCAGTGTATTTATGAAGAATTTCTTGCCATGAGATCTGTTATCACAGATAAAACTGTATTCCATGTAATCAATAAAATATTATTAAAAATAAAATCAGGAAAAATGAAGTGTCACCAGACAATCTGCCACAACATTTTTTAATGAACAGGATTTAGTTTAACTAATTAAAACAATGTGCTATTAAAATGATGGTGGAAATCTGTTATACATAATCATGTGTTTAATGTACCATAGTAAATAATAGTGCATGCTTCACTCAAGTTTGTGAAGGATTTCTGAGTTTCTTGTTTGTTTTTAAGCTTTTATAGAAATGCTCTCTTATATTGAAATTTTAAATAGGAAAAAAATGTCCAATTATCTGGTCTCCAATATGATGTTCATCTAGAATGCTTGGCTGGACCATTTTTCCCTTTAAGAAGACATAGAGCTAATATGGTAACAGATCAACAAAATGCCAACTGATACTCATTTTGGGATGTACATCAGGGAAAAATCAACATATTTGCATAAAAAAAAAGGACAAAGGAAATTTTCATATGACACAAGAGTGCTACACTTCATCAAAGTAAACACATGAATAAAAAAAACTTAAGATATAAATACACCAAATCATGCAAATATTTAAACACTAAATATCTCAGTCATATGGGACTAGAAAAATTGATCAAAATTTGAAATGTGTATTTAAAAGATTACTTTAAAAATGAGTCCATATGATACTCCACTTTTTAAACAATTGCAGTTACCTAAATATAAGTGTATGGTTTGATGTATATTTTTGAATACAGAAATTCCTCAAATAATTTAAATTGCATTTTTCTATTGCATTTATTTTTTTTTCTTTTTAAAAAATATCTTTATTGAAATATAATTCAGGGGTGCCTGGGTGGCTCAGTCAGGTAAGCCTCCGCCTTCAGCTCAGGTTGTGATCCCGGGGTCCTGGGATGGAGCCCAGTTTCTGACTTGATGCTCAGCGGGGAATCTGCTTGTCCCTCTTTCTTTGCTCTTCCCCCACTCTTGCTCTCCTTTCCTAAATAAACAAAACCTTTAAAAAAAAAGAAATTAATTCAGATATCATAAAATTCATCCATTTGAAGTGTACAATTCAATGGTTTTTAGTGTATTCACAAAATTATTCAAGCATCACCACAATCTAAGCTTACAACATTTTTAGCATCTCAAAAGGAAACCCATTAAGTCTCATCCCATTCCTCCCCAACCTGTCCCAAGACCCCAGCCCTACTAACCAATACCATGTCCTAGGAAACCACTAATCTACTTTCTGTTTCTATATATTTGCCTATTCTGGGCATGTCATATAAATAGAATCATACAACATGAGGCCTTTTGTAACTGGCTTCTTTCACTTAGCATAATATTTTCAAGGTTCACCCATATTATAGCATGCATCAATACCTCATGTCTATGGTTGAAAAATATCCCATTCTATGGATATACCACGTTTTGTTTATTCATTCATCATTTCATGAACGTTTGGGTTGTTCCCATCTTTTGGCTGTTTTGAATATGCTACTATGAACATTCAAGTACAAGTATTTGTTTAAACACCTGTTCTTGGGGCGACCGGGTGGCTCAGTCGTTAAGCGTCTGCCTGGCTCAGGGTGTGATCCCAGAGTCCTGGGATCAAGCCCCACATCAGGCTTCTCCACTGGGAGCCTGATTCTTCCTCTCCCACTCCCCCTGCTTGTGTTCCCTCTCTCGCTGGCTGTCTCTCTCTCTGTCAAATAAATAAATAAAATCTTAAAAATAAATAAATAAATACCTGTTCTCAGTTCACTTGGGTATATACCTAACAGAAGAATTGCCAAATCAAATGGTAACTGAATGTTTAACATTTTGAGGAACTGCCAAATTATTTTTCTTTTTTTTTTAAAGATTTTATTTATTTATTTGACAGAGATAGACACAGCCAGCGAGAGAGGGAACAC